>NC_056523.1:250211179-250256458 GCF_019175285.1 Sceloporus undulatus
TAAAACAACAAACTTCATTCATATACTTCATTAAGTGGGGCGGGGGGAGCACAACATCCCCATGGAAAGGGGGTCCCAAGGGTAAAAAGTATCTTTTCCCTGGCTCAGAAGGATTGCTACTTTTCCTTGTGCATGCTGCATGCAGCATGCAAACTGCTGTACTGGATTTCTTCAGTCTGGAGGAAATGGAAAGCAGCTAATACATTTCAGAGGTTAAACATTATTTATAAAGTATACTACAAAAAAGCAAAACCTACATTATCAGGATATGAGAAAAGGCCCTGGAGGCCTGTGACTGCCTGGCTATCTCAGACATGCACCCATCTTTTCTAATTCAGTAAACGCACATTCAGAGACAAAACAAGCTCTGGGAACCAACACCACACAAGTTTGGACTAAGCTGCCACTTGCAGAATGAGCAAAGAACTATGAAACACTATCTTCTCCTTTTTGAAATATATTTATGTCGGGGGAAATGGCATTAATTTGAGGGAAACAGCACTGAGTCCCATGGAGCTTGCTGTCAAGTCACGGCCTAAATGGCATTGCTAGTCTCAACTAGAATACATGGATTGAATCAACTGTGAAATGATAAGTCAATGCTCATCTAAATCCCATTCAGTCAATGCGCCTGCTCTAGCAGGGAGCTGCAACTGAATTTAGGCAGTGCAGTATTCAATACTCCTTGCTGTGAGGCTCATAGGCAGCTCAAGTATCCTGTGTTTTCAAACTGAGATTTAAAGATTTTTGTAAAATGTTCAAACGCATTGCCAAAGTCTTCAGTTTTTAAAAGGAAGACTCTTAAAATCGTTTAATATATTAATCTAGAGTGACTCATAGTATGGCATTTGGGGCACATTAAGTTTTCTGCTTTTTAAAAAGTATTATATAATAAGTACAGAAATAATGTGTTCACAGTAAAAAATATAATCTTTGGAGAGAAGTTGTTTCCAGAGACAGCAGGTGGTGCTGTCTCATCAGTCTCTGGATTTACATCTATTTTATCGTATGTTCAGGGCACAACATTTCTAAAATGGAACCAAAAGAACCTCAGAACAATTCCTGATTTACAAAGACATTTATCCATTGCTGCTTTCTCAAGATGTTTCTCTACACGCTTGCAAATGTGATAGGGAAGTGTTACACCATTACTACTGTCTCATTTCATCGAGTAGGAAGGGATCTTACTTGTCATCTGGTCCAGCACCCTGTGAATGCAGCATAGGATGGGTAGTTTCCCAAGGCAGTCTTCCCAGAGCCCCTTTAGCTTTAAAGAGGCCAGACACTGCAGAGACAAGCACTCAGGAGTATTTTCCTCTGGACAGCAGTAGCATGTCTTTCTCTGCATGTCCCAGACACTGTGTTTATGTTGCCACCTATGCCAAAGTTGGTTTGCAAGTCAACAGTATCTTGGCTTCTATCTCTTGAGGTATGAGTTATCCCTCCCACTTTGTTGCCTTCTGCAGAGTTGGTGTGCATCCCCTTAATTCCTTCATCCAAGTAAACAAGAACTATGTTGATTGTTGAACAATGCTGGGCCCAGGACCAAACCATTTGGCACTCCACCTACAATTGGTCCATCAGGATCCTGTTAGCACTTGATTCCCAGATACTGATAAATTACCTTGTAAGATTACAGGGGAAAAGGCTGGGAGCCCAGTGGGTGATCTAGGAGGATCTAGAAGCCATTTCTCACCATTTGGGTGGTAGTTCAGCTGCTCCTGTAAAACTGGGAGCGACGGCTAAGATACTGTGAGATTTTTAAAATTGAATGGTTGGTTCCCTCCAGCACTGTTTCTTGTTTGTTTGTATTTTTCCTAATTAAACCCAAAAATGACTACAGTATGCCCTTGCGTTGTATGAATCACCACCTCTGGAAATTTAATGTAGGCACAGTTTTTGCATCGGGGTGGAATGAAAAGGTGGACACGGGATGCCAAGGACCCTGAAATTCTCAAAAGAGGGGCTTCTTTCAGTCCCATTACCTTCACAGGCAGAATTAGGGGGGGCTGTGAGAGCATCTCCTTGTTCACTGCCTCTAGGCTCTGGAACTCTCTTCTGTGTCCTTCTGCCAATAGCAAAGTCTTGTTTTATTCCAGTAGGCTTTTGAGAAATGAAGATTTTTAAAGGAAAGGGTTTTGGAAAGGATGCTGTACTTTTTTGTTTTTTCTTTTAAAATCCCTGCTTCTTTAAAAAAATAATTAAAGTTTGATGCTATTCTAATGTTTCTGTATTTTTAATTATGTTGTATTAGCTACCTGGAGTTCCCATTTTTGGGGAAAAGATGGGATATAAATATCAACAACAATGAACAGTGGTGGTGGTAAGTGTCACACAACCTGCTAGATTCATACCCTTGGCTTAGAGGAATAATAGGATTATAAATATAATAAATGAATAGAAATGTTCAAGTGAGGTCCTCTCGCATGATATATCTCAGACATGGATAGGTCATTATGTAATTACTGTTGAAAATATGGCCTAAGTTTAATTTCCATAGATTTGCTCATTCTAAATATTTTTCAGTATATATTTCTGTAGTGCCATTACAATATTTTTCATGATCACATACCATTACAGCTGTGAGTGTACCTACTCCTATTAATGTACTGTATGCGAGCACATCAAATTTTAAACTACATAATTATGTGTATGTTCCTTCAAGATGCCTGTTGACTTATGGCAACCCCATGCATTTCATAGGTAGTTTTGCCAGCTCCTTCCTCTGAAATATAGCCTACAGCACCTTTACCCTGTTGTTATTAAATGCTATGCCTATTACTCCAGCAACAATAACCAATACTTCTGTTCCAAATTAATTTACAGCACAATAAGGATTGAACACAAAATGGCTTTTTTCAATATATTTTTAATTAGGGATTCCTGTCATTTTATTAACATATAAAACAACCATGATGTTGACATAGAAATGTGAAATTCACTTTACAAAGATAAGGCTTGAGTTTACAGGTACATTTCCCCCTAATTTTTGTGTGTGTGTGTGATTGCATTTCAATGAAATCAACCCAATTTAATTCTTCCCAGAGTTGTATTTATAAATACTAGACAAATCACAAAATAGATTTCAAGTACGTAACATCCTACACTATATTCCAAGCACAGACAGAAATAACACAATACTATCTATGGACTCTTCATATGCCAGCTCTGATATTTCCAGTACTAGATACCTTGTTTCAGTCTATGCAATACATGCTGTACATTATATATGCATCTTTTCCCCACTCTCTTTTCATTTCTCTCTTTTATTCAGAAGAGGTGCCCTTTACAAGCACACACAATTGGATACAGTTCACTTAAGTAGCAGGTGGTGAGGAAGGACATGTTGCCCTTTAGATAGTTAAGACTACAAATCCCATTAACCATCACCTCTGGGTACAACTGACAAAAGTTAAAGTCTAGCACAGGGGTAGGCAACCTTATTGAGCCGGGGGCCGGGTTGCTGTCCCTCAGACAACTGGGGGGCCGAAGCCAAAAAATAAATATATAAATAAACTGGGACAAATGTAGGACAAAATTTTCAAATGGAAGACACTTTTTTAAAAAAAATGGAGGACACGGAAAAAATTTGCTGATTTTTAAAAAAATATTAATATAAATGCATGTTTCTGAGGCTTCTATAGACAATTGCCCCCCAAAGACCCCGGCGGCAATCGGCGGCAGGACCAGGCTGGGGCCGGTCCCAAGGCCTCGCCGGGCCGCATCCGGCCCGCGGGCCGCAGGTTGCCTACCCCTGGTCTAGCAATATCTGGAGGGCCACACATTCTTCACTCCTGCTCTAAAACTCTGCTAAAGTTTGAAGATGCATATATAAATCCAAATGTTCATCTATGTATGTACATTTGCATTTAACACTATCTGTATCCTTATTGCACAGACCATTCTCTGAGGTACTCTTGTTCCTCACATAACTGAGTCTTGCCCTGATCAAATCAGAGAATATTTAGCAAGTGCTTTGATTGATTCTGGAGCACTGATATGGACAAAACTACATTTTAGAACTCAAGACCTAACTGTTTATAATGAAAGGGTGTAGTGAATCATATATACTTATAAGATGCAGAGTACAGTTATTTTTAGTACCCTGTCTGCCAATGCTATACTGCCTGCTCCCATAGCTGTAGCTCCTACAATGCAGGTGACATGATTTTATTTTAAAAATTAGAGAAACTGTATATTTATTGGATTCTTAATTTCAACAGAAAGAATTTAGTTAGAAGTTGCAACAGGATTAAATATACATCGAACATGTGATCTGAAATTCTTCCAAGGAGTGATGAATATGGTCTCTTTCACACTGTGCAGACATAGCACTTTGATACCAGTTTAGCCGCTGTGCCTCCATCCTACGTAAACATGGGATTTGCAGTTTTATCAGTTATTCAGAATTCTGTGCCAGAAAGTCCTAGTGTCTCATCAAACTACAAACCCTGGGATTTCATAGGATGCAGCCATGGCAGCCAAAGTGGCATCAAAGTGCTAAAACCATATAATGTTTTAAAAAAGCCACTTTAAGGCAGAACCTGGAAATAAAACCTTGAAGGTAAAGTCATACATGATTTCATCCTCTGGATCACAAAGGAACATTTTGTGCATTTTTAAAAAATGAAACAAAACAGATTTTTGCACCCTGATCCAGCACACACTTTAGTGCTCCCACAGAGCTCTGAATCAGGGGCTCACATTTTTCTCTGTAAACTGAATCTTCATTGAGCAAACTACAGGCACTATCTGAGGTGAGACAGATTGTGCTGTACATTTGCTTCCACATGTTAATGGAAGAAACCCTATGAAGCTTCAGTTAAGCTATTCACAACAACTTTTAAAAACTGTGTCAATAGGTTGTTCTAGCAGCAAATGAAACAAAAATTATTAAATATTAATACACCGGTAAATTCCCCCCAAAGAAAGAAAGAGAAAACAGTAACAAACCTAAAAGAAATAATGGAGTGATTTTTTTTCCAAAGAGGCAAAAAACTGATATTGACCTGAATCACAACTTAAATACTGTAGTACTCCTATACTCATTTACCTAGGGTAAGCCCAACTGATCTTAACAGGGCTTATTTCTTAGTAGGCAAGTATAGGTTTGCACTGTAAGAGTCCTGTGACCGAAACATTTAGGTAAGGGAGCAGGGGACATATCAGGCAATCCATGCTACAGAATATAAAATGCAATTGGTGCTTTTCCTGCTCTTCTGTTTCAAAGTTGAGACCTACTTATTTTCTCTACACACATAAGGTTTTATGCATCTATAGCCTCTTCGACATACCTGGAGCTACACAGGCACAAAAGCCCCAGCACATCTAGACAACAAAGATAACCACACACCACTGTCAAAGGGACACATTTAAGGGGGAAAAAAGAATGTTTATCCATTTTCACTTATATTAGGTCAGCGAGATATCATGCACAGGAAATAATAACACATGAAATGGTGACTCTGGGGTTTATGATGACAAAATGGTAATGAATAGAATCTGGGACTAAGAAATTTAACTTTGAATGTTTAGAATTTGAAGGACAAGATGCTTTGCATGGAATCTTTATTTTTAGAGATTGGTGTATTTTTATCTTCTAATGTACTTATGTAGGTCTAGCTAGACTTTTTCATATATCCACATTTCTATGTTATGTACAATAATCTACAGCTAATCAAAAATTACCCAAACCTCTTACAAAACTGTACTTGCATTGCCTTACCTTTGTATACTAATGGAAGTGGCAAACCACAGGAAAAGCGGTATTGCCACCATTTCAAAAATACTTACCTCTCTTCACCTTTAGAACTGCTGGGCAGAACTACACATAAATTTAACTCTCTGTTTGCCACCTAACACAAATGTAGGAGCAAGAGGAATTTGCAAGGCAGGATCAACAGATAGGTGACATACTCTCCTGCAAACCTGATTCTCTCTTGCAAATGCCCCTTCAAACCGTTTCCCCACATGACTGGTGTTAGTAGGGAAAAAGGGGGGAAGGGTAGGAAAATGTGTAGGAAAGCAAGTTTCAAGAGAGAATTGATAGACGGAAGTGGAAGTGGGTTTAAGCAATTCCTCCTGCCATACAACCGTTTACCTACAAATGACCATCACATTACCACTACAAAGGAACCCTGTGGCTGCTTTGCAATGTGTAGCTTGGCTCTCAGAAACCCCAGTCTAAATATAATTTCAACTCCATCTAGCAGACCCTGCCGATTTCCCATCTCATTTACTCACCATCTTGTGCATATCTCTTAAGAATTTCACTCTTCATATTTTTTAAAAAATTGCTAAAACATTTTAAAAATTCATGTCATGCCCTTGTGCATTTATTTTACTAATCTGTACACTTAAATATCTTCAGAAGTTATTGTTGCTAAAAATTTACCAAAATCTTGTAAACACATAAAAATATTTTTAAAAATGAAAAACCAAACCAAGAAAGAAAATCCCAGCAATCAGGGTTGTTTGTATAGGCATTGGTTAGTAGAGACTGTTTCACTAAGGAGTATATTCAAAAGCATTACTGTTCCTTTGTTGCTAATGCTTAAATGTAGTACATCATGGCTTGTAATGATATTGATGATATATTTCAGTTCTATTCAGTCATTAATTAAAACAGAGAAGGAAGGGGAAAATTGATTTTTGGTTATTGAAAGACTACCATGTAGCTAAATCAATTGCTCAATCACAGAAATGAAACTTAAGAATTTGGAAATATACTATGGATCCAAAATGAAGAACTATTTGCTGATGTCCTTTAAAATGTTTATGAGCACCTAGTACTGACTAAAATTCACTAGTTTTGAATATAGCCCTTAGTTGTTTCGCATATTTGTACAGTTTAAGAGCTGCCAAGCAAGTGGCCGACAAAGTCTATTTTGCAGGCCACCCACCGTCTAAAAGGGCAGTAATATTCAATATGAAACTGCTGAAATTCAGGTGTCTGACGGATTTCATGGAGGAAGGAGATATCAAGGTCTGACTCCAGGAGCACAAGAAGAAGAGGGAAAAAAATCAGCAGGATTCCAAGCCCAACAATAAGAAGTCTGGAAAAGCTCTTCACAGCAGCATTTATCTTCATATTGCCCATCAAAAAGTCATAGCTCCATCTAAGTGCTTTCCGAGCTTCTTTCAGTTCTTCTTCTTCGGCAACCAAAAATGCATTTTCATCTGCCTCCAGTTCTTCAAATGAATCAGTGTCATCTTTCGCATTTTCTGCCCTTGGAGAGGACTGAAAGAGCAGGTCAATCTCCTCATCATTAACAGGAGTGGGAAGCAAGCTGGTACTGGGATTATATACCAATTCTGAGATTGTTAAAGGCTCTTCCTTGATTTTCTCTTCCTCTTCAACTGAAAGATCTGAACTGTCATCTGCTTCCTTAGCAGGAGAATTGGATATCATAGGTATTGAAACATCATCTTCTTTCGGCAGCTGGATACCTATAAAAACAGTTATTGCAGAGATATTTTAGGCTCTCAAGCATACACTTCAAAAAGGAGAATAACAGGGCAAGGAAGATTCTCATAACCTGGTACTTTCAGTTAAGTGAAATGAGTTTTACACTTTTCAAAACTATATGTCTGTGTATATACGGGTGTATAGATAGATAGGCATATCATTCTACTCTGTTTAATGCAGGACCCACATGTTAGATGCTTTTAAAAATTAAAATGGAAACTCACATTTTGTTAACCTCACAATAATGTTCAGATGCCACACTATATGCTGACACTATATGCCTCGAACACTCCTCTCCATGCCCAGATTAGTGATGGATAAGGCAGTGTCCCACTTGCCTTCCCTGGATACTAACCCACACTGCCCTTGGAGTAGATTAAAATTCAATTATGCTATGATTGGCAAATGTTTTCATATTCTTGTTAGCATTAGTAATTATCCCAAGTCTCTAAGTATTCCTGGAATTGCATTATACAAATGTTTTCTCAGAATTGGCTACAATGGTTTCCACAGAAACAATTTTTTCATGGCTGAATTGATAGACTCTCGCTTGTTCAAATACCTTCCCTTTTCTATTAAGTGTAGTTCTGCTGGGTGATTTCCAGAGTTTTAAAGTGCCTGCCACAGGCCAGCCATTCTGTAACAATATGGCATCTAGAACTAGTCTTTGCTGATGCTATTACTACATCATTTACATTGGCCTGTTACAGACAGCCAAAATAAAGCTGCTTCGAGTCACAGTGGAGGTATGGTGTTTCAATGATGCATGCGTCCTAAGAGTCCAGAAGTTGCACCAAAGCCACTCTCCAGCCCTAAGGACTGGAGCGTGGCTTTGGTGTGGCTTCTGGACTCTTAGGACACATGCATCATTGAAACACCATACCTCCACTGTGACTCAAAGCAGCTTTATTTTGGCTGTCTGTAACAGGCCATTGTTACTTCTTCAGCACAGATGGTCTTGTCAATACTTTCTTTAACCTTTTAAAAGCTCTTTCATAAATTCATATCCAGTATAACCCACCATTTTTGGCTGGCAACTACTTTAATTGTTTTCTCACTATTACTATGTTTGAAACTTCACTGGGTATTCTAAGGTGAAAGATAGAGTGAAGATATATTGAACGGATGAAGCAAAGCTTTAAAATTTCTTTTTTGGATTAAGCATAAGATCCTAGTCTAAAAATAGGTTTCCCACATTGGGAAGAAACTCATAAATGTCCCTTTCTTGGTTACAGAATCTTTCATTTTGATAGTGGCCAGCTATCAAAAGTAACACCATATGGACTCTGCATCTTGAGAAAGTGTAAACTCAACCTCCATACACCAAGAATTCAGAGTTTTTGTGGGAGCCCTCTCAAAGGATCACCGAAAATACAAAGTAGGGAAGCAGACTTGACATTATGGTTGAGTAAGTGTCCTTCATAGGAAGACATTATGAATATTACAGCAATTAAAGTAATTGCAATAAACCTACAAGCCATTAGAAAATTCAGGTGAGTGTATGCAAAGTTACAGTTGTTGCTGGGTGCCTTCAAGTCATTTCCAACTTATGATAACTGTAAGGTGAACCTGTTATGGGGTTTTATTGGCAAGATTTGTTCAGAGAGAGTTTGTCTTTGCCCTCCTCTGAAGCTGAGAAAATGTGACTTGCTCAGAGTCACTCAGTGGGTTTCCATGGCTGAGCAAGGATTTGAATGCTGGTCTTGAGATGTAGGGAATGAGCAGATAGACCAAGCCTGTGCTATCCTGACCTAGTCAGTCCCTGGGCCAGCATGGAGAGGAGCAGATGTGTACACATTTACCTGCCACCGCACATGGACCTGCTACAACTACACACCTTTTTCCTTCCTCTGCTGTTGCCTCTACTGAGAAGACGCCATTGTGGCATCTGACATGCAAATGGTGCACCTACCTATACCCATGTGGCCAGGCACCCCCTTTCCATGTCAGACACCACAATAGGAGGCTTCTCAGTAGAGAAGATAGTGGAGGAAGGTGAGGGGCACATGGGGCTGTCCAGCCTGCTGGGCATTGCAGTGGAGTTTCCAAAAAGTTCCACAGCAAACAACAGATCATTTTGAACCTCACTAAGGCCTCTTTGAGCCCAGATCAGACTGGAAGTGCCAGATTTGCATCCAGTCTGCTCTATCCTGACCTGTGGGAATTGGCCTGGATCGTCTGAATAGGGCAGCACAAGACTGGGGAGAACACAGGCCTTTTGGCCCATGAAGACAGCCCTGTAGTTCAACATTCAAACCACTACACCATGCTGGTTCTAAAACTGAATCTCTTGTATACCAGCTTTAATAAAATATGTCAGTTTGTTTATACAACACTTTGTAAACAACCGCCAGAACTATGTTGTGGTCTCATATCTTCATAAGTGGACATATGCCTGTGAGAATTAGAATTGCACAGTTTAACAAGTCCATACCCGGTTAACTTCACAACTATTCCCAGAGCTCTGGCTTCTGCTCAACCAAGGTATATATAGATGAGTCAAATATTTCTGATAGGTTTGGCCATAAGAGAAATCACTGATTATTCTTGTAAGCACTTTGTTTGTTTTGTTGGTCTATACCTCTACCTTTTTCACCACTATATTAATAACCAGAAGGGAACTGTCCAGGGAGCTGGGGGAAGGATGTATTACAATATTTTCTTACTGTAAATTCTTACGCTCAAATGAAAAGATGCATTTTTTCAACACTGAGTTTTGTCATTGTTCTTGAGGTAATTTCCTTACTTTATCTTTGATTAAAGTACAGTATATTAAGTGCACACTTGTAATTTTTGGATGCCTTCGAGTTGTTTCTGACTTCTGGGGACCCTAAGGTGAACCCATCATGGGGCTTTCTTGGTATGTTCAGAGAGGGTCTGCCTCTGAAGCGAAGAGAGTATGACATGCCCACGACCACACAATGGATTTCCATGGACGAAAGGGGATTTAAAGACCTTGGCCTCTCAGAGTCCTAATCCAACCCTCAAAACACTACACTGGCTCTCATGTTCAAACAATACCTCTGGTGAAAGTTCCAATGTTTCCATATTGTTTGAGCACATCTATCTTTCTGACACATAGTAAGAGTCAGGCAGGTAATCTGGGCAGATTGTTCCACCTCTTTATAAAAGCCCTAATTAGATTCCATTAATACAGACCACTACCAGTACGAAAGATGTTTCCCATTGTGAGATCCTACTCATGTGAAAATTGTAACCACATGTGTGGTGCACATGGTTTGCCAAGCAATGATTACATGAGAAGGATCCATGTGCTTGAGGTGTATTTGCCTCACCCACATTTCCAGTGATCACATACTGCTTTAACACCAATTTCACCACAGGGTAAGTAGCTCTTACTTTATTAGTGGTTTACTTAGTGAGCAATGTATATACTTGACAACCAAGATTCCAGGGGGGAAATGGCCAGAAAGAGGCTTCTGGGGGAAAGGAAAGGAATGCAGATCTATCTGACCATCTCAGACACATTTAAAACAGTTTTAAAGAATTTTGTATCAACTCCAACTGCTACATGCCCACTCCCTTCATTTCTATACTATATTCATTTCTATGGCTTGAGACTTGGGCAGCTATTGGACAGCCTTCCCACTTTGCTTATCCCCTGACACTTCATTTGCCAACTAAGATTCCACTGGTTGAAGTAGGAGGTCTTAGGGTCTTCCTTCTTTTGGTGCTATGGAATACTCTATCTAGATAGGCCTGCCTAGCCCAAGTATTTGAGTAATTTGAGATACCAAATTAAAATCTGTTTTTCCAGAGAGGTCTTTGGTACGAGCTAAGAATGCTCTGTTCATTTTCTTCTGCTTTCCTCCTCCTTCTATTTCCTCCTTGTGACTAGCTATTCCTAATTAATTGTTAATTTTCCAATGTTACTGATGTTGTTTTCATTTATGGCAATATGATTTTTATTTTGTAATATGATTTTATTTTGCCAGACAAGCTAGTGCTCTGGCTTCTTTTTTTAAAGAAGAGATCGGTAGATTTCCCCCCGTTTGCTATAAACAATGTTAGTATCTTCCATAATGTCTAGAGACAGCATCAAAATGTTACAATATACTCTGGTTTCTCTTCAGATCGTATAAATCTTTCGCCCTAAAATGTTACAATATAATTTAAACCCATCAAAGGTCTGTTGTGACTGTATGAAACAGAACTTTCTCTGAGAGTTTGTAGCTTTCTGTACTTGGCTCTACCCACCCTCCCCTTCCCCACTTGAAAGACTGAACATTAAATGTCATGGGTCTACACTGTTTGCAATACATAGTGTGCTGCAAAGTTTTATGTAGGCAAACTAGTTCTTTTGATTTACACCTTCTATGTATTAAACAGCCATGAGATTATTTCAGTGTTAACTCTTTCTGTACATATATTTAAAATATATGTTTCTTTCCATCAAGTAAGTTAGTCAGCTGAAATAAAAAATTACGCACAAACCTCATCCTAGAAGCAAGTTCTGCACTGAGTTGTTTGTTTCTTATACTCCTCCTACTCCATCTTAATGTCTTGCCCCCCTTTTCTTTTATGTCAGATGAGGGGGTTGAAAGCTGCATCAATTCAGGTATTACTCTTATAATTCATCACACTCATCAGGTGGACTCTATCAGGATGATTAAGCAGACATGGAACACAGAACAAGACCTTTCTGCTCATAAAAAGCTGAAATTAAGGAAAAGTGAACTTCAACTTACCAGCACTTGTAGCTGTGACTCTAGAGCCATGTCTCAGCAGACGAATGCACACATCTTTGCTACAATGGTTAACCATTCGCAAATGAATACTTCGCCTGGTTTGGATTTTTACTAGGCATTTCACCATATTGACTAATTGGTACAGTTTCTACAGCAGCCTTTTCAGCTAGTCACCCATACTGGCTGTGACCTTTGCTTAGTTTTCACTCTGTTCAGCTTGGGTGCGTCCTGCTGAATGAATCAAGTATCAGGCTTCTAACACAGCCAATAGAAGTAACCCACCAGAGAACAGAATAGGAGACTATTTTTAAACATTTCCAAGCGTCTCACAAGGCACAATGCAATTAGTTGCAAATGCCAACCATTTCCCCAGCAGTTGCTAACAAACAGCTGCACTGCACATACCAGCCTAAGCCCTTAAATATGTTTACTGGACTACAATGAAGAGTAATGAAACAATGGACAGCAAAACATCACAAGTGCCCATATTTAAATAAAGGTAAATTTATATGAATTCTCATGTTAGGGTTGCATTTTCTTCTTTAATTGAGAACCTACCCTTCTAATTTGTGTGAGTAGCCCTTTACAGTGTAATCTACCTCAATGTTGCTTATGCCAGGCTTATCAGGATATAGCTGAGGTGCCCACATTTGGCCTCCATTAGTGGAGAAGAGCTATCACTGTAGAAACCTCCTGTGAGAACAGAACACTGTTCCTATTGGCAGTAGCTGGTATAACACCTGAAAGGAAAATTTGGAGCTAGGGGAGGGAGTACATTGTCTGATTATCCAAACCGAGCACAATCGGATTTGAAATGGGCAGAAATTTTTCTCTAGTTCCTGTTAGAGAAACCAGTCAATTGGAAAGGGAAGATAGTATTCAGATCTCTTTTGGAATGTGACAATACTTCCACCTAAAACCACCCAGGTACACATCTACAGATGATGTCATGCCATGTAGTATTTGATAATGTTATGATATGACATGATGGGAACAATATATTTTGGAGGTGGAACACAAAAGCAAAGATCTGTCTGGGCAAACCTTAGTTGATTGCTATGCTAACTGATGTTTTTAGGAAATTAGGGTTTTAATTAAAACAGATAAATAAAATAATGAAACCTTTGGGATGCTTGGTGTTAGAGCACATACATAATGTGGAAAAGATCCATGCCAACGTTCCCAGCATCTTTAAGTAGGGAAGACCCCTACTTGAAGCCACAGAAAGCTTTTGCTGGTCAGTGTAGACAGCACTGCACTAGTTGGCCAAGCAGTTTCTCTCATGTTACAAGGCAGGTTCATATAAAGCTATGCATGTATGTCCTTTGAGGAAAGGCATAAGGTATAGGTTAGATGAGGGAGGGAGGGAGACAGGTAATGTTTGCTTCAAAGTTATTATGCCACCCAGAAAGTTCCACTACCAAATCAATCAGGCGTCAAACGCAATAACAGAAATAGCATTTTCCAGAAATCTGTGTTTTGAAAATGCCATCATTGGCACACAGTAAAGGTTTGATTCTCACAAATGGCACCTGTCCAAACAGAAATTACTATATTGTATTTCAACATAATACTAAACAGTAAAAGGTTTTTTTTTCCATAAAGATTTTGCTATACAAATATTAATGTTAACATCTAATGAATATCATGCTGATTAGAGGTAGAGACTGATCTTAAGCATCCGTATGAGTAATGTTGTTGCTTTCATTTCCCATGGAAAGAGAGAGCCTGCCTCTGGGTTTTGCTGTGAATTCTCAATAAATAGCTACTTTGCAGAGCAGAAGGGCAAGATGATTAACTAGCCCTTCCCTGTTGTGGGCTGTTTTCCCATATTTTCAGTCTTCCAGCCTCTATGTAATCTTGTTGATGCAAAACACACCCCTTGGAGCCATTTCTAGGATATAAAAAGCAAGCCTCTGGCTGCCAACAAATGGTGCTGATATGCTATTTTTATATCTATAAAATTATAAGGGCCCCAGCAAGTCATACATACAGTGTATTTCCTAATTCAAAGACAGCCTTCCTAACCCAAGTAAATGACTCTGGGGTGTCCAGGGGGACTGCAGTCAAGGTCAACAAATACACGTGTGCAAAAATAAATCATATCATGTTACATGGAAAAACTATGTATGAAGGACAGAAGAAGAATTTGTGCTGAAATATATCGCCTGAAATCATATAGCTGAGTCAGCCACACACATAAATACTCATTAAACCTAACTGCCTGCAAGCAGAGAACAGATTAGATCTGTTCCCAAATGTATTAGACAGCACATTTCCTCCTAATGCTGGGAATCATTACTGCAATGAGGTGCCAAGAAGACATTTCTGCTAGGGAATTCCCACCCTCTAATTGTGGTTCAGCCTGACTGCTTTGCTTCAGGGATACCAAACAGACAAAAAAGCAATTCTTGCTAAACTCAAAAGGGCTAAAATAAACTCCTAGCCTTCACTTCAGAAGCATCCATCTCTAACTTCAATCTGTTTCTCTGGAAGATGTGCCAAACATTTAGCAGTTAAGATGATTCTGATTCAGATAAATACTAATCACAACAAAATTAAGACAAAAAATTACCCGTATTTTTGGGACATTTCTAGAACACTGACATCACACAGGCATAATGAGAAACATGGTGATAGTCTCTTCACATTTTCCAAATTCACTAATATTTTTGTAAATCTTTCCCTCACCTGGCATCTAATATTCAGAGATATATTGCGCTGGAACACAGGAAATCCATTTAGATATTGATAGCCCTATACTACCTTCTTGATGGTCAAATGTAAAAAGTGGAAGTGCTAGATTGGATGAAGGTTTTCAAGTAGATTACAGCATTACACTCTTATAGTGCTGCTATTCCACTTTTACTGCACTGGCTGCAGTTTAAGGAGGGGCATTTAAAATTCTCAGTCAGAGGGCCCTTAGGCCTCACTGAACTACAAACCTCAGAATGCAACAGGAGGCAGCCAGAACAGCAAAAGTGGAATAGCAGCACTATAAGAGGATAGTGAAGTAATGTAGTAGGTCTGGAAATCTTCATAATGCAAGCTTTGTTTTTGAAAACATCCTCTGGATCTTCCCTTCCTGAATGTGGCAAAGACTATCTCTATTGCATGAAGACACCATCAGTGTGCACCATTATCACATCACTCTTGCAGGGTTGAGTTTAGGTCATTTATGTCTCCCAACAACTTGTGTTGAAGGACTGCAACATACTTCTTGTTGTAGAATCTCATAGCCTTTATGGCAATTTTTCCACACTGGTATCTGCAGCCTTGCATTCAGCAGGGTCCTGTTCTTGGTGTGTGTGTGGGGGGGGGGGGGGCTGAGGGGGATGATGATGTAGTACACAAGAGTTTCCTATAGTCCTACTATAGTCCCATAGGCAGATCACTGTTTGGTAAGACTGAGACCTACTGTGTCTTCAAGCTAATGCGAGAGTGGGGAACTGATTATCATGCTCCCTCCCTGTTCTCCTTCCGCTGTCATAAAAAGAAGTTTCTTTTCTTTTCTTTAAAGAAATGTACTCAAAGCATTATCACAAATTAGAAAATTAACAAACAATAAACGTTAAATCATAGAATCAAAGTGGGAAGAGACCACAAGGATCATTCAGTCCATAATATAAGCCCACATCATTGCCAAAAACAATTTACAATCACTGAAGATCTTAGTCATAAAATCATCAAAGATATTTTCATACAAATAGGCCTTTGAGATGAACTGTAATAAGGTGTTATTTCCTTTTTATTGCTATGTTTTAATTATATTTAAAAACTTTTTATGGTAGATTTTATTTAGATTATATTTTGTGTTATATATGTAGTTTAGAGATGTTGATTGATGTAGATTAGAATATATTTTAATTTTATTACTGTTAGCCCACTTGAGTGCAGGATAAAAATTTAATAAATAATTGAGTAAGTATTGTCTGTATTTAGGAATATGAGCTTACATCCCTGCTAGCAGGAAAACAACCTTGGAAAAGGATCACAAAGTACCAAAGCAATTTGAGCAGCTTCATGAAAGTTATATAAATAGTTCATGACTCACAGATGCCCCTTGGATGAAGGTTTCAAAAGGGCCAATCAGACTCTAATGCATAAATCTAATGACTAAGGGGAAAAATACTGGCAATTAATGCACAGTAGTCTACAGAAGTAAATACTGTATAAATGCAATTAAAGTGGGAAAATTGAACAGAGAGGATGTCAAAATTGTTTGGATAATAAAACATCCATGCTGTACAAATCCTATGCTTCAAAGCCAATTCAAAAACTTAAAAGAGATTGTCAGTAGTATCCCAAAGTGTTCCCTGATATTTTTCATCGCAGTGGATGTGATATTACAACTGAGAACACTACCAACCCATGACCTGAGAAGTGGGGTGTCTCACTATGCCATTCTGTGGTGAAACATCCCCACTCCTACATGGACCATCGTCTTCTTCTGAGTCAGGATACTACCTATTTATATCACCAGAAAACATTTAACCCTAAATCATAATGACATTCCATCAAGGACAATGGCTTATAGCAGTCTCTTCCTGCTTTTTTCTCCCAGTGTTGTTGTTTTTCCCTCCATGACAGACACACAAGAGCATCCTCTGCCCCAGGTATACACAAATACCCATATATGCGGTGATTAAGTTAAAAAGGGGGGAAAAATCAGTAGTTCCACACATACCCAGGCCAACCCGGCCAACCTGGTCACTCACCGAGAGACCTGGGGAAACGAACACGGGAGGGAGAATCACGTGGTGCAGAGAAGGAGCCAGATTCCCAAGCTGCCAGGCTTCCAGGAAGGAACACAGGGATGGGGTCATGCTGGACCAGGTGGGAACTGAGGACAGGATCTTCCCCTGCCAGAGTATAAAAGCAGCAGCAGCAGTAGTGAGAGCAAGGACTGAGCAGCAGCAGCAGCAGCTTCTCAGCCAGTCAGCTAAAGAAGCTGCTGAGTTGGTCAAGTTTAGGGAAGAAACCAGTTCCAGTCTGAAGGAACCAGCAACAGAAAACAGCCAAGGAGGCTTTCAGGACAGGAATAATCCCAGCCACATGCAATGGAGGAACAGACTGGAAAGGATAGCTAAGATCTCATTCATCTGTGCACTTTATACAGGGAGAAAAGGGGAGGCAGAAAAGAGCTGAGTATGGAAATTCCATCACATGCACCCATAGATGATGGAGAACAGGTTATTATCCAGCTTCTACCAGGAACAACAGGGCTTTAGAGGCCTTTGTGGGCAAAAAAAAAGGTGATTGACTGACAGGTAAGTTATAAAAAAGAATGGGGAAACTGCAGAGTTTGTACCAAGATGATGCCAACACCACCTCAGAGTGAAACAGATTTGTTGAATATCTCTTGTTTAAAGCCCTTGAGGAGAGCACTGAACACATATTTCCCCTTCAGGAATATTGAGGAGAATTTTGTTCAGTCCACATTACTTCCAGGGCTACCAGGCAAATTGGGACACGAATATCCTTTGGATTATGCACTCCACTGAACTTTGCAATGCTGTTCTTGATTCAAAAACTGTACAAAAATCCATTTCATTAAACACTGTACACAAGAATGCAGTTATCAGAGAAAGGCAAGTACAAAAATATATATAATAGGGAAAGATGTATACAAGATGCATACAAAATATGTATGTTATGGAATGCTACATACAAAATTACAATGCTATGTGAGTGTGTTTTAAATTCACATAATGACATGGAAATTGGACACAATGGATCTGTCACTGACTGAAAAGAAATTGACATAGATTAGATATAGAATTAAGAGTATGTCCCTACTCTTTACTCTGATGATTTTGTGGTCAGCATGTGTTCACATGCATATTATCCTCTCCAACTTCCCCCATCATTTGGTTGTCTCCATTACAAAGCAATGAAGACCTAATTCTTTCTTTCTAACAAACCAAAGGTATATTTACCCCTATCCAAATGCTTAGAGCCTGCAGTGGGTTAAAAGAGGATGAAGCCTTTATGGCGCTTGATAACTCCTATCACTTGCTTTATCTGTTTGGCTTCTGCAACAGATTTCAACAGTGTACAAAATGTTCATATTGTCTATTTGGGTAAGAAGGGCTATATCGCACTTTCTCCATGAGACTTTTAATGATAAAAGAGCCAAGATAGGAGTCAGGTGTTGGCTTCAGATCCCGATTCAATCATAGGAGGCCCTGTCCAAGTCAATGCTTTTATGCCTCAGTCCTCATGTATAAAATGGGAATCCTGCTTTACAACAGTGTGATAAGGATGAATGATACTGAATTATTATTCTTCCCCATTAACCATATAACATCATTTAGTCTAAATAAAATGTGTTGAATAATATTAGTTGGATTTTCTCATGTCTATGTACAGATTATTAGCAACAAAATGACTTTTCTTAATTATTCAAAATAAACACAACCTTTCAATAAGGCCGTACCTCTCAAAGTTGCATAAAAGCTAATGAATGAAATCTGTGTGGTTTTTCCATTTATTTGTCTGGTTTTTTGTTTGTTTGTTTGTTTGTTTGTTTGATGAGACATATAGGGGTGTGTGTGTGTGTGTAAAATTACAACATGAAGCCACAAGAAACAGACTTGCCTTCATCAGAGACAACCTCATCCTGGTCATTTGATGATGGATGTAGTGGCTGCAGAGGCTCCATATTAATTATGAGCTGCTTGTTCAAGGAGTGAGAGCTGCGACTCTGAATAATGTTGGTTCTGAAAAGAAAGTAGGGAAATGAGGACATATTAAGTTTTTTAAAAAAACTATGTTGCCATATCAATTTTTTTTATGGTAGAGCCAATGGGTTTTATCTAAATATCCTGAAGGACCTGTCTGGGCTAAGCTTGGTTAGTACTTCGAAGGGAGACCACCAGGAAATACTAGATGCTGTATGCTGTAGTCAGAGGAAAGCAATAGCAAACCTCCTCAAAATAAATCTTGCCAAGAAAAAACTATGAAAGTATTGCCGTAAGTCAGAGTCAACTTGAAGGCACATAACAACAACAAAGAGCTATTATTTTCTTCAAAATGTTTATATAGAAACACACAGTGCTGATGGGAGTATTTGTAGTGGCCTATCTTACCTTTACCCATTATGGCTGAATGCCAGTATGGTCCCCTAGAATATCCTTAAAGCAATAGGAAGTACTGTACAGTGGACCCTTTCCTTTCGCAGGGGATCCGTTCTGCATCCCCCCGCATAAGGGAAAATCCATCTATGTTCGAGGCCCATAGGAAATAATGGGGCATGTGCACATGGTGGCATGGCGTGGACACACCACCGGTAAACGTGCCATTTTTGTACTCCCCGCGCGGCTTCCGCATAAGCTGGAAGCCATGTAAAATGCATCCGCAAATGGCACGGGCACAATACATTTCTATACCACTTATCAGTGCACTTAAGCACTCCCCAAGTGGCTTACAAAGTGTAAGCTAATTGCCCTCAGCAATCTGGAAGGATGCAAGCCAGAGTCGAGCTTGAGCCCTTTCGCTGGTATTGAACTCACAACCTTATGGTTGGTGAGTGAGTGGTTGCAGTACAGGCATTTAACCACTGCGCCACCAGGGCTCATAAAATAATCTAAAAACTCCTTAAAGCAATCTAAAAACAATCCTAGAGTCCAGTTTTGAAGCAGTTAAAATGGTAATTTCAAGAAATGAATGACATTTAGAACAGTACTGTTTTGGCTGCCTGATGGAAACTTAAGTCCTATGAGGAACGACTTAAGGAGCTGGGGATGTTTAGCCTGGAGAAGAGAAGGTTAAGAGGTGATATGATAGCCCTGTTTAAATACTTGAAGGGATGTCATATTGAGGGAGCTAGCTTGTTTTCTGCTGCTCCAGAGAACAGGACCCAGAGTAATGGATGCAAGCTCCAGGAAAAGAGATTCTACTTCAACATTAGGAGGAACTTCCTGACAGTAAGGGCTGTTCGACAGTGGAACACACTCCCTCAGAGTGTAGTGAAGTCTCCCTCCTTAGAGGTCTTTAAGCAGAGGCTGGATGGTCATCTGTCGGGGATGCTTTGACTGAGAGTTCCTGCATGGCAGGGGGTTGGAATGGATGGCCCTTGCGGTCTCTTCCAACTCTATGATTCTATGGTTCTATGATTCTATGAACAGCCCAACTTCCTTTGGTAGGGAGTTCCAATTTGAGGCATTGCTACAGAGAAAGCCCTATGTGTACCCACCAACATAACCTCAAAAGGTATTGGGACATGCCCTCCCCCCAAATATCAAATTTTTGACAGGATTATATAGCAGGAGATGATCTTTCATATATCTTGGCCAGAAATCATTTAGGGCTTTGTAGGTCAACACCAGCATCTTGAACTGAGCTCAGAAGCAAACTGGAAACTAATTCAGTTCTTGCAGGGCTGGTGGTATATAGTCATTTAGATACTGGAACCTGCATTTAAAGTACACAAATTATGGTACAGATGAATACAATATAAGATAACCAAAACACTAAATCCTTAGTGTATTTAGTGGGGTGAAACCTGCACCTTATGATCACATCTTATGCCATAGTGATCAAGCATACTGTGTTTTGATTTTTTTTCTCACCATCCTATGGTTCATGCAGCGATAATGATAATTGGTTAACTTTTAACTGCTTAATTATTAATTCCATGGTTTGAGAATATTTGGATTTTATTAAGCTGGGCTTTACATTTAGAAATTTTAGTACAGAGAAACTACACACAAGCCCTACAGAGAATTAACCTTTTTAATGTACCTTGCCCACAAAAGGCTACAGTTATTGAGCAGCTTTCTACAAAATGATTCAGTGATCAAATAAACATTTGCCTGAATCCTGTTGGCTACTTCCAGTTAAAGGACACCCACTGAATCAATTACTGAATGATGAATCAACACAAAGGTAAATTTCATTGGTTCAGTGGGTCCACTCTGGTTGGGACTAATCAACAGGATTCAAGCCATACTACAACCTTTTAATCGCATGTCAATATTGATTCATTTCTTGGATTTAAAATAAGGGAGGACAGCTTCTGGGGATCAGTGCACTGCACTGCACACCCCCAAACCCATCCCACTGCTGTGGCAAAATACCCAAGGCGGGTTCTCTATTGCTGTGGGCACACTCCAGAGCCCAGAGCTCTCTGAACATTCTCTGTACCAGCTTGCTTAATTAGGTCTGATTTTGATCAGAAAGTACCTGTGCACTTCCGGAGGCTCCCTTTGGATTTTAGAACTTGCTTCAACAACTTCTTTGGCAACTTTTCCACTACAACCAAACATACAATTTAACATGAGATGAAGATGTTATTGGCAGTATTTGAATACTTAAAGCAATTAATATACTGGCAGTACAGTATCTGAAAACTTAAAGCAATTAATATATATATTTCAAGCTATCAGATTATATAAATGAGTTGAATCTTAAAAAAATATACAGTTATTATGTAATATTTGCAGATAAAATCTCAACAACAAAAATTGGCCATTTATTGACAGCACACACTATCCCTAGTCATGGACATGAAATGCATCCCACCCCAAGTCTAGGTAAGAGGGCAGAGCTCCTCCCTCTCCCAAGAAATGAATGGGCAAAAGTGGACCAGCAAGAGTCCTGTATAGTTGAAAAATTATCAATCAGAAGTACAATAATAGATCAAGCCCTGATAAATACTAAGCAACTATAATTGAGGCCTCCCAAGAATAATACAGGCTGCCTGCAATCTGTTCTATGCATACTTACTTGGGAATAAGCTATATTGAACACATAGAGGATATGTCTAAGTACACATTGTGCCTGTAAGAGACTTCATATTTAAAGATGTTTTAATGATAATGGATTGGAAAAATTATTTGCACTACTCTTGCAAATACCTGTAATAATAATCTGTCTGCCAATGATGCCTCATCACCATCTTACAAATAGTTGCAGGGTCTCTGTCTATCTTTAGCAGCACCATGTCTATCACTCAACTGCCAACGAATGCAGTGTATTTTCATATCATCATAGGCACTGTACTCAATATGCCTGCCATCTTGACTCACAAATTTTTTATTTTCATTTTACTGAAAAATATTTCTTGCACCTCTAGGGGCTGCAGGGGACAAATTCTCTGGTTTTTAGACTCCTTTATGCTTCCCAAAGTTGTTTTTCCCACATGGCAATTTTTCAATACTGGATGAGACTTCCAGTTTTGGGGGGAAAGAGCACTTCTTGAGCATCAATCATGCCAGGAGCCTTGAGACCTGATAAAATTTTCCCACATAGTCCTGTAGAGCAGAAAACCTTTTTCCATTCTGAGAGGCAACGTAGCCTTCCAAGGTTTAGTAGGGATGGATCTGTATCCCCCTGAATCAGCAAGTTTCAGATTCCTGACATCATTATGGAGGGAGTTATTTGGGGAGAGACCTCAGGGTAGGGATGTCAGATTTCAGGGCCTGGTCCTGAGTCTGCAGTTCACATGGGCCATATCTTCAGGTGGCACACAAGGGTGTAAATTTGCCAGTTTTGTAGACTCAGGCCCCTGCAAAAGGAAAGGACTATGTGGAAATCTCTAGTCCAGCTGGTAGAGCAGGGGTGGCAGGGTCTAAGTATGTACTTAGCCTCTCTTTTCTCTTCCAGTCATTGCTGATCCTAGGCTCATCCTCTACTATGCTCTACATCCACATTCTGTCTAAAATCAAGGCTAGGTTAAATGTTCCTTACCTTATCTCATCTCCTTATGTAAGTGAGAATGAATAAGCCCCTCCTTTCACGATTATCTGGGGACCCCTTCAGCTAAGGTTTATGTCTTATTTATAAATAAGAAAGTGAGTGAGTGTGCTGTGTGTTTGTTGTGTGTGTGGGTGTGTGTGTGTGTGTGATGTGGGTGAATGACAGGCTGTGAAGAACAGCTTTTGCACTGAATTCTTTATCTTTAATGGAATTCTCAGGGGCCACTCCCTAGGTCTCAGGGTTTGATAAGAAAACTCCTGAATGGTACCCATCCTCTGAGGCAACAGCAGATGTATGCATGGAGATAAAAAGAACACAGTCTCTCTTTCCATGATAATATTTACTAATTTTTTTTTCTCTAGCTCCAAGCTTATAAATAAAAAACAGAAAAATCAGCATTTTAATCAACCAGGATTCAAACTGTAGTGCAATATCACACAAGAACAAAATAGTCTTTGCCCAATGACAAAAGTCATTAGGTACAGTAAAATACAGTACAGTAAAGTATAGTATGTTACAGATTACAGTAAAGTAGAGGACATATGAACTAGTCTGAGGTGACTATTCTACAACTGGGGTACCACAATTATAAAGTCTTTTTTTCTAGAAGCCATCCACTTCACCTAGAATGACAGGACTACCCTCAAGTTTCCAGGTATACCATTTTGTATGGCAAGCCTTATATTTAGGGGTCAAAAAGCCACAACAGACAATCACTAGCAGCTAGCACAAGTAATGGGTCGTAATTACATACCAAATGCTCAGTATCCATCTGTTGTGAGCACAGCTGGTACCTGCTCTTCCCATTCCACACCAAGATGAGTGCCATGCTCACATTGGTGAACTTCCTTGTCTCATGAAGGCTGGCTTAGTATTGTGATATTTTAAAGGTTTGGGGTCCCCACAAGATTACAGATCTTGCAGAATCCTGGAACTCAGTCAAGAGGCCCTCTTCTCATGAGAACTGAGGCAGCCCTTACATAGGCCTATGTCAATTACTGCAACTAGTCTTGAGCTGGCAACTGACTGTTCTGTCTCTCTGTTCTGAAAACCTGCAACCTTAGGCTACTCTTAGAAGACCCATACCTGAAGATCTGAATGTACTGATTGGTACCTAGGAATAGTTGATCCACCATATTAATGAAGATTCTTCATGTTAAGGTTTTCATGAAAGACAACAACCAGTGTTTAGTAGGATTTCAGATGGGAATCTGAGATCCAAATCAAACGATTAGTCCTAATTAAAGGACATTTATTATCTCTCCATTGATTTAACTGACCTACTCTAATTGGAACTAATCATCAGAACTGGGTCTAGGTTTTTATTAATAGCACTCACCCATCCAGTTCACAATACTTAACTAACATGTAATATTCCTACTAGGACCAAAAATTCCTTACCTGTATCGAAACCTGCTGCCTTTAAAAAATATTTTGCTACTGGACACAGTCTTGATTTGGCTTGATTTTGCATACCTTCAGCAGAAAGCAAAGCAGATTTAGATTCTTCAAATAAGTTTTAAAAAGACATAACAGTATTAAAGTTTTAAAATGACATATAACAGCACTACTACCACACACACAAAGTTTGTTTTGCTTTTGCTATATTATTTTGAGTCAGCATGGATGAGTAACTGCAAGTAATCTGTGCAGAAAATAATTTTCTTTGAAGGAGACTTCAAAAGTTTTTAATGATATGTTTCATTATGAATCTGTTCAATGGCCAGCTAGTATTCAGGGAACGGTTACAGAGAAAGCAGTCCACAGGGAGTGTTACTTCAACATGAATTGTCCTCCTAAATTCAGTTCAGGTTTTTTTAAACCATATCTACATACTCATACACTCCAGTTCCAGGGTCACTTCTGACACATTTCCTAGGCCAGGAATTGGGAACTTGTGAGAGCTCCTAACATGTCCCACAATTTCCATCAGCTTTATATAGCTTGTTTTAAAGTTCCCTGAATGGAAATGAACTGTGTGTAAGCTAGAAAGTAGTTGCATGGCACTGAGCAATATTTTGCAGGTCTTCAAGATGGGTACACAACAGAATTGAGGTAAGCTTGATATGCTTGGTGAGAATATGTCCATATGAGTAAAATGAATACCTGTTCACACACACTTTGCTTTGCACCTGTCATTGGGCCTACCTCATGCTTTTAACCATACCAACTACTCTAAGATGGCCCCCAAGTGCTTGCAAACTTAGAATTCAGGCCCTGGATTAAAAATGTTTTCCCATCCTTGTCACAAGTGGAATGTGCTCATTCAGGGGGGAAACCTGATACCCATGTAAACGCTTCTTGCTCAGGCATAGGCGACATGACACGTGTAGTTCTATGTTAGTAGGAAATGATACGTGAAAGATCTAGGGTTACTCAAATCAGTAGGTGTCCTGTGATCATGACTACAGCATGTTTTCCAACAATATGTTAGTGCATATTGTGACTTTCAGGTGCTTTGGATTATCTGTATGTTTTGAAAGACTTATGTCACTGCACTGTACAAAATGCATGCTGTTCCCCAAACTATTATTTCTTATCCATACAACTTAACTATTTCCAGTTTAAAAGAGACTCATTCCCTTAATTCATGACATAATTTTGTAATTCTTTAACATATGAGTTTCAGAACCAGATTAGCAGGATCCTGAGTTCCTTCAACAAGGAAAGATTAGTGTAGCTGAGAGGCAAATTTATAATGTTTCATTGTCCAATGTATGGGATGGTTCTGCCATGAATTTAAGAGTATTTTAGTATGTATTTTTAAATATTTCTGCTTGGTGCTTGAAGGCTGAGGTTTAAATATACTTAACCTAACATTATTATAAATAATAACCTTTTTATTTTCCAGTTCAAAGGGATCAAACTAATTAATGTGGAATGATATATTTTGGATGTGCCTTCAGAAAGCAAATATGCAAAAGAATCAAAGTACATATTGCCTTTATAACTTCATCATTTAACATGAAAAGACACTTTAGTTGTTTCATGCTCTCTGCTCATGTACACGTTCTTCATTATATTATTGAATTATAATAAATTTGCTCACTTGTAAAATGCCTGATTCTCCACTCCACACTTCCAAAGGTGCTTGCAGGCTGCTGGTGTAGAGGTATGGAATGACAACATAGCCTTTTTCTACACATTCAATGAAAAATTAAAGAGAAGTAGAAAAATGTTGACTTGACACTTGGATGGTTTAAGGGCATGAATCACACTTAGGCTGTGGCAAGACCCTTGTTCCTTTTAGTATACTGAAAAGCCTGTGCCCTAGAGGTCTTTGAAGACCAAGTTTCTTCAGAGACCTCAAATCTTAGGGTTTCTTGTATCCCCTACCTCTATTGATCCTCTTCAACCTTCCTTCCACATTACCCAACCATTAGTCTTAGCCTTTGGGGAGGGGGGGTATTTTGTTTTTCCTTTCTTTTGTTTACTTGTTTTCCCTCTTTTTCCAACCTGAGATAATTTAGGTCCAAAGCAACTGCAGATATAATACAGTTGTTTGACACCACTTTAACTGGCCTGGCTCAGTACTAGGGAATCCTGGGAATTGTAATTTCTTGAGGCTCTGGAGATCTCTGACAGAGAAGGCTAAATGTCTCCCAAACTACAGTTCCCAGAATTCCCTAGCATTGAGCCAGAGCAGTTAGAATGGTTTCAAACTGGATTATTTCTACAGTGTGTTTTGGACCTTAGGACCATTAAGAAGTCCCAGCAACAGATACATAAATCAAACAAATAATAATTGTATAATTATTTTATTTCTGGTTTTCTATTCCTATAAAGAGTTTTGGCCCTAACTCTATCCATTCCAAATAGGTCAAATAATAAAAATACAAAACATTGGATTCCAAAAAGCAATGCTTTGCGATTCCCTTCATTCATATCCATACATTCTATGCACAGGTACATTCCATAAATATTTCTCAGTTGCAATTTTTCTAAACGCTCTGTAATGGAATTCTTGAGTTTATTCATAAACATTAAGTGGCCTGTTCCAGTACGCAAGGCAGAAACTTATTTTGTAGGAGCAGGAATAAATGTACATACTAGCCATCAGAAGATGCCCCTAAATTTTTAATTAAAATCTTTTAGAATATAGAATATAGAAAATACAAAAATATAAAATATCCAACCTCTTTCTGAATTGCAATCACATAGAATGTCTTCCCTTCAAACTTTAATTTACAGACATCAGACCTATAAAAACAAAGCCCTTTGAATGAGGAAAATAGATTATAGTTTTAAAATCTGGCAGTTTCATACAAATTTAGCCAATTCAAAAACAGTGAGAACAAGTTGAATGAATTCTTCACTACAAATAATAAGGACACAACATATTAAAGCCAACAGCATAACATGAACAGAGCAATCCAATATACTTCAACTGCTATGATTTTACATATCTTTAAAAATTGGATTGTAAGCCTGTGGGCAGGGTCACGTCATTTTAATTTTCGTCAAGTTCCTGAGTGGCGTGATGGGCACAGTATGAATTAGAAATGGTAAAAAGATGAAACACATTTTAGAAGGCTTCATCTGAGGCAAAGTGAAACTAAGTTTATGAGGTCTTCTTTATACCTCAGGATATTTTTATTTCTTGGTACTGTATATAGATATTTGGAAAAGAAAAGAGAATGAATACATTTTGAGCAGATTTTGTTAAAAACCCTAAATAATGCAATCATCGTTTGTGTGTGCTTTCTGTAATACCTCTTGTTAAAACTTTGATCTTTATACTTTAAAACGCTTAAAACATCTTTGGCTGGTTCTTCTATTTTCAGCCCAGACATAAACAAGTACATACCCAGCAGTAAGTCACAAGAAGTTCATCTTGCTTACTAGTAAGAATAATTAGGCTTACGGTAAGTTGTTGCCACATGGCAGAATTAATGCAATCTGACACCAATTTAACTGTCATGGCTCCAATCTATAGCATCCTGGGATTTGTAATTAATTATGGCAAAAGATCTCTGGCAGAGAACACTACATCTCTAACAAAATTACATATCCCAGAATTCCATAGCACTGAGCCATGGCAGTTAAAACAGTATCAAACTGCATTATTTCTGCAGTACAGATGCAGCCTGAGAGACTTCAACTCTCCACTGAGTTCACTAGGGCATACTCAAGGTAACGGTGTACAATACAGCAATAGTAGTCAGTTATGTTGGGGAGAAGCTCCATTTTGTAGTAAAAAATTAAGGACAGAAGTGTTTTTAATCAATGAGTTATTCTTAATTGATAATTTCAGTTGCTTATGCATCAATCCTATTCAGGGCAGGGAGGCTTCTGTACACATACACTAAGGAGATTACGCTCTCACTATATCCCTGTATGACTGGACACAAGGAAAGAGTATTGCATATGTATCAAAATGTTGAGCATCCAGAATTTTGTACAGTATTAAGCTCCCATGTATTTTAACTCAGCAAGTTACATTTAGGTATCAAGGTCACTTTTATAAGCAGAAAAGAAGATGAAGCAGATTCAATGCTTAATGTGAAAGTGGATTTGCCAGTGCAGGAAATTGGATTCATTTTCAAATGGCAGGATAATGTTACCCACAACTTGTGAAGAGTCTTGGGCATATGTGGCAAACAACATACTAAATTTTTAAAGATACAGAGTTTCCCTGATGCTGCAGCAGTAAAGACTCATTCTTTCTTTGGGCATATTAGCAAGTGAGGGAGTAAATGTAGTACCGTGTGTGTTATTTTCTTCCCAAAGAACATAAAGAAAATTATGAATCACCCGAATATTCTTGCCATTCCTTTTATTCAAGGTAACAATGCATATTGTAACCCCCATTAATCTGGAGGGCAGAGATCTGTACCAATTTTTCTCTTTGTAAATAATGCCTTAAGAAGCCCAGTCTTCCACTATACACACATACACATACACACAATACTTGGGCGAATTACTTCCTTGCAGCCATGTGCTAAATTATCTTGCCCTGATTTTAGCTCAGACACTGCAGGGCACAATACAGAAAAAAGGAAAAAAGTTATCTCCAGGTAGGCAACTCATTCCAACAAAAGCTGGAGATGAACTAAGGTTGTTGTTTTTTTTAGCCTCTGCCACCCTGCATAGGCTCCACCTTACTAGAAGGATGTTTTAAATAGGTGTTTATGTTTCAAAATGGGAGCTCTGAGCTCATTGGGAGACTCCAGCATGAAGAAGTTCAGATCCTGGTAGCTGGGGATGTAGGTTTCATAGGCATGGAATCAGACGTCTTGACTGGGATCTACTAGATTTCGGCTGCATCGACATCACAGAATTAATGTAGTTTCATGGTGCTTGAACTGCCATGGCTCAATGATATGGAATCCCGGGGTTTGTAATTCTGTGAGATATTTAGTGTTCTCTGTCAGAGAGCTCTGCTGCCACATAAACTACAAATCCCAGGATTCTGTAGCACTGGGCCATAGCAGTTAAAGCAGTGTCAAAATGCATTAATTCTACAGTGTGGCAGCAGCCCTTGACCCAGGCTCAATATTGATTTAGGAGCTGGGGCTTAAGTTGACATCTGGTATCACTGGACAATTCTGTTTCCCTAACATATAGTCCTGAAACTGAAATGAATGGCCCCAAAATTATTTTAAATGTAGACCACTATCCAGTAGGAATCACAATAAGACAAAATAATCTTGCTTCATTTATAATACAATCCTATGCATGTCTATTCAGAAGCATATCTCAAGTTCAGTTCCTAGGTAAATATATATACATAATCATAGTAGACACAATACAAATTCGGGGTGGAAGTGGGGATGGGAATGAACCCTGCTTTCCAAACTAAGTATTCTGGAAAGGAGTAAATGAAACTTTATATTCTAAAGTTAAAAATAATTTTCAGAGTAGCAGCTCACCATTTTAGTAAATGAATTCTTTTATTTCCCTGGAAAACTACAAAACCTGTGGCTGTGAATCCTAAAAATGTTGTGGTCCCTGTGGAATCCTTGAAGAAAAAAGAAGGAAAGCTTACATTAGAAACATGGGGTGAGGGAGTTTGAGAGCAATTATACAAAAAGTATATTGAATGAAAATATGTATGTCCTCTAACTGAAGGTGGTTCCTATAAATTTCTTTTTAAATCGATATTTAAAAACAAAACAAAAATTCACACTGGGCCCTGGATATCCACTGGAGTTTGGTTCCAGGACCCTCCATTTATACCAAAATCTGTTGCTGCTTAAGTACCATTAAATACAAAGTAAAATTGTATTCCTTATATAAAATGCAAAATCAAGGTTTGCTTTTTTGCAATTTATATATTTTGAAAACTATTTCAAGGTGTGGATGGTTGAATCCGTGAATAAAGAATCTGTGGATATGGAGTGCCAACTGTATTACCTAAAAAGATTTTATTGTTGTTTTTATTGTTACTGTCATTGTTATCAGTGCATACTCATATATACTTCTGAAGTGATGAACAGGACAACACTAACAGAGAAACATCATATCTTAATAGGCATATTATACTATTTCATAGTAATAATAATTTTGTCCATGATTTTTCTGCTAACTCAGATGAGATGTAGCCAATCATATTATTGCTAATTAGTTCCAACCTGTCTATCCACATCATTCTTAGGAATCTGGGAACAGCTTTCTTCATATTTACTATGTTGGAGTTTAGCTTAGATCAGTTTTGACTCATCTGAGTGAACTTAGATCCAACTCCCAACCATGTGGAAACTGCTCTTATAAAGATGTCTTTCCACAGAGCTCTGGGATGTATCTGCAAAGCACATAGCTGAAACTGATCTAATATGGTCCCAAAAGGCTGACTCAGTGATTCTTCCATCCTAATGAGCACCAAGAATTAAGCCTATTTATTAAATCTATTTAAATGTGACAAATGCTTCAGCCAAAGCACTCAGCCATGTAAAATACCCCTGTAAGCCCAACACCATTTTTCTCTCAAGTTTTTAGCTTTGCTGAAAAAGTATCATTTACAGTTTCAGAGCCCTGGTAGGGAGAAAGGCAGGGGGGAAGACTGGTATGGAAGGGCTAAAGCACCCACAGATTTTACCTTAATTGCTCAACTAGACCTCACGCTACCATTACAGAGCCAATTTCTGCTTCAGACCTTAGCCTGCAACTTGAAATATCATCAATCTACAGATATGTATACAATATTCTGTCTGGTACAGTACCATGTAATTATTACAATATCAACAAACTATTTAAATTAGCATTCTAGCACTTAAACTGACTTAGTTCCATTGGACCAGACACACTTAAGGTTAAGTACATATTTTCTATAGGAGGTCTCTATTTATGGCCATGTTTGCTATCAAGGGATAATTATGCATCTTACAGTACCTATGCAAAACTGCTTTCTTATGTACACTAGAATAGTATTATAGTACTATAGCTTTCATAGAAGTGATTTAAAATTAATTGACTATGGGTAGTTTTATATTATACTATTTGATATATTATTATTATGTTAACCAAATGCAGATCCATCTACCTTTCTCTACAAGATAGCTAGCTTGCAGATACTGTATATTAAAACAACAAAAATTCTATTATTGTGCAACAGAAAAAGAGGATGTTCAAAGTAATTGTAAATTTGTAAACCACTTTGATCTTTTTGGAAAGGCGGTATATAAATAAATTTATTATTAGTAGTAGTAGTACTACTACTACATTGTATGGCACCAGAAGTGGGGAATGCATATCTCTCCAGATGTTGTTGGACTGCAATCTACATCATCCTCTCCTTTCTTAAAGATCTTTAAACAGAGGCTGGATGATTATCTGTCGGGGATGCTTTGATTTAGATTTGCTGCATGGAAGGAGGTTGGACTGGATGGCCCTTGCAGTCTCTTCCAACTCTATGATTCTATGATTGTATGATTCTATCAGCCAGGAGTGATGGGAGTTGTAATCCAGTACACAGAAAGAGGGGCATGTGTTCCTCACATATACACTACACATACAGGTGTTTCTAACAGATTGACCCAGCCTTCTGTGTAAGTCCCCTTCTCCTTAAAGCTTGGGCTGCTCTGCATACAGATATTTCTTTCCTCACTGTGAGTTCTGCTGCACACAGGGAGCTGCACATGTCTAATGATATGCAGAGGGATGTTACTGGATCAGAACATGATTATGGAGGCAGGGAAGTGTTTGTTTTGCATTAATAAATTCTTTACCTTGCAAGGATGTGGATCAACACCGTAGGTTTCTAAAGAATGTGCTTTTAATAATAAATTAAACTCTGCAACAGCTGGACTCAAACCCCTGAAAATCACACAAAAGAAAAGACCATGAGAAAAATATACAGTTTTGGCCAACAATATTCACCAGAAGCAAGAGGGGAAATAGGAGATCTTTCATATGATTCTGCTGTTACTCTGCCATAGCGCTTAATCCTTTTGGATTAAGTTTAGATGCTTTCGGCATACTTTTGGGACTCCAGTGAGCTGTGCAGTTAATCAGGGGATATCAAGTGTCTTTCAAATATATGCTTTCTTTTGGTGTGCATAGAGGAGCTGGAACTTAAGAAATAAGCTACAGCCTTGGTTTCCAATTATTTACTTCCTCAATTCATTTAAAAGAATTGCTCAGATTAAAGTTGCATTCCTTCCTGCTCTGGAAATAAACAAGGAAATAAACAAAGCCATTTTAGTCATCACTGCCTCTCCACTAGTTTGGAATCTGACAGCATTCTTGTGTTACACCACACTTTCAGATGAACATCAAACATTCTCCAAGCCATAGCCCATACCATGGAATTTTGATCATTTCGAACATGTATCTGCACACTTTACCTTAAAAAAAGACAGGGACTGGGAGAAACTATGCCTCAGGGGTCACTTTTGTAATCAAAGAGTTAACAAAATACTATTGTATTTCTGCTTTGACATAGTTGTAGCCCAAAAAGTAACTTTCCAAGTTTTTCTCTCTCAGGTAGTGTTACTTTCCAACCCTAATTAAATATACAGTGGGCCCTTTATTTCTGCTGCACTTTGGTTCCAGGACTCAATACAACAAAAATAAATTGGTATCCCTTCTATAAAATGTCAAAATCAAGATTTGCTTTTTTGAATATATATGTTGTTTAAAATATTTCCAAGCTGTGGATAGTTGAATCTGTGGATAAGAAATCTGTGGATACAGAGGGCCGATTTCAAGTTATATTGCTTTGCATGATGATTTAACCAATTCATGATGATTTGGGGTTCATATATACAGTCAGCTCTTTATATCTGTGGGGGATCCGTTCCAGACCCTCCTCTCCCATGGATAAGAAAAAACATGGGACCTCAAGTCCCACTGTCCCTATAAGGCAACACCACGCAGGTGGCGGGACAAGGCTTTCATTTCTTCCTCCTCCTCTGGAGTGGCAAGGTTTTGCTCATGTGGCAAATCCCTGCCTCTGCAGACCATCCCTGGGCCAGGCCGGGCCGGGCCAGGCCAGGTTTTGTTAGGATGGGCAGAGTGACCATCAGCTGCCACTTGGCCTTGTCAAAAGTGGCCCAGACGCTGGTCCCATCCACTGTGTAGGCCAATGGAAGGTGGAGGCAGAGGAGGCAGGCAGCCAGGGGTGATGAGTCAAGCGTCAGCTCCCACCCATGGACCTCCAGCTGGGCCGGGGCAGGGAGCAGAGCAGTGGCAGATCAATAGTGACTAGCAGCGTGCAGTGTACCAGGCTGGCACCAAGTCCTGGCTGAGTCCTAAAGGTCCACATAAGAGTGGTGGCAGAGGGTCCAGAAAGGGGTGGTGGCAGTGGCAGGAGGAAGGAGTATGGTCTCTGAGGGCAGATAGCGGTACGGGGTGGTCATCCAGAGAGCAGTGCCCAGAGCATCATGGCCTGTTGATCCAGGCCTGGAACATAGTGCTTTTCCACCAGGGCCGTCACGTCAACCAGGCAGCGGAAGTTGGCTGAGTGGGTGACTAGGCACCACCACTGAGAACAACAGTGCTTGCCATCTTCGGATGCTCAGAGTCACGGATGGCAAGCCCACGGATGGTGAGGTCCCATGGTAATCCTATGATGAGATCCCACTTTAATTCTAATAAGCTCTGTATCTTGCGTGCAGAAGAGTTCAAATTCAGTCATCAGTATTATTAGTTACCCATTTAATAGGAGATCTAATTGGAAAAGAAAAAAGGCACTACAGGTGTGCAAATGAATATATATTATATATATATTATAATTATTATCCATTTAGGCTTTAAAACAACTTAAAAATTAAAATGAAGCAAACTGTGAAATAATTAGTTACTTCTAAGCAATGTCAAGTGTCAATGTCAATACTCATAAAAGAGGAAAAAAGAATTAGGATGGTAATGAACAAAGATGCTAATTTCAAAATTTTTGTTAGAAGGTGTCTTTTCAGAAATGTTTTAAAAGGATGGTCTTTTCTGAGTAGAATACATAATTTTCTATAAATGCCATTGAAGCAGGTCCCTGGAGAAACATTAAAAACCTTATTCAAAAGAAAAAGGCAGTTAAAAAAGAATGGGGGAAAGGATTTTGATACTTGTCTACTGCATCTTTTACTAAGGAAAGAAAATGGAACAGGGGGGAAATATCCACAATTCTATCCAACATTATCTGGATAGAGAAGCAGATGATCCTCCCCTAGACACAAAGGCACCCTTCCCTGGGCTGGATGACATCGAATGACATGGTCACATCCCAGACATCATCGATTCATTGCTTCATCCAAGAAGCTATCTTTGATGTGCATGGACTTTCTCCAATTGGCAAGATTAGGCCTGGAGGCTGGAGATTTCTCTTCCCTGCTATATCCTCATAGCCTCCAACTATCCTGATTTGGTAGTGACAATCCCAATTAATCCTCTGTCATCCTACTTTTTAAGCAGTTGTAAAATGTCCCAGTTTCTCTTTCCTCCTCCCACTTTTCCACTTTGTTTTCAGCTTACTTCATTTGCTGCCGACTGAGCTTGATTCCCAGAATGGGAAAGAGGGGGAAGAATTTTGCCCTTGTCAAAAGCAAATTGTAGACTTAGCCAAAAGCAGACTGTTGCAGCCCCTCCCTGTTTGTTAATAATAACTTTTGTCATCTTCACCACACTCACTGCTTGGCACACATGCGCTAGTTTTCATCTGTGAAATGTTGGAGGGTGTGTACCTTTCTACTGAGAAGTAAATCCACTAAGTTCAGTCTGGCTAATTCCAAGGTATAGGACAGGGTATGGGATTTGTAGCCTATATAATTTCTCACTAGTAGCCCAGTCCAATGAGCTGCTTCATTGGGGCCTTCAGGTAAGGGATTACTGGCCACACTGGACTTAATCTTGGTATGTGAGAAGAATTTGTCCACACATAGTTGTTGAAGAAAAAGTCCTGTTAAAGTACTCTTTTAAAACAAGCATCACTGAAGTGGCACCTACAGAACACTTCTGTTCACCCTGTCACCCATCTATGGGGATGAAAGGTTTGGGCTAACTTCCTTTTTTTAAAAAAAAAAAAACCAGTAACCTGTTAATGCTTCTTGAGAAATTCATTGTTCTCTGCCTAAGAAATGGTGTATAGCCTCACATAGATCAGAAACAGCCTGGATCTTAAGCAGAGTTACTATTTCTATTGCTATTGGAGTTGTCATTTTATTGCCTGGACTTTTACTATTCTGTGTCTCCTAGTGCCCACAAGGCCAAAGAGGGGAGTAGCCTCTGCTTGCATTGATATCTCTCTAGACTGTCTTAACTGACAACAACAAAAACAACATAATAACAAAATGTAAGCCTGTCACTCTAGCATTATCATTTTCCCCCTTGTGTATAATTTTTAACACTTCTGCCTGATCAAGAAGCCAGTGAAGCTTCGAAAGCTTGCATAATGTATTTTGTGCATTTTTGCTTGGCCCAATAAAGGTATTACTGTTTGGTGGATTTTGGAGTATTAAGTTTGAAAGGCCCAGAGATGGTAATAGCTGTATAGCCTTGTACTAGCTTTTCTGTTAACAGAACAATGTGCAAGTAAACATAGGCGGGTTACAGTCTGCCTCTTTGGGGCGGGCTGCACCCGCCCCTTTCCCCGCTGTATCAGGGCCTCAGCGTCCAGAGCAGCAGCCACTGAGGCCCCGATCCGCCACTTTTCGGGCTGCGGGGAAGCGGCAAAAGGCCCCTTCCCCGCAGCCTGAAAAGGGGTGTCCCTGGGGCTTGAAGCCCCAAGGACACGCCGCGGCGGCGGGGAGGAGGAGAAAGGGGCTGCTTGGCCCCTTTCTCCTTTGGTCCGCTGGGCGCAGCCGTCTGAAGGCTGCGCCCAGCGGCCCAAACCAGGAAGGAACTCCGAAACGGAGCTCCTTCCTGCTCTGTGGAAAGGGCGCATTATGCGCTCTGGCGCGGAGCGAGGACGTCACGTCCACGCCGCCCCATATAGAGGCGGCGCGGTTGTGACGTCCTCATGGCGGCGGCCGTGCGGAATGGCCGCTGCCATTTTGTGCGCGCAGAGCGCGCACTAGGGTTAGGGGGTGCAGAAGCACCACCCCTTTCTAACCCTAATATGTGCTCTGCGTGTACTTTCGTACTTTCGTGCTCGTCTGTAACGGGCCATAGTAAGCAGAATATCTTTGCCTCCACATAGGTTAAAACATTGCTTTACTGTAGTAAAACATTGCTTTTACTGTGTGCTCTAGAACAGTATAAAGAAGAACTAATATAGGTTCATCTCCTGTACATCAATGTGATGCAAGATCATGCTCTGAGTTTTTAAGGTAGAAGGTGGGATAGAAACAGAGTTGCCAGTTCAGAATTACTCCAGGCCCTGAGGGTTTTGGCCGCTGGTGATGTTATTAGCAGGGTATAGTGGTTTCAGTGTTGAACTACTGTTCTGGTGAGCAAGGTTCAATTCCCCACTCAAACATAAAAATGTACCGAGTGTCCTTGGACAAGTCACACTCTCTCAGCCTCAGAGGATAGCAATGGCAACCGCCTTCTGAAGAAACTTGCTTTAAAAAAACCCTATGATAGGGTTGCCTTAGGAGGGTCGCCATGTCAAAAATGATTTGGGAGGCACACAACAACAAATAATTATGTACCACTCACAGTTCACAGCTTGTCATTCAAATACACACAGATAGAAAACATTTTCCTGTTTGGAAATTGAGAGAAAAATCTCAGTTGTGGCAGTGTCAAGATCAAGGTGAAATAAGGGGATTGTTTTGTTTTTTTATATGTTGAGCCTTGAAGAGAGGCAGGAAAGCAATAACATTTATCATCATCATCATCATCATCATCATCATCATCATTTCTCTCTCACTCAGAGAGATGGAAGAAGGAACACTTAATCTGGTTTGCTTGCTTCTGGCCAGAAAGTGGATGCAGAGCAGAGCAAAGGGTGAACCCTGACACAACTACAGGGAGGGAAGGAGGAAGTTGTAAAAAGATGGACCTCCTGAAGAATCTTTACAAGGAATGAACAAAGCCTTGTTAATTAGAGCAAGCTACTGCTCTCGTAAGTGAGTTGGAGATCTTCACACAGCCCCTTTCTGTTCCACAGACCTGAACCTGCTAAATCCCAAGAATCTGCAACCTTGCCTTCCACCTGGAGATGACCCATGGGGCAAGGCATCAAGACCTGGAAACCCTAGATATATTTAATAAATTTTATTGACAGTCTACTGATGCAAAAGGCTAAACCGAATTTAGAAGTCATTTGTTACAAATAAATTAATTGTAATTCACTGGTTTTCACAGTAAGAAATTTTACAGTCAGCCCCCCCATATCTACAGATTCTGCATCCACAGATTCAATTGGTTTAAAAAAAAAAATACCCAAAAGCAATCCTTGTGTTTGCCATTTTATATAAAGGACATCATTTTACTATGCCACCGTATATAATAATGGGACTTGACATCCACAACCTTTGGTATCCGGGGTATGTGTGTGTGTCCTGGAACCAAACCCAGAGGATACCAAGGACTCACTGTAGTTATGTTTTTCCCCAGAATAGCCAATTGTAACATAATGCATCGAAGGATAACCACCACCCCCCTTTGCAGTGAAACTACAACTGTGCTTCAGTTATTTTTATAGTAGGGTGTATGTAGTAGTCTCATTATTTATGTGTCTTTAAAGTAACTAACTAAAGAATAACTGTTTTAGTTACCTTTAAGTAATGAAGAAAGATCACTTTTTCAAAACTGAAAATAAATATAACTAATTAATTTGAATGGTACTTTTACCACACGATACTGTGAAGCCAGACATTGCTTTAACCTCAATTTAAACAATTTCAAACATACACAATAAAAGGCTTTCCTCAGGCCATGAAAGTAACTAAGGAATTCAGTCCAAAACCTCGCTTTACTATCATACTTGCTTATGGCTCCACTGAGGGGTCAGCAGCTGAGCAACTGTCTTAAGTGTCCCACATCAGGTATGAGAGGGGAAATTCTGTACAGTCTTTGCTGACATACAACACTTGGAATCTGGGACAGCTGCTGGTCTCACACATGCATTAAAAACAACTGTAGAAGTTGCAAGGATCAAAGTGGAAGACCTTGAATCAAAAGTGGAATCAAAAGTGGGTAACTGGAATGTAGAAGCATGGCAGCAACTAATATGGACTACTCAAATAGCATGTCTTCCAAATTGGTACCCTTCACACTGAATGCATCTTGGCAAGAGTATGAACTTTATAAAGATCTTTTGTTCAAGAGAGTAAGTAGCATGTCAGGAAGCTAAAATTATGGCAACTGCATGATTGAAAGACTGATCTCTCATAATCTGAGTTAATTGTTTAAAGTGGAAAGCTGAATCTTTGAAAGAAAACTTACCAGACTCATATAAGCAAGCTCTGCTAGCTACTCTTTCAAAGCTTACTTTCCTGTCAATATCTGGGTACTGATTTTCTATTTTCCATTAATCATGGATAAGTCATGTTTCTTAGGAAGGTTGAATATTTGCCTAGATCTTCATTAATGACACAAAATGTTCCAATTCAATTAGGGTAGTATCACTTTATATATTCACCAAGAAGAACTACAACCACTGATGAAATGTTTGCAAGAGCTAATTAATCATCGTGTTCTGAAGCTGTAATTTGGCTTTTGTAGCCCTGATATTCCTGACCACTGATCACGTATATTGAGGCTGATAGGAGTAGGAGCCTCTATATGAAGGACTCCAAGATGTGCTCTATAGCTTGCAGATTGCCTACATGAAGGCAGTGAGTCAATGAAAACATACCCTTTCATTCATCTTGCATGTTTCTAATAACTTCCCATTTTCTCCCCCCCCCCCCCCCCCCCCCCATCATTCATTAAACATCATCAGAAAGTGTTCATTTCATGTGTTTGGACGCTTTCTTTGAATAGGGATCTAATATTATCCTTTGTTCTTTGATATCAATAGATGTAAGAGAATAGCTTTACTTCTTCTAGACAAAAGTTTTCATGTACAAATAGATGAATAACTTAAATAAATGTTTAAAAAAAAAAAACAAAGCCACCACTGAAATGATGGAAGGAAAGAATTTATTCTGGAGATGAAGAGACAGTACAGACCGTACTAGGGCTGAACTAGGGTGGAGCATACACATGCTTTGAGCCCTAGTTCCACCACCTCCTGCCATCATGGTGAGCACACATCTACACAACGCACGCCATGATGGCGTCTGTGGTGCACAGAGCCCAAACAGCACTGTGGTGTCATCATGGTGTGTGAGCGTGCCTATGATGGCCCTTTTATTTTCTTGTTAACAGAATTTAATGAAAAATCCAGGCACAGCTGCTTCATTTTGACTGGGCTAGTCTTTTACTTCCCTGCTGAAAACTTCCAGATGGAAAGTAAAAAGAAGATCCCTAGTAAAGTTATTATTCTAGTGGAGAGCTATCAATCACATTACTACATCCGCTTTCGCTTTCTCTCTGCACCCAGGCATTTAGTTTACACAGTGTGTAGAGGAAAATGTGTCAAAGAGGCACTATAGATGCACTTTATGTGTCTTTCTGAATTGCTCAAGGCTTTGGGAGAACAAAATTCAGTTCAAGGTGATTTAGAGAATGATGCTTCAGAGATATCCCGTATCTCTCCAAATCAGCTTGATATAGTTTAAGAGTTATCCAAACCAAACATACTAGCTTTGCCCCTATGCAGATTACTGCACTGTGAACAATTCTCCTTCAGTCTTCATCATTCAACAAAATTCACAAATTACTAACAACAGAAAAGACAGGTGCTTGATGTCAGCTTATTTCTTATAGATTCTGCATTTCAACTGGCCTCTTCTTTTATTGTCAGTTCGCTCACTCCCTTAAAAAACTTTGACATTCTTTAGGTTAAATACTATTTCAAAAATTAAAATAAATGTTTTTCTTAACAATATTGCATGCCACTTTTTTCACCTATTACAGTTTAGAAGAATGGCATTCCTAATCATTTATTGGAACATAAGACCTCAAGGGGGCATGCTTGCCCCAAAGGAGTCTCTCAGAGTAACAAGTATAAGAAACTTTGTTTTCAGTTTTTACTCTAGTTTTCATTTAACGATAGAAATACACATCAAAAAGGGGGGGGGACTACTCCATTAAGGACATAAAAAATTATTCCTATCTCTCTCATGTCATTTTTCCCAGGAAAGAGAATTACATTTCTTGAAATAAGTTCTTCCATGTGTGTGTGTGTGTGTGTGTTTGTTTTAAAAAATCGTTAAGATGCCAAATAGTACAACAAACAAATATAACTGCTCTTCAGAAAAAGTGAAAAATATTGCAAGAAGTGTGAAAATTCTAAAGAAGCAAGTAACCAGATTCTTGTCTTGAAAAATCACTAGTAAAAAAAGAAAATTGCCATCTATCAATAGCGGTAATATTCACTTATAATACGCAAATATTTGCCACATCATGGAAAATAGCCACAGGTATGATCTCAATCATGTGGCCCCCACAGGCCAGGAAATTCTGGAGGGCCATATGATTCCCACCTCAGTCGAAATACAATTTATACTAGTTTTTCATTACTTTGCATTGTGTGAATTAAGATAGTTCCACTCAAGCTATCGGATATTCAGAACCAGCAACATATCCCCTCCAAACCAAGGACTGATACCATATTTGAGCAATATTATTACCAGGTATTTCTTTGTTTCCTGCAAACACACTGTAGAAGATTGAAATATAGGATATGTCCTGGAAAAGGAGGATGCCTGATATCCCTGCTTTTGGAGAAAAGGCATACATATTTTGCATATGTTTAAGCTACAACCCTCAGGGAAAATACAATCGCCTGAAGAAAAAGAAATAAAGCAATGATAGTTCAATAATTATTTTTTAAAACAGCAGTTTAAATTACCTGAATTCATTTCTATGTATTTCAGCTATTTTTCTTTCCAGTTTTGGTGATTGTTTGGGGAAAATCCTAAAATCACTGACATAATTGTCCACGTGGTCATCAGGATCATAGTCGCCAAACTCAGCTGTGCAGATAAAAATACAAACAATACAAAAAATAACAACAAAATTACAAACAAATTCCTACTTACAGAACTATTTTATTGATTTATTTTTTCCTATTTGCACTTTGTTCTTTCCCTTTAGAACCGTGGTGGTGAACTTATAGCACGCAAAGTCATTTTCTGTGGCACATGGAGGGTGGGGAAGGGAAGGAACCGCCATGTGCCTTGATGCTCCAATTTGGGCTGGCATTGAGGCAGATTGGGGCTGTGGTGTGTGGTTGTTGCAGCTCTGGGACAACCAGCTCCAGGGAGGCCCCAATCCGCCCTTTTCGGGAGGTCTGTTCTGGCCCATGGTCTCTTAATTGTTTCCTTGAGAGTTTCATGAGACAGTAAACTAGCTAGGAAGTCTTTCATTAAAGATAGTTTCACGTTTTGTTTGAATTGGAAAACTATGATTAACAACTTTGTAACAAGCCATGATTTTATACTGGCTTGTTGCAAAGCAGTATTAACTATCATTTTCCAGTGTAGATAAAACAAGAAACTAAAGATAATGGAGCAATTGATGCTTGTTTGCATCTTGGCTTATAAAGGGAGATATGCTTGTTTGAATTCTTCCAGGCAAAAGCAGATAAACAAATAGCAGAAACATATAATATAATCATCATGAAAGAAAAAAAGTACTGAAAATTCAAAAGCAGCCATTAAAATCCACTGATTTTTACTGAGCAATTGCTGAAGGACCAGGACTGTGTACTCACATATAAATTGAAGCAGAAATCTGGTCCATAAAACAAGTCACTATAAAATAACTATGTGGAAAGGGATTAGGATTATGAACAGTGGTCCTTCCCTCAAGCTCCACTCTGGGCTTAAATTCAAGTATGATCCTGTTACTGCTAGATGCATTTACCATATACATATCCATTACTTGAAGTAAACCACATTCTACCGTTTCAGCTGCATGCCTAATTACAATTGGGCTGAATTCAAGCTAAGACAATCATTGTTAGTTCTACTGAAATCAGTGGGACATTATTATGATTAACCTTTATTTATAAAGTGCTGTAAATTTACACAGCATACAATCTTTTAGTTAGACAGTTCCCTGCCCTCAGGCTTAATTTGGTCTTAGCTTAATTAAGTCCCACAGATTTCACCAAGAAAGAAATTTTGTTGACTTAACTGACATAAAATAAAATTGATTTTACAAAATATTTAATAAGGCTTTTAATACTATAATGAATACTCCTGGCCATGGTCCTGAAACAAAATACCAAGTTGCTTTCATATCACTTACCTTGGACAATGCATGCCCCCAGGTAAGCAGCATCAGAAAATGCACACAGCAAACGGCCATGGAAAATATCTCTTTTGATTTGTAGATATAAAAGGTACCTGCATTTAATGTGAAAAACGATTACTTAGATTTCTCTCTTTATTTTAATTTTATTCTAATTTTATCACTGCAGATCACTCTAGAGAGTGTGAGGTGTTCAGAAAGGCACTGAAGAAAAGAAAGTTTAGCCTCATAAAAACCACATTGCTGTCAAGAAATATTTATTTATCATGATATGTATTAAATCCTCTCAACTTACCAGATTTGCTTCAAGAAAGAAAACACAACAGTAAATATATTATTTATTACAATAATACTTATTAAAATTGAAATGTTTAATTTATATTACTTTTCTCAACATAATACCATGAATGTGTTTTCCATATGTAGTCAGTACTTCTGGATTAGTAATATGAATATTTAAATGGAAATCTGTTATGCACCTATGTCAAAATGCTAAGAAATGCATAAGGAGAAAACAAATTTCCCCCTATGCCTGGACCTCACTTTGTTAAGGTCACAACTGCACATTGACAATGGGTCTGTGGCTGCATTTGCACTGCAGATATAATGCAGTTGGATACCACTTTAACTCCCACGGCTCAATGCTTTGTCATTTTGTGAGCTATTTAGCCTTCTCTGACAGAGAGCTCTAGAGCCAAAACAAACTACAAATCACCGAATTCTATTTAAACTGGTGTCAAACTGCATTACTTCTGCAGTGCAAATGCAGCCACTCACAGAGAAAGAGAAGGGGAGTTTTAAATCATACGCAGCTATAGGCATCCAAAATCTTGACTAGTGGAGAAACTTGAAACTTAAACTCTATGCTTCTGGTCAATTTCCTACTCAAAACCACCCTTTTCCTCTGCAGGTGGGGAAAATGCTTTGGGAGGGTATGATTTTGACAGAGAAGAAGAGATAAACAAGCAGACCCTCTCCAATCTGGCCTTCTGCTCAAGACATCATCTTCCTGTGACTTCACTGTTTTATTTTGTTTGTAAAAAAAATCCAGGAAAATATAGAGTATTTTACAGCCTTAGTCTAGGATCCAAAGAACTGGATAATTTGTGTGATCTACCAAAGGGAATTCTGGAGTTTTGATTCTCAAATAATAGTTCTGTGCACCACATAGCAAACATCAGTTGAAACCAAGTGGAGCTGCAGCTGACGTAGCCTGAGATGTGACAGGAAAAAGTCAAAATCCCATTTTGCCCATCATGACAACCAGTTGATATACCTGAAATAGCATCCCAGTCCTTACATGGAAACTAGTAATTTTTAGAGTTCACAAGGCTTTTTTGGTTGGGGAGGGGGTCCCATGTCCAATACGGAAGGTTACTATAGGATTTGTGATTATTAGGCTTCATTTGTAACTGTCCTTTTAGGGGGGACATCTTCCTGCAATAATCTTTGGCTAGTCGCAGTTCATTAAACCCATTGGAAAAAGTCACAACTTGCCTGTATTGGTGGTTCTCAAGAGAGAAAATTTGTTCCATTGTAGTGAACTAATTCAAAAATCCTTAATCCATAATGACAATGTGCTAAAAGAGTTTGCAATGTAATTGCTTTGAGGCACTCCACTGGTCTCAAAATCTGGTAACTTTTGATAACACTTCCTAGCTGTGTAAATCAGTTTGCTCTACCCTGGGAATGACAGCAAGCTCAAGAGCAAATCTGGGAAACTGCACATTCTGCTTCCAGCTGATAGAAATACCATGGAGAGGCATTTCTTGTTTGAACCTGTCACACAATTCTTTTCTTCCTTCTTAAAGGAAATACATTAGATGTCCTGCCACCATAAATTGATGTTTTCAAGAGTTCACTTAAAGGATCAGGTATGAGATAATACAGAAAGCTTTTTAGGGGAGAATCAACAGGGGTGACATTAAGTCTTTAGTGCTGCTTGTTTCTCATTGAAAGTACACAAAGACTTTCAAAACCATGCTCTTTTTCAATGATCATGGCATCATAGAATCATAGAGTTAGAAGAGAATACAAGGTCCATCCAGTCCAAGCCCCTGCCATGCAGGAACTCACATTCAAAGCATCCCCAACAAATGGTCATCCAGCCTCTGTTTAAAGACGTCCAAGGAGGGAGATTCCACTACACTCTGAGGGAGTTTGTTCCACTGTTGGACAGCCCTTACTGTCAGGAAGTTCCTCCTAATGTTGAGGTGGAATCTCTTTTCCTGGAGCTTGCATCCATTGCTCCGGGTCCTGAAGCAGCAGAAAACAAGCTTGCTCCATCCTCAATATGACATCCCTTCAAATATTTAAAGAAGGCTATCATAACACCTCTTAACCTTCTCTTCTCCAGGCTAAACATACCTAGATCCCTACGTCTCTCCTCATAGGACATGGTTTCCAGACCCTTCACCATTTTGGTTGCCCTTCTCTGGACATGCTCCAGCTTTTCAGCATCCTTTTTGAACTGTGGTGCCCAGAACTGGACACAGTATTCCAGGTGAGGCCTGACCAAGGCAGAATAGAGTGCCATTATTACTTCCCTTGACCTAGACATGATACTTCTGTTGATGCAGCCTAGAATCGTATTGGCCTTTTTAGCTGCCGCGTCACACTGTTTACTCATGTTCAATTTGTGGTCTACTAGGGATCCTAGATCCTTTTCACATATAGTCTCGTTAAGCCAGGTGTCCCCCATCCTATACCTATGCA
>NC_056523.1:250256468-250360027 GCF_019175285.1 Sceloporus undulatus
TATTATTATTATTATTATTATTATTATTATTATTATTATTATTATTATTATTTTCCCTAAGTGCAGTACCTTTCTCCCTGTTGAAATTAATTTTGTTACCTTTGGCCCAGCTTTCTAATCTATTAAGGTTATTTTGAATTTTGATCCTGTCCTCTGGGGTATTAGCTATTCCTTCTAATTTGATGTCATCTGCAAATCTGATAAGCATGTTCCCTGTTCTTTCATTTAAATCATTGATAAAGATGTTGAATAGCACTCGGCCCAGGACACAAAACAAAGTTCTGGACACAGTTTGAAATAGATGTGTAAATTAAAAGTGCTAACAGTGCTGGATTAAAGCACAAGGGTACTCTATGCTGAACCATGTTCTGGTCTCCCATATCTGTACTACAGATCACATCACAAAGGTATACAAAAGCAGGCACACATACTAACCGAGACTTCATCCACACTGCAGAAATAATGCAGTTTGAGACCACTTTTAAATGTCATGGCTATGGAATTGTAGGAATTGTACCTTTGTGAGATATTTGGCCTTCCTGTCAGAGAGCACTGGTACCACATCAAAGTACAAATACCAGAATTCCGTATCATAGTTGTCAAACTGTGCTATTTCTGCAGTGTAGATACGGCCCATGACATATACTTCCTCACATGTGAAACATGTTGGAGACTACTGTTGAAAAAGCCCTCCCTGATCCCACTGTATTAGACAACACAGTTTCCAACAATCCATTTTGGGGCAGGGTACTTGATCATGTGGCCTTGTTATGAGACAGAGATGCTTTTGGTTACTTTGGTGGATGACCTACACTAGGAACTGGGCAGAAATATGTCTCTGTTGTTTCTGCTGGATCCAGTGGTGTCATTACCTATGGTGACACCGGGTGTGGAGGGCTGTTGGTGTGGGGATGTGCACCTCCTTCCCCGCCACCTGCCTCCTCCAACTTACCCCTCCCCGCTGGTTGCCTGGTTGCCTCCTTCCTCTTGCCCCCTCCACTGCTGTGTTGCCTCCTCACCCACCCAGGGCAGCTGAGCAAGTGAAGCAATGGGAGGTAACATAAGGGATGCGCACCATCCCTCCTTCTCCTCCATTGGCAGCTTTCCTCCCCCAAAGAATGTGTCTTGGTTTTAAACTGCTACCTGATATCAGTAATGGAATGGATGAGGGTGAATAAATGCTAACTTAATGCAGACAAGAAAGAGGTCAGCTGAAAAGAAGAACAGGGTAAGGAGGTACAGCCTGTACCGAATGAGGTCACACTCCCTCTGAAGATGCAGGTTCCCAGCTTGGGTGTACTCCTCAAAGCTCAGGTTTCAGCAGTAGCTAGGAGTACATTTGCACAACTAGGCTTCAGGGCCAGCTGAGCCCATTCCAAGAGATGTTGGATATGGCCATGGTGATACATGAAATAGTCACATCATGTTTGGATTATTGTGTTGTGCTGAAGTAGAGCTTCCTTAGAAAAGGGTTTGGAAACTTCAGCTGATCTAAAGAGCTACCACTGGATTGCTGAGGCTGGCTACAGGGAGAACACAACTCCCTTGTTAAAACAACTATATCGATTGCCAGTCTGTTTCCAGGATCATTCCAAAATGCTGATTACAACCTATAAAGCCCTGTACATTTCATGCCCAGGCTATCTGAAGGACTATATTCTCCCATATGAGTCTTCCCATGTTTTGAAATCTTCTTGGGAGGTCTTTCTTCCTGTCCCACAACTATCACAGGTACTTTGGTGGGAACATGGGGAAAGGCCTTCTCAGTAGGCTTTCCCATGCTTTGGTACTCCCTTCCGGTAGCCTCCTTGCTATCATTCATAGGCAGATGAAGACCTTTGATTGCTCTGGAGAAAGGGCCAGTCATAATATATTGATTGATTGATATATTGTATTGTCTGGTGTTTTGTTTTGTTTTTATGGTCATGCTTTTAGCTGATTTTAATTCTATTTATAATTTAAATATATTTTATACTTTTTCATTATGTGCTTGTTTTTAGCTGCATCTGCTTTACCTTTTGTAAGCCTCCTCAAGTCCCTGACTGGGAAAAAGGCAGCCCTTGTAGCCAGTACCACTAAATTATTATCTTATCTCAACATTCCAGTCCTGCCCTCATTCTGCATTCTAGCTTTGCATGAAAATAAAATTCTAATTTAGAGAACAATACTGCAGAGGCTATAGGAAGGAGATAAATGAGAAAGATTCAGATTCAGAGCAGAAGATCTAATCTCAGGGGGGAAGATCCAATTACCAAGTCTCCCTTGGTAATTACCACCCCCATTTTCTGTGAAGGTTTCTGCAGTAGCTTCTGTTGTTGTTGTTGTTGTTGTTGTTGTTGTTGTGAGTTTGCCATTGTCATCCTCTGAGGCTGAGAGTGTGTTACTTGCCCAAGGTTACTCAGTGGGTTTCTATGGCTGAGCCGGATTCAAGCCTTGGTCTAGTCCGACGCTCAGACTACTATGCCATGCTGGTTTCCTTTACCAGATAGAAATTCCAACCTCACAGAAGGAGGAAAGGAGAGGTACTAATGGTGTGTGATGGGTGAGGAGGCAAAGAACATAGATCTGCTGGATCCATATCCCTCTCAGTTCCCAACTACATCCACAACCTGTTAGCTAAGGCTTCTGACAGCTGAAGTCCAAAACACATGGAGAACCAAAGTTTGGGAAGCAATGCATTAGTGACTAGAGGAAGAGCTAGTCAAGATGAATCACAACGGGAAAGATATTTTATGGGGGGAAATCCATCCTGTAGAGGGGAAAACCAAAGCTTCCTTTTATCTTTCACCAAGAAGGGCTCTGGATAAATCAGAAGTTCTAACATCAGAACACTCCATACTGATTAACTGCTAACCTTGCTTCTTTGCTTCTAATCTGGAGTTAACTGTTCCAAAATGAGCTTTGTCAATGTATGCTTCTGCTTGTTACCATTTTAAGGATGAGTGCAAAGTCAGTTCACAAACAGATTCTTGAACAACAAGTTCCATGTAAGTCTTCTATTCTTGTTCATTTCCTCAAACACAGGAGACCAATGCTGTGAAATGGCTTGCATGTTTTAAAGTTTCAGAAAGCGGTTAAAAATTAAGGTGACATGCTTGCTCCTCCTAATTTTCATTTTTATTATTTTTTCTTTACAATCACTGTCTCCCCAGATGTTTAACAATACTACTCAGTTTTCTGTGAAAGAGCTTTGCAATCCTTAGAGGAAAGTACTTAATTGACACAGTCAGCAAACAGAGAAAATTGCTATGCACAGTGTGCTGTCAAAATAAGCAAACATGCTTTGATGGAATCTCTCCCTGGGGATGTCAAGGTAATATTTTTCCAGACAGAAATGATTTGAAATAGCAGTGCCCTTGACAAAAATAATTTATAATGCTTCCTCTCAAGAGGGAGTGCACCATTCTTTCTTAACAATAACAACAACAACACATCACATTTTCATTTACAAGTCATTTGAACAACTAGGAAGAAGCATCACAAATTTGTAACAAGCAAGGTTGAAGAATATTCCTCAATATGACATCTCACCAGAAACTCAAGACCGAAATCCTTTGTGAGCCCCAACTAAAGCAGACGTGTTAAATCAAGGAAGACTTGGTAAGTGAGGCGTGGTACAGACCGCCTAAAAAGGGTGGCCTGCCGGCGCCTGTTTTTCCACCGAAGGGAAGCCTCAGCTGCCAAACCGCAAGGCTTCCCACCAGCAGAAAAAGAACCCGCAAAAAGTGGGTTCTTTAGAAGCTGTGGCACCAGCGTAACAAGTATGCCATTGGCGCACTTGTTATGTAAGTGCCGCACGGCGCCATGCGGACACCGCACAGCACTTGCGTAACAATGGCAGCACCCATGTATCCAGGGCACTGCCACTGTTACGCCCTCATCACGTGTGAGGGTTGCGGGGTGTGTGGGCGCTCCTCCCTCTGCCAAGCCCTAGCACGTGACGAGGGTGCCTAAAAGGCCCGTATGTACAGGGCCTGAGTTATATAAATTCCATTCAACTAACAAGTATATCTAGCTGAGACTCACAATTGGATTTAGGTCCAAGTCCTTAGCTAGGAGAAAGTAACAGTTGAGAAATACTAAAGAAGAGTTTGTACCATACAGATATAACTGATGTCACAATGCAGAATTAATGTAGTTTGACACTGCTTTAACTGTTGTGGCTCCCTCCTATGGAATCCTGGGATTTAAAGTTTGTTGTGGCACCAGAGCACTCTGACAGAGAAGACTAAACATCTCACGAACCTACAAATCTCAGAGTTCTGTAGCATTGAGCTATGACAGTTAAAGTGGTGTTAAACTGCATTATTTCTGCAGTGTAGATGCAGCATAGACAAATTTTGTTTATTTGAGTCCCAACTTTCAGCTGTAAGGCCAGTGAAACACAACTGAGTAAAGCAATGTCAAGGGGTCAGTTCTTGGCCTATCAATGTTGCAGTGGTTTCCACAGCAACAGAATATTACAAGGTGAATCTTATACTGGTAGCAGCTGCCATTTATCAAGCATTTTTACATATGGATCACTAGCAGGATCACAAGCACTCTCCCCATTGTCTGTGCTTTGCTTTCATTCCATCTTTGTGAAGATAGGAACTCTAGCATATTAAAGAGAATTATACATAGTTAATCTGAAACAAAATTAATACAAAAATAACTCCATTACTACTTAATTTGAATTTAACTAAATAGTTATACATGTGTTTCATTTCAAAAGCTTAAATCCAGTTAGTAGCAGAACTAGCAGACACATTGACACAAAATGGCTTATACTATTGACCTACCATTTGGTAACTGATTCCATTGGTTTACTCTAGTTGGGAGTAATAATTGGATTTAGGCCAAAGAAAAGTTCAAAGGATGAGAGATAAAGTAATCTGCTAAATACCTGGCCCAGGATTTCAAATCCATAGATATTTAAAATGCATTACATTCCCACTTGTCTCTCTACATTTTTGTGTGATCTTTTTAAAACCTTAAAATACTGGCCACAAAATAAGGACAGAATTTTTCACAGCATTTTTGTGAACTAGAATTGGTCTCTTCTGAAAACTATGGCCTGTTACAGACTGCCAAAATAAAGCTGCTTCGGGTCTCTTTGGAGGTATGCTATTTAAATGATGCATGCATCCTAAGAGTCCGGAGGTCACGCCAAAGCCACGCTCCATTCCTAATCACTAGAGTGTAGCTTTGGTGCAGCTTCCGGACTCTTAGGACCCCATGCATCATTTAAATAGCACACTTCCAAAGAGACCCGAAGCAGCTTTATTTTGGCAGTCTGTAACAGGCCAATGGAAAGTTATTAGACACCAATGCTATCTTATTGCCTCTCAAACAAGAACAGTTAATCTAAGCTTCATGCAATTTAGCAAGAAAGATATTTTGAGGACGTAGATGAAACATCATTCCACTATCATAAGAAAGGATGGCTGTCTGTTTTTCTACAAACGTTACTATAACTGTAAAATAAGTCTGAACAATTTTTAAAAACCCATATTTAAATCTAAACTCCCCAATTAACTTATTTCAAACTAAACATGGATGAAAGTTTTATGTAACAGAAAAATTAATGATTGGTAAAGACAACCAAAAGGGGCCTTGTTAGTGATGGCACCATATTTATTTTGTTTTGATGTGCGCTCTCTTGAGATAGTTTGCCCTGAAAGGCAGCAAACATATTATGAAATAAATACTTTAACTTATAGTGGTTCCTGCTTGTTTACACCTATGACAACAGTCTTCTAGTTATTTTATTATGATTACTTTTACTTATAGATGATGTCTTGAAGGCTGCATGACAGCATGGAAGAATTCTGAAGTTTTAATTAAACAAAATAATAAATAAATTGAAATAAATTGAAAGCAGGGGATTGGCATGCTAGTTACAGCCAAGCTTGCAAGTGAACTTGATTGCTTGAACAAAGGAATTATCCATTCCTTTTTCTTTGTCCCCAGTCCAGTCCCAGGCCCTGTCAGCACTGCAGAAATAAAGTAGTTTGACACTGCTTTAACTGCCATGGCTTAATCCTATGGAATTTTAGGATTTGTAGTTTGGTGAGATATTTAACCTTCTCTCTCAGAGAGCTCTGGTGCCATAACAAACTACAAATCCCAGAATTTCATAGCATGGAACCATGGCAATTAAATGATGTCAAACTATATTATTTCTACAGGGTGGATGCAGCCCTGTCAACCCCACAGATCCATTTTGAATTTCCACCTGACTCCATAATGCCATCTTAATCACATTTACCCAGAAGTAAGTCTTTTATGACTGAATCCTATGCTTGATGCCCATTGCTCATAGTGAGGCATATATCCAAGTGGGCTTGCTTCATATTAGGCCATTTAAAACTTCCTTTGTGCTAGAAAAGAAGGCAAACAACCTAAGCATCTGCCTCAACATTTCCCTTTTTTACAATGGCCCACCACGTGATGCTTAATATAAGTACCTCTACTCGCTCCCTTAAGCTCCCCAGAAAAAAAATGCCCAGAAAATGTGTGTTAAATTAAAGTAAGCAAAACTGCAAACAGTTAGTATAGTGACACAGCCATAATCTGAAATCATCAACTAAATGTAGAGATGGGGAAAATATACCTGGTGAGCTCTTCTTTAATCTTCAGGGGTTCGTGTGGATAGAATTTCACTCTAAAGCACATGGTATATGGTGGATGAGCTGAAACATTACAAAGAAACATCATGAGAACAGCTATATAAAACATGGCTTCTTCAGCACTGTAGGAAATATTTCCAACAGCCCCCTCCCCCCCAAAAAAACCAGACTGTGAAATGCAGTGCACTGAATTAAGAACAAAAAACAAGCCAAAAGCAGATATAATGTACTATAAGGAAAAACAAAGCATTAGTGAAATACAGCTCGTTTAAACCACATATCTGTATTATGTTAACTTAAAATCCTTTGCATGCATTTCTGGGAGTAAGCCCAATGGAATACAGTAACACACATTTCTAAGTAAATAGGTACAGAAACATATTATCTACAGGCCTGTGGCCTGGGGTGGTTTAAGTGTTAAAAACAAAGTAGACAATGTGCAATGCTTGCAAATACATTATTAATTAGGCTCCATATCCTCTACCAGGAAATAAATATGTGTGTAGTAGGCATGGCAAGAGCAGCCCAGTGAGATCAATGACTAGTCTGTCTCCATTCTGGGAAGTCACAGGGATGCTGGAGGGGATTGGGTTCTATAGGCCCAATTATCTAACAGTCATAATGGAATACAACATCCAGATTCTCCACCTAGGGACAAGGTTTTTGTTTTGTATGTATGGGTAACATGCATTCATGATATGCTTGTTCTACACAACTGTAATGTGAGCAGTTTTGTCCATATCCCTAATGAAAAGGATGAGGCTGTGGAAAGAGTAATGGCCCAAGGGATGGTTGTTGCATGAATTCAAGTCACAAGAGGGCAGCCAAATCTCATGAGATACATCGATTTCATGAAGCTTGGAAGGCCAATAAAAAGCTCTTTCTGAGTACAGTATATGGTAGAAATGAGAATTCTGGGCATTTCCATGGGATATGAAGAACATAAATAAGGTGTGTTAGTGAAACACAACCATTACATGTAATTAATGCTAAAACTTAGGCAGAACCATGGCCTACATGTTATGAAGGAAAATACCAGACAAAAACAGTTGACTCTTTGTAGATTCTGCATCTACTGAGTTACCATCCATGCCTTAAAAAAATAAAATAAAATAATCCAAAAAACAAACCTTGATTTTGCCCATTTATATAAGGGACACTATTCTACTGCAGCACGATATGTAATGGGAGTTGAGCATCCATAGATTTTGGTATCCACAGGGGGCCCTAGAAAAAACCCAGTGGAAAACAAGGGTGCACTGTAGTAAAAGGTATATGAGAGGAGCTTTCTCAGATCTCACTGTATCCGAGAGGAATGGAGGAGGACTGGGGGGAAATAATACAAAGACTTAATTAATTAAATATAAGAATATGGCAACGTGTTTTCTTTGGCCAAGATACTTCACTTTTTGAATATTTATGTTAACTGATCATAAACCAAATGATAAATCAATAAAAAGGGTCTATAAATGGCAATAATTTCATTTTAAAAGCCAGATTTTAGTTAATGAAAAATCACTATCTGTCTAGAGTGATTATAGTTTAGTTGTAAAGCATGAGTCACTGTACCTGACAAAGTGTGAGAAGAAAAGTGGATGTATGAATGAATGATATTACCACCTCAGGACTAGTAATCCGCTATGGGTGTTTTATCCCCTTCAGACTATATTGTCTGGAATTTGTCAACATGGCAGCGTACCCTTCAACACTTAACAAATGAAAATACAGACATCCTTCTGCATTTTAAACACTTTTATATTCAAAGTAAACATAATCTCCTCAGGGCACAGCTTTACTTAAGGCTCTTCACCAGACACTGCACATTAACTGTAAATATTTAATTGTACTGCAAAATATAATGATTAATGTTTCATTCAGGCAGCAATCCTGTGGTCTCATGGACAGTATAGCAGAGACCACTGGATGTATTACTATTCCCTCTCATCCCTCTAGTGATGAATCTGCTGGTCCACTGTTGAAGAAGCCCCCCCCCCAAGAAATCTACCCACTTTAGTATCTGGAAGATCCACCAATCCCAAAATGAAGTGGGCCAAAACTATGGCTACAATCTTGCTCGAAGAGACATAGCTGTGACATGTAGCTATGGTAGTCTCAGATCCAATCCACCTCACTTTTTCGCATCCACTGTCCCCCAAGCCATTCATTTGTATACCCCCCCCACACACACACACACATTTTACAGATGAAAATCAGGACACACATGCCAGAGTGTGGTCAAGACAGCAACAGTTATTAATGATGAAGCTAGGAGAGGCTGCAGCAATTTGTCTTTGTTCCAGGCATCCCCAGGGACCTCCTAAGGTCCTTCAGAGGTCCCTGCAGATATTGCCATTGATCTGTATCCAGCTATAGTAACAGGTTGTTTGCTACTACCCCTAGTGTTCTCTAACCAGGAAATGACTAGGTTTAAGCAGCTGGAAAAAAGGTGAAATTGCAAAGAGGGATTTTGGTCATTGCACAATCACCAGTGAATTCCAGTCTCCACAATGATTTAAAAAGTGAACTGTGATGATATGCCTGACTTACACTATCATAATTCACCATTAGGATGCCAGGCAAGGTATGCTAGAGGTATTTCTGATACAGACCAGACAGACTTTGAATCCATGCTCCACTACATGTGAATACATATATGTACATGTACAAATCCATAATATGTTGTGCACAGTGCATGTTGATTGTATAGATGTGTTTTACTTATGATAACTGTGCATGTATATAGAGCAACAATTTGTGCATATATGTACACACACCAAAAGTGCACTGAATCTAACATATTGACATTCCTACACCAAAGACTGATGTAAATATAAACAGTGAACACATTAGAATCAAGTAAAATGCCTTGGAAAAGCTTCCTCCCTGAGGAAGAAAGTCCAGATTTACAAGAAGTTTAATGTATGTTTATATGGTAAATCTGTATTTGTCTTCTGCTTATACCTGCTCAAAAAAAAATCCCAGTTAAGTGTATGTACTAGAGCCGCATTATATTGGCAGGAAATTAGTAAATCAGAACTTGTGTGCATTGCAGGAAGGCAGCAAACTACACCAAATGATTTGCTTCCTTCTAATGTGTTTTTTAAAAAACCCTTGCAATAGTAATATTGACTCAAGGAGTTTCCTTCTGGTAAATATAAGCCCCTTTTGAGCCAAAGACTTGGAGTTAATTAATCAAATTATAGAATACACACACAAACACAACACTTTCATATATGTGCATATGTGGATCAACAATAGTTCAAAAACCAGATATCTGAGCTACCGTGCAACAAAAAGCACTGGTGAAGCAGTAGTACTCCAGCAACATTTTACATTGTTATACTGAATTTCATATTTTAAGTCCTAGTGCATTATGAAATATGCCTTATTTTAATCATCACTATTGAACTGTTACTATTTTCACTGTAACCAGCTGGAAGCAATCACTTCTCCTTCTCACACTACAGGAAAAAGAACCTGTATATAAATGGCCCATCTAACTAACCCACTGGTTTTCTACCTAATCAAAAATATTTAAATACATAATACTTCTTACTGCCTCTTCTATGTAATTATGTCAGATTTATTCCATTGAACATCTCATGGTAGCAGCTTTATTTATATTTGGCATGTGGCTGTGTATGTGCACATGCACACAGAAACACACATTTTCTGATGCCATACCTATCTGCCCACCTACATTTTTATCAGTGCTATTCCAAATACTCTTTAGCAATGAGGGAACATTCTATTCTACTCCACACAATTATCTCTTGATTCTGAATTTTATTTTATTTTTCCTTCACTGGATAATAACAAAGCTGGGGAAAGTTACTTTTGGAGACTCCAGTTCTCACAGCATGGTCATGTTGGCTGGGAGATATGGAAGAGTTGTCATCCTCAGGATAAGAGCTACCAATGTTCCATGTGAGAATGGCTCCTGAGAGGAAACAGTGTCATGCTTGGCAAAACAACTGTGCCTGAAGCATTTACTAATGAAGAACAGCCCATACGTAGCTTGGCAGAGGCTCTTAACAACTGCACAGATGGATGCCTGCAAGCCTTCAAAGCAAGCACATCCTGAAGCTATAGACATATGTCATATTCCCACTTCACCTCTTCAAAGAAGGTGTAATACCCTGGATATTATTTCTTATCTACAAAATGAAATATCACTATCAGGAAGTTTAGAGTGAGAATCTGAAGTTTAAAAAGTGTGGCTCTCCAGAAGCTGAGAGACTACAGTTTTCAAATAAAATAATCAGTTGTGGGATAGTGAAAGTTACATACCAGCAACATATTCCTAAAGTTTTCAATTTCTCTTTCATACATATCAAATTTGTGCTTCCTGGCTTCTTTTCTTTTGTATCACCAGGAGACAATGATGAGACAGCCATTTCAAGTATTATCTCAATACAATGGACTCTATGTGGAATAACAAAGCTGAGGAGATCATCTGTAGCACACCTCCAGCAAACAGCCATGTTCTATATACAGCAGAGGCCGGTTCAAAACAGAAGTCTTCACTTCCCTGTCGCCGGGCCCCTGGCCCCGTCGGGGGGAAGAGGTGGTCCCATGGGTTCCATAATGAATGGTCAGGAAACTGATGGATGCTGCAAGTAACTTTAATGAACACAAATAGAGGCCTGAGGGCAACACAACTTCGGCAGTTTAATGTACTGCCAACCAAACAATCTAAAGTCCTTTCAATAGACGGCACAAACACATTAAAGTCCTCTCAGGAACAGCTACCTGGCCGCCTGACCTTCTCCCGTCCGCAATGGTGGTCTACGGGGTTTCGATATCCAAGTTGTCAAGGGTGGCGCTGGATTTGGGATGAGGACGTCCACGGGCTGCTCGGACTACGGGCCAACACCGGCCCCTGATATCCCACAGCAACCGAGGACCAGGGTGAATCACGGGCCGGGCTTGGTAGGGCTCCGGGTCATTAGCTGTGGGGTGAGGGCCCAGTGGCAGCTGCCAGTTCTCGCCCCCCCCCCCCGGACGCATCTCACCTCTCCCACCGGGACCGGCGCGTTGGCCTCTAAAGTGGTGCCTGTTAATCTCGGCCATGAAGGTGTCCCACACATGAGCCTCCACTTCCGCCTCGTATCCAATCGGACCTGACTCCTGCTCTCATTGGCTCCCCTGGCTCTGCTTTCCATCCTCCCCCCTGCCTCCGGCGCCTCCCCTTTTCTACCCCCTAGCCCCGCCTTCTCCTCAGCATCCGCCCCCGACACAGCTGTTTCCCCTTCCACTGGCCCACTTTTTCCCCTCCGGTCGTCCTCTGGGTCCTCCAAGGCGTCGTCCTCTATGGCGGGATACCAACCCAACTGCTCACCCTCTTCTACCCTCTGACATTCCCATTTACTGCAAGTGAAAACCTGTTGCTTTTGCTTCTCTGTACTTTCACTATTCGCCTAATGTAGAGTGCTGATGGCACTGATGACATAGTATGGCATAAATCACATTGGAGCATGAGCACATGAAGGTCCCGCTAATATTGTGGGTTACGCCATTAGGTCTTGTGATAACATTTTCTGGATAAATGTGCAGGCAGAGTTAGCATCTTGGTTTGTGGCAAGGAAGAGCTTTGCAATGTGTAAGCCAATTGCCCCCAACAAGCCGGGTACTCATTTTAACCACCTTGAAAGGATGCAAGGCTGAGTTGACTCTGAGCCCCTCAATGGTAGTGAACTCACAACCTTGTGGTTTGTGAGTGAGTTGCTGCAGTACAGGCATTTGACCACTGCGACACCAGGGCTCTTCCACTGTACCACCAGGACTCTTTGAGAGAGAGTAATGTCTGCATCACTCTCTAAAATCCATCTGACCTGATGGGAGAATATGGAAGCCTATTCTTTTTCAGCATTTGTGAATGTGTATAAATGTTCATGAAGCAAAAAGAGTGAAGGACAATTTTTTTCTTTTTTTAAAATATGAATATAACATAATATAATAAAAGTAAAAAGGTAAAAGGTAAAGGCTTCTCCTTCGACATGATTGTCTTGTCATGTCTGACTGTAGAGGGCTGTGCTCATCTCTGTTACTAAGCTGAAGAGCCAACGTTGTCAAAGATGACTCCATGGTCATGTGGCCAGCATATCTGCATGGAATGCTATTACCTTCCCACCTATGTGGTACCTATTTATCTACTTGCACTTTTACATCCTTTCCAATTGCTAGGTTGGCAGAAACTGGGACAAGTGATGCAAGCTCACTCCATTACACAGTACTTGGGTCTCGAACTGCCAACCTTGTGATAATCAGAGTCAGCATCTTAACTGCTATGCCACCATGTCCCTATAATAAAAGCAGTGCTATGCATAAATAACCTATAGAATTCATTACAACCAGATTGCTGAGCACCAGCATTTAAAAAAAAAATAGAAAAAAATCATGCAAGACTTATCTAGTAATAACTATGTACTAAGAAAGCTCTTCACACTTTGTTGTTGCCAGGTGCTAGACTGTGGTTCCCAAGCTTCATTCCGCCAGCTGTTTTTGATTTTAACACCCAGAATCCCTGGTCAGCTTGATTAACAGTCAGGAATTCTCAGAGCTGATGTGAAAAAAATCTGGAAGACCAAAATTTGGGAATCAGTGTGCTAGAATAAGGTTGGGGAATATCTCTCAAACAAAAGATCAAGTTCAGTTTCAGAGAAGTCCTCGGGAGCTTCATTCCAGCGATAGGTACAGCCAAAGGAAAAAGAGTGAGAACAAAACTAATAGTATATTTTAGCATGAAACTCTTACTGCCACTTATCATAGCCATCCCAAACTTTTAGCTCATAGTTTCCAAGGAAAGAGGGTGTGGTATTCTGCTGAGACCCAGTAAGCCATACTGGAACTTGAGGAGGCCCAGATTCAGCTTCATGACATGAGGTACCCCACTTTTTTGATAGAGATTAACAGAACTGGACATCAGAGTCTAACTTTCCGTGTGACACCATGCCTTTCCAAAATCAAAGGTAATACAGACTTGTATGTGTGTAGGTCAATTTAAAATGTTAAAATTAATATTGATAGGTCAGTGGCACAATCTGAAGAGATGCTTACTTACAAATATTCAGAATGCCTGCGAAGGGTTAAACCTACTTAGCAGTGTTCAAGCATTAACAGACAAGTCCTACACCTGAGTACCTCACTAACCCAGTCAGCCCAGCCCACTAGCCCTCAAAATCTCATCTTTTCAAAAATATATTGTGCAAAATATGTATCAAATTCCTGAACAAAATTTGGACCAATATTTCTTTGTGGCATGTCGACAGTAGTAGGTCAATCGTATTTTTCATGTTTTTTGGACTAAACTGATAAATCTATAATTTGTACACACTATTTGGAATGGGCTTAAGTTATTAAACATATGAAGCTCCACCTTCTCCAGGTGTAAAATGAGAACATATAAGACAGCCAATGAGAGAATGGTCACAACATAAACAGAAAAACACATGTGTGCTCTCTCATTCTAAGACTCTCCCTCCTTCCCTTTCTTTCCTAACAAATTCACATTGTATTCTAGTATGGAAACACAATAAGCTCTTTCAGTGTTGCAGTCTACTAATACAGCACTATTGCATAAGAACATGAAGGGAAAAGCAAACATATTAGTGACTCTTAAGTGGGGGAATGGGCCCACCACTGGGCACATTAACTACATATACACAAACTATGCAACAGCCCTATTGTTTAGCAGTCATTCAAAGAACTAAAAGTGAAAGCTGTAACGGGGTATGTGTGATAAGATGTCATATTATAAAAGTATTCACATGCAAACGGAAGCATGAATAATCAAGTTTATTGTAGCTGTGAGGCCTCCCTTTTAGAATGGCCTTTAATCTGACAGACAAGGCCCAGCTGGTACACCGAAGGGCCCAAGGCTTTGTCAGGTTTTCCCATCATCTCAAGTACAGCTCTTTTTGTTAAGCTGGATTCATCATCATAATCATTTTAAAGGATTTTACACACCATGCATTGCACTCAGTGCAGCATCTTTAAAGGGATGCTAATAATTCACTGGCTTGCACACAACAATATTCAAGAGACAAAAGAACAGCAGAGATAAAAGCTCCCTCTAAGATACCATACACAAACTGTCAACTGTAGAGAATCCAACATGCGAGAATACCTCATAGTAGAGAGCCAGTTTCTCTATATGTCCAACAGATATGCCACCAAAAAGGAAAAGAAGCTGATTCAGGACAAAATCAGAACCAATTTCACTTAGCCTCTTCACATTTAAAAGATAAACAAAGCAGTGTTGTTAACAACAAAGGAAGACTTCCATCAGGTGTTTCTGAAGTAAACAAAAGGACCTCCTTGCATGCTCATCCTCCTATATCTTTTCCATCTCTGCTCCTCAAATGAGGAGCAGAAAGTTGATAAGACAGCTTTAGAGGGATGCCCTGTCTAAGGACCATTTGACCAGCAATTTGCTCCTTTTAGAAGAGTTGTGTACAGAGTCAACGTGACAATAAAGGATGTAGAGAAAATGTATCTGGAAACAAAATGAATAAACAACACAAGTCTATATAGCACAAGAAAGAAAGAAAAAGCACTTGGTATTTCAGAATTCTTTAGTCTCAGAAGAAGGTAGATATCAAGTGAGGAAGCAAGTGTGGGTGGATGGGCAGGTGGATATTTATGAATTATTTACTGCCACAAGATGTAGCGGCCCACCAAAACATATGTACAACTCCTGCTTCCACTTACTCATGCAAAACCTACTTACTTGGGCACAAAGTAGGCCTGTCTGAAACTTTCCACAGCTTTTTCTTTTCCAAAAATGTGAGTGCAAGAGGCTGAAGTCTAGACTATGATGGGAGGCGGGTAGGAGAAGGGCACATTGTCTATTCTTCATTCTGTTTTCCCTCTGAAAAGTACATCTACAGGACTGCACCCACCAGTCTTTCAAACTGGACCAAACAGGAACTTTCACAGGGGCATTTTTCAGCAATGCAGTTAGACTCTCAGCTACTTTTTGTAAAAGAAAAATCCACTGGGAATTGCAGCTAGTTTGACCTTTAGAAATGCTATCCTGTCATAATGCAGAAAAAAATATCTGGGAGTGCACAGATTTCATATCAATTGAAATGAAAATTAAATCAACAATGAAGTAAGAGATGCAAATTTTTTTTTTTTTAAAAAAAAATCATTTCCTTTTTGTTTGTATACATCTGACTATATCTAATCTCAAATTTTCAGCAACAGTCACTCATGTTGAGTATTTTAGGTCACTCTCTATGAGCATAATTCACTCCCCAAACCTGATTTTTTAAATGTGTGTAGCACTCATATACTAGCTGTGACTGTATTCCAAATGGTTTTTAATTCATTCATGCAGTGGAGGTCCTAGATACTTGAGAAGAGCTCACAAAAAGCTTCTTTTTAAATATATATTTCCAAGAATCTCCTAGCCATCATGATTTTATTTCTATGAGTTTTAGTCTTAAAAAGCAACTTGTCCAAGCTGCTTGGAAAGTGCAGGGGAAAGCTGCTGTACACAATGACTTTGTAATTGTTCTTATGGTCCCAGAGCCAGTATGGGGTAGTGGGTTGAATGCTGGACTGACCTTGAGAGATCAAAAAATACAGTACTGTATAGTCCCTGTTTAACCATAAAAACATGTGACTTTGGGTAAGTCACACACTCTCATTCTTAGAGGAAGGCAAAATCCAGGAACAGACATATATAAGCAGGCTGTGTGAAAAAAGGTAAATAGAAATGTGAAACTTTGTGGGTGTGGAGATGAGGTGTCAAGTTCAGTTTTAAGAATGGCCATTGGGAGACAAGCAAGAGGAAGAGGCAGGCTGTTTAAATCCAAAGTAAGTAGATTACCATATGAATGACTATTGGTTCCCAAAACACATTCCAAGTTTTGTGTTGCTTGTGCACACACAGCCTGCTTACTGGACTTTGCATTCCATCCCATACTTCTAAGGAAGTAGACTCAGGTCTAGAAAAGCTCATGCTACCAACTTCTTTTTTTCAGTTAGTCTCAAAGGTGCTACAAGATCCCTTTGCATAGCATGGTGTTGTTGACTGGTGAGAGGAAGAAACAAATTTAAAAGGTATTTCCCTCCCCCCCTCATGACCCCGGACAGGTAACTGAATTGAGATCTTGTTTGAGCAGCCTTCTATACCTCCAATTTAGGGTAGATCCTCCAAAATAATAAAAAAAAAATCAATTGAGCAAGTGTAAGCAGCTTGTACTTTTGCTCCCCTCTTCCAGAACTTTCTAGATTATTTTTTTTAGACTGTAAGCCTGAGGGCAGGGAAATGTCTAATTAACTATCTGTAAACCGCTCTGAGAGGCTTTGTGGCTGAAGAGCGGGGTATAAATACAGTAAATAAATAAATAAATCTTGAGACGAGCGCATTGAGTTAAGCAGAAGGCAGCTGTGAGAAAAAATCTGCTGTACTTGAATGTTGCAAAAGCTCCCTAGCTAGCTGATTCCAGGAGGCTAGTTTTACAGACCCTCATTGTTCCTAAAGTGCAACATTTCTTGATTGTAACCCTGTATTCTTTCTGCTGACCAAAGACTGATTGTATCCATGCTAATTGTCAATCAACTTCTTTCTTTGCTTCTGCGTGGCTGATCCCCATGAACTCATACTGACTTACCACAAGATTTTCTGGCGCTGAGAGTGTAAGACTCACTTGCGGTCACCCAGTGGGTTTCCATACTACATCTCACTGGCTCTCTGGGCTTACTCTATAAACCTCAAGAGGCTTGGCAGTCTCTCTTCAGAGATGCTTATACAGTAAGCCCCATTAAAAATGGCCACCACTGCTCTGATTCAAATCAGGTTCCCCCATGTTCCTGCTGGATGCCACTTGAGCTGAAAAAGGTGAGGAAGGAGGGAGGGCTGCCTTTCTTTTCCCCATTTATATTCCTTTCCCTATCTGTATTTGTATACGTATAGGCATATTATGATCAGCAATGCCATTTACATATACACCCCAACTGTGGGAATGTCAACAGAAGAATTCCTCTCCTTCTCTTTAGTTCTTGCTAAGTATGTTCCCTCTAAGCATTTTTAAAAGGAGAGGAAAAGATTTGTCTGACTTTTATGTTTGATTTATCCATGGCCACAGCAAAATCCATACTTTTGGCCCCAAAACCTGCCCTCAATTTAGTTCAGATATAATTGGACATTGTTTATTCTTTAGAACAGCAAATGCTCTGAATAAACCTTTGAATGGTTGGCATCAATTAAATATATGAGTATGTAGGAGAAACAACAAGATTCCTCACAGTCTCCAGTCTGTTCTATTACCTGTACACACACACATACATTCACTCCTGATGCTCAAACTATTTCTCTCATGAAGAATCTCTGGGAAAAGTAAGGGGCAAGCTCAAAGGGAATCATGCAGCTATCCAGATATTGCAAGATTGCAACTCCCAATATTCCTCACTACTGGTTTTGCTGGCAAGGTCTGTTGGGAATAGCAGTCCAACAAAATCTGGAAGGCTGCAGGAATTCCATCCCTGCTTTAGGAGGAAACTGCTTTGCCCTCTACCATCTACCAAGTAAATAGAAGAAGCCAATTTAATCACCCCAGGCTCCTAAACTAGAGTAGGTAATATGTGGCCTTCCTTATATTGTTGGACTAAATCTTCCATCTACCCTGGACAATATAATCAAGGACTGAGATGAAAGAAGTTTTAGTTCAACAAAATCTATGGGACCACATATTTCCCATCCTTGCTCTTAACCAGCTATAAAAGAACACATGCTAGTAATTAATCCTCATATAATGTATATCTGATTTCTTCAATTCAGGATGAGTCTGCAAGCACTATATATCAGAGACAGGACAATGAGCAGTAAAGACGAGGTGAAATTTTGTCAGTTTTCACTCTGTCATGAAAAGCAGAGCTTTCAGCAACACTGGACCTTTTATTTAAAAAGTAAGCAGTCTATAAAGAGAAGAAAAAACACTGTTTTGGAGGAAAGGATTGGAAACATGCTACTATACATGGAGTGACAGCATTTTAAAATAGCATACCAGATTATGAAGTGGGTTTTCAACACTTACATTTCATTTGCTTGAAGATAGCTTTGTTGGGCTCAAGCCAATGCTGAAAAAGAAAGGCAGAGACCAGTTGTTAAAAGAGCATCACTTCTGTACAATCACAAGGTCATAATAAACTGGCAATATATTTTTTTTCATACCAGCTTTGATTTCCACTTGTTTTGTCTCAACAGCTTCAAAGAGATGCTGAGACTTGTGTAAGCAGAGTGGAAAAGAACATCTGAATGTGAAGGACACAGATGATGTGACTGTAGAATGCACTACTGGTATATTTAATTTAGTTCAAAGCCTCAATAGTGAGGAAAGGAATATCTTTGGTTTCCAAAAATATATACAGCTTCCTTAATAACAATAACACTGCCATCCTCTATGTGTCTATTCCAAAGGAAGCTTCATAGATAAAATATCTCAGATAAAGAGACAACTTTGACACCATCATTATAGTAGAAGTTGATAATGGGATATCTAATGACTCTGTGAGTAGGATTACACTGGAACAGTTTCAGTTGCTGAGCACCACTCAATTTGGACAAGCAGCTAGAGTGAGTAAGGAAGACAACTTGTCCTTTCCAGCCCTGTTCTTCTCAGATGGTCATCCAGGGAGGAGATGCAATTAGATCTGTTACAATATATTATTAATGCATCTCTCAGGAAGAGACCTTTTCCATCTTGTTTAAAGGAAACACTGGTGCAACTGCTTCTTTAAAAGCCCTCCTTGGACTTTTACAACTATATACCAGTACCAATTCTTCCTTTTCTGGGCAGGTTGATCAAGAGGGAAGTTGCCTTACAACTCCAGGTAGTTTTGGATGATATACATTTCCTAGACCAATTTTCAAACCACCTCCAGAGAGGGATATGGAGTTGAGATCACAATGGTCACCTTAGAGGATGATCTTTCCATAAGCATTGGCAGGGGAGGAGTGTGTCCCTGCTGTGCTTTTGAACGTCTCAGGGGCATTCAATACCATTGACCATGGTATTCTTCTGCAACATTCTTAAGGTTTGAGAATCACAGGCACTGTGCTTCAGTGGTTCCAGCCCTATTTCTCAGGCAGGTCCCAGTGGTACTGGAGCTGTTACATGGCATACTACAAAGCACAATTTTATCTCCAATGCTGTTTAACATCAACATGAAATCAATGGGAGAGATCATCTAGTGGCATGGAACAGGGTGCTATCAGTATGCTGATGACACCCAAGTGTACTTCTTTATGCCTTTAATAATAGCAACTAATAAGGACAGTAGTCTCCTCTGAATAAATGCCTGGAGGAAGCAATGGGTTGGATAAGGGGGAAAACCTGAAACTGAATCCAGACAGGATGGTGGGGCTTACTGTCAAGGGTCCTAACCTGGATTTTGAGGTATGTCATCCAATCCTGGATGGGGTTATGCTCCCCATGAAAGACTGCACTCTGAGCTTGGAAGTGCTCCTTGATCCATTATGCCAAATGTCAGTTCAGATAGATATGAAGACCAGGAGTGCCTGTTTTCAGATTTTGCTGCTAAACCAACTGTGCCCCTTCTTAGAATTTGAGGACTTATAGATGGTAGTGCACATGTTGGTAGCCTCAAGGCTGAGCTTCTGCAATGTGCTGTACTTTAGGCTACCTCTGGATTAAGTTTGGAAGCTTCAGTTAATTAAAAAAAAAGGATGCCAGATTGGTTACTGGTACATCTAAGTGACCATATTACACCAATATTAAAAATCAAACCACTGGGTAACAATTCACTTCTGGGAAAAATATATCGTGTTGGTTTAAAACCCTACATGGTTTGGGTCCAAGTTATATTCTCATATAATCCATTTTGTACATTCAGGTCATCTGGGAGACATCTACCCGGATGACATTTTCTTTGGCTATCCTCAGACTGTGGAATGACCTGCCAGAAAAGATCCATCAGCTTAAGAGGCTGTCCGTATTTAAAGTATTTAGTTATTGGTTTTACATGCTCTTTTAACTGATGTTATGTTGTTGAGTTATTTGTTGTTTTTCCCTGCCTCAATCCACAGGGAAAAGCAGGCAAGATATTTATTTATTTATTTATTTATTTATTTATTTATTTATTTATTTATTATTCATTCCCAATTATTTCAATTGCAGTGTATAAGTGTGTATATGACTGAAGCCTAAAATGACCAAAGTTCCTTTGCAAAATTATACTAGAAATAATTCATACCTCTAGATAAAAGCTGGGAAAATTATTTGCTGATTACAACTCCGAGAGTTCCTCTGCTACATATTATTTATTTAAATTATTAACTTCTCATCTTAGCTTTTCCCCTAAAAAAATTCAGAGGTAAAGTTTTTCAGCTTTGCCTGTCCCAAGATATAAACATTCCCCTCTCAACAATTTCTGAGATAAGGTTAGACTGAGAGGGAGTATGTTATCTCTACAAACTGCTTTTAATAATAAATTTTATAGCAGAAAGAGCTGATGAGGAAAAAGGCATGCTGACATATAAGTACTGCTTTTGCATATGGTCAGTAAAATAGGCACTCTGATTCTTTTTTCCTCTGTAAGCAAAATATGTTCACAATTAAAAGTACCATCTAAGCCGAAGAAGCACCTGTCAGAGATAGCGCTGTCCAAGCTTTCCTAAATGCAATTACTTAGCTTTTTCCCCAGACCTGAATAATATTCTTTTTAACTCATTCCATGCTAGACTATATACTACCCAAAAGTAAGAGAAAAAGGGAATAGAAAATACTACAGAAGTGGGAAAGATAACAGGAAAAGTATGCTTTTCCCCTTTAGTTTTGGTGCCTTTTCCCACTATAAAAGTTTCAAATAAGAGCAATTAAGAGTGTTTTCCCCCAAAAAAGGAACAATTTTTTTCACTTTTATCTAAAAAGGTAAATGTAGCATTTTTCCAAAAATATTTAAAACATATTTCTATGTTGGCTTTTTGTATTTATCTAGCGCTATTTTTTACTAGCTGTGAACTTCCCAGCTTTAGGGAGCTTGTAAATAATTCATAATAATGATTTACTTTAAAATGAACAGATAAATATTCCTTTCTGAAGATCTGGAAACTTCTAGTGTGACACCTGAAGAGGCCTACATTGCAAGCTTGATATCTTAACAATTAACAAAGGCCACACAATCACAACTATTCAATATGCATTGTACGTCATGAGCAAATCCCACATGAATGTGAATACAGGGTCATTTTGTCATGATCTACATACATAATGATTGATGATGATGATATTGATAATGATGATTATATTTTTTTATCACCCAAGGACCTCAAAAGAGCATTAATAAGGTTTATTTCTCATCCATTTTATCCTCATAATTGTAGGGATATCTGTTTAGGGCACCATAGTTGCTGCATTTTCCAGACAAAGGGAACAAAGCGACGAACTTCTTGAAGAAAGAGGAAGTGACCTCAACAGATAAGAAGGACTACCTAGGCTAAAGATAGATTCAGAGAGGAGAAACAAAGAGAAGGCGTTACCTAGACACCTTTCTCACTAATCACTTTACACAAGCATTGATGCCTCTTCATTCCTAACAATAACTCTGTAAGGTTAATGAGGAGAAAAAAATTGCAGCATTATGCTTTGCCTGAATCCACTGGGTTGGGCAAGAGTACACCCTCTCTTTTTCTCTCCCCACTGTTGAGTTAATTGAGTGCAAACTACTTGTAGTTTGAACTTAGGCAGGTTACAGACTGCCCTCAAGCAGCCGTTTTCCCGCCACCGCCATTCACTGCGGAGGGAAGCCCCAGCAGCCAGACCGCGAGGCTTCCCGGCACAGCGAAAAAGGAGTGCTGAAATGGCGCTCCTTTTCAAAACGCAGAAGTGGCACCGCGAGGGACGAAGCACGCCCTCGCGACATCACTTCCGCCGTGACGTGTCTGGACGCTATGCGTCCAAGACGTCAAAAAGGCGGCGCCCATGTGGATGGGCGCTATCATTTACGACACGCTCCGTGCATACTATGGAGAAGGGCCGTGAGGAAGGTAAGACCCTTCCTAACCCTAGTACGTGCAGAGCGCGTACTTTATGGCGGTCTGTAACCCGCCTTAGTTTGCATCAACTGAAGCAAGCTGATTATAAAGAGGGGAAATGCAAGGAGGAGAGAAAAACAGGGACATTTCAAAAGCAGCTGAAACAGTGAGAGGACAGAGGACTCCATCAGGACTATCGTTGCCAAATTGGGGCAATGTTGTTAGTGCACTATGTTGGTGTGTGTGGTGCAGGCACTGTGGCAAGGAAGGAAGGAAGGCAGGCATCAGAGAAATAGGCTGTACAGAGCTGATGGATTTTGTCTGCCTTCCCTCACCACTGCTGTGCAACCCTGGAAAAAGTGCAGCCAGTAGTATAGTGCACCAGTAATGGTTCCAATCAGTGTCTGTTTTTATTTCAAAACTGATATAAATTAACAACAACAAAAAATGGAATTAACAGAGAGGCAAATCAAATTATTACAATTAGATTTCATTCTAGCATCAAATTAAAAATAGAAAATGAGTCCCTGGCAAGAATCAAAGGATGCTATATAAAAGCAACCTGTTTCTCAGTTTAGATATTTCTCTCTCACTGATTTGCAAGTGTCATTTTTTACATTGTGGTTCAATTATTTAATCACAATGTTTTATGCTGGATCGGAAGAAAGTAAATAGCATACCTGTATTTATTTGTACCATTTTCAATATTTCTGAAGATGTCAAGTTGAAAACATTTGGAGATTCTTTTATGACTAAGGCAATGTGACCTCTGTATCTTCTTTTAATAGGATAGAATTGCACCTGCAGCAGAGTATCCCATGGCTTGCTGTGTTCTGAACTGTAATGCTTCTAATTTTCTAAGCATTAATCCCTGATCAGCATTTTAATATTCCTGAGTAGCCACTGATCAGGACAGGTGCCTTCTTATTTACTCACAATGCTGAGTAGACCAGTTTTGTCATGCATACCTTCATAAGAAAGAGCCTCAAAGATGAAAAGGTTATTTCAGCTTTAAAAAAACATTCCTTTTTTAAATGTGATTTATTTAAAATTATTGACTAGTATGCATTGAGACATTTATTTACATGATCAATTTATCATCTAGTTTTTAGTTTGTTTTAATTATGTTTTATGCTTTGATATTGTGTTTTAATCTGTCATTTTTTTTAATACTTTCTTAAGGAGGGGAGGGATTATAATGTTTTTAAATTTATATCTTACTCTTGTTATATTTACTGTTGTCAACCGCCCGGATTTGTTCGCCACAGGGTGGTATACAAATAAATATTATTATTATTATTATTATTATTATTATTATTATTAATTTTATTTTGAGACTGTAAGCAGAAGTTGTCAGTTTGAACAAATTCTCAAAGTTCTCTTGCACAATTCTGATGGGTTTGGGGAGGTCCAGAAAATTAGCACCATCCCCTAATCAAAGACTAGCCCAGACTTTGTAATAAGAGCAAAATATAGGGACATTTTCCTGCTTGCTTACAGAAAATTTAGACCCCATCAGCATGTATGGGAAGATGGGAGTTATATCCCTGATGTGATGAACTATGGGTTTAATCTTGAAATCTCACCTGTCATTCCACTATTTAGTCAGCAAGACTGGACATAATTTTGCCTTATCTGTAGAGTTGGTTGCCTGACTCATTAGCCATGGCTTCCTAAATCTCTTTGGTATTACCTCCTCCTCACCAAGAAAAAAGTCCAGATCTTCTGTTTCTTTACACAATAAGTATTATTTGTTCAATCATATCTTCTCATTTATAAATGATTTATAAAAGGACCCACCCCATGTTCCTTAACTAGCATTTTTCCTTTATACAGTATTTTGACAAACAGGCTTCAGTGGTTACAATCATGGACTAGGACTTGAGAGAACTAGGTTCCAATCCCTGTTTGGCCTCTTCACCAAACTATTACCTGTTCACCAAATCACCACAGACAGTTCCACAGCTATGATCCTACAGATAATTCCTCCATGTGATTACAGAGCTTAGAAGAAAAGTCTACATTAGCAACAAGTACAACTTTTCCCCCCTAAACCCTACAGCCACACCAGTGGGGGGTATAACTGGTAAAATGGTAGCTAAGAAAGGAGTTACTGTATTTATTCAAATGTAAGTCAGAAAATGTATCCCTAAAAACTGACTCTTTAATGCTGGGCCAATTTATATACTGATCAATACAGTAATCCTGCTTAGAAAGGTCCTGATAGAAGCACTGCCCTGATGCCCCACTCTCCCTGTCTCAGCAGTGATTTCTGAAAGAGCTGCTGCGGGAGGAGTGTGTGGTGGGTAAAAGAGGTGATTAACCCTCTGAATCCAATGTGAAAACCTTCTCCCCTGATCCTCCTTCTCCTCAGGATCTCTCTGCCCAACAAAACTCATTTCCTTCTGTTTCCTCTCCTTCTCAATCCAATATGAAAACTTTCTCCCTGCATCCTCCTCCTTCTCTTCAGGATCTCTCTGCCCAACAAACCCTATTGCCCTCCACTTCTCTTCCCTTCTCAACCCAATATTATAACCTTATCCTACAGGACCAGGGAAGTGGTGGTCAGGAGAGGACCAGAGATGAAGGAGGGAAGGAAGTGGTGTTTTCCTCTTTAGATATTTTGTTACATGTCTCTAAGTTTTACTGGGGTCAAATCAAAAGCCATGATTTTGGTCCTAAAACCCTCCCTCAACTCATACATGAGGCTGATTTGTACACAAGGCAGATTCCAATAAATATCATTCCACAAGTACAAAAGGGTGAGAAGGAGTTAGAGAGAGAGAGACAGAGAGAGAGAGAGAGAGAGAGAGAGAGAGAGAGAGAGAGCAAGAGCATAGCTAGCCAGCCATTATTTTCATGCAACACGCAGCTGAACTATTGTGGTATAATCTGTATAAAACTGCAGATTTTAGCATATGTTTTATGTTAAGCAATTTTCTATTTTCAGCTGGTAATCCTTTTACATGGTGATGCTGCCATTTTCCCCTTCTCTTGTCATAATATTTATTTTTCTCAAAATTCCATATCCTTTCCTAATCTTTTTTCCTTCCCCTTCTGAGAGTGATGATGAGGGAGGAGGAGAAGGAGAAGCAACAACAACAGATACCAAATAGGCATACTAAACCAAAACTTAAATGCAGAGAGGACCACAGATTTCAAGTGAAGTAAACACTAGAGTAGACAGCAGCTGAAAATAACTCAGGTATATAATTGTTTATTTGCATATGTTAGTATTCTCCAAATAGCCTGTACTATTCAGCAAGTCACATATTCTCAGCCCTCAGAAAACCCTGTGTTAGGTTTGCCTTTGAGTTGACTTAAGTCAGAAATGCCTTCTACACAAACACACACAACAACATCATAGGAAAAAGGTGCTATGTGGTATATGGTATCAGTCAGACACACATATATAAATTATAAATGGAATGGTATGGCCTTCCTTTTTTGTCTTATTTTCAAAGGCACTAGCTGTACAACTATTTTAAATTGCCAGATTATTGCCATGATGAGTGGTGTCTTTTAATATTAAATTATTTTGAACTGTTTTTGCTAAAACATCAGTTCATGAGGGAAATGTTTGTCAGAAGCCAGCTCATTATTTGTCCCATGCATATGTATGCCAAAAAATCCCTAACCCTAATAACACTCTGGAATACTTATTTTTGTACTACTGCTCCCATAATCCCCCCATGCAATGGTGCCTGGTACCTTTCCTCACCACACACCCCAATCTTTGTTCCAAACTTTAAAGGAGTTGTCCAAGGTGCTAAACTTCATCCCCCAAAAGGTTAAACTCTCTGGGTCACCTACAATAAAATCTAGAATGCATTTGCTCCATCTCTGATACTGATGCCATCATAAGCCACTGCCCCAATGGCAATGCTGGGTGGGGGATTCTGGGATTTGTAGTCCACACAATAGCTTTTCACAACTCCAAGCCTATCCTGTTTCACTTGCATGAATGATACTTTGTTATGGGGAAAAATGCTTTGGGATCAAAGTCTTTGCACGCATTAAGTACAAGAGCATTTTTAACAGCTTCAAAATGATATTGGTCCTGTTGATCTCATGCTGTCAGAATGACTGCTTGCTTCATCTGTTAAGCTCTATAGAAAAGTCTTTACATGCAACAGCCCTTCTCGCTTTCTTTCTAAATTAGCAAATATACAACAAACCAGCACTCATGCTTCTCTATTGATGTGGGAATTGGGAAAGTATGCTGAAATATTAGCCTTCTTTCCAAATGTAAAATGCTCCCTAAACTGCCTTGAAAAGAAGGAAGGAGATCCCAGCATACCAATTTACATTCATCACGACAGATTTGCCACTTGATGGGAGATAAATATGAAAAGCCTTGTTTCTTACTAACAGACGTACTTGACACAATCTTAGCATTACTTAGAGGAAATGTTTCTAACACAATCAGTGCTGTGCTGTGCCTTTCCAACAGAACACACACACACACACACACACACACACACACACACACACAATACATGTGGATTACTGCTGAATATATTAAAGTGTTCAGAGCAATGGTTAATTCTCAGTCTTTTCCTAGTACAAATATGCAATGTTATGTGAAATCATCTGGGTTACTGAAATACACAAGCAATGCTTTGTAGCACCTTAAAGTCTAACAAACATATTGCACATGACTAGAGACCACTTCCAGCTTATGCATTTAATGAAATGGGTTGTTGTCCACAAAGGCTAATGCCATGATAAATACATTAACCTAGAGGAACAATTTTAAAAATAATAGTCTTGTGACTTGTTAAAGATGTGGTCTTACTGAAAATTATTTACATTTTTGGTTTCATCCACACTGATAACCAATGTAGTAAATGGATGGCTCAAGGAAATAAATTATAAAGGAAAATGGAGCAGGGGAATCTCATACCTAGCAACCTAGCTCACCATTTAAGGGCCTGTCCGCATGGGCCAAAGTGCCTGTTTCCCCCCATTCTGACAATGTCCTGTTCAGACAACACACAGATCAAACCTTGGTTCTGGTGCCAACAGTCTGGATGACATCTGGCTTATTCAGAACCAGAACCAGTGTTTAACACCCTTAACATGAATTTTAAAAACCTACTTCTTACCCTGGGTCTTCTAGGAAGATCTGGATCCCTCTGTTCCCATGTGGGGCAGCTGTCTGCATCAACATCCCACTGAGCTGACCAGCATTTCTGCCACTATCAGCAGTTTCTTGCCCTGAGGTCAGAATGGGGTACCCAGTCATATGTTCATCACTGGGCACTTGTTCTAAACTCAGAAGTGAGTGACCTGAGGTGGCAGTGAATGCACTATGAGGTTCAGTGGGATGCCCATGCTAACAGCCTCCCCAGTGCATGAATGAAGGATTAAGGGGAGGTTGGGGCGGCCAAGACAGAACCTTCACATATTCAAGCTGTAAGTCTTTTTGCTTAAAGACAGAGAGACATAGGTTGCAGGGCGGGAAGCCTAAGAAAGGAAGAAACAGAACAGACGAGTATGCTCAGTGACCACAGAAGGCAAAGTGGGTGTTATTAATGGGAAACCAAGGAAGAGGGGGAAATGGGATGGAACATCCTGGGAAAAGAGCAGGACTGGCCGGAACTCTCAAGAGCACTCAGTGTCACAAAACTTTTTGGCATGTCACACTTTTAACAGTCATCTATCTATCTATCTATCTATCTATCTATCTATCTAATCAAATGAAATTAGGCAATCTAGATGTAGTGCTTATATGGGAATCTAACTCAAGAGCCTACTGCTGCTGTCAAAGTTTTAATAGATATAAAAGTTTCAAGGAGTGCATGCTGAATCTGAACAACTTTCCACAAACAGTTTCTCAGTTCACATTAAATTAACTTGAAAGGATTACTGATGTATTTGTTCCCCATTTGGTACCATGATTATTGTTTTCAGAGTGTAAGTAACAGAGTTTACTAACAGATGTGGTTTGGCTTAGATTGCTTGCGGACATGTGTCTGTGCTCCAATAATCAAGCCGCTCTTCTGAAATCAATGACAGAGCTTAAAGTACAGTGTCTGTGGATTTTAGCCCCGGGCTGCATGCTGCAAACAGTGCCCATGATGGAATCTGAATCAGTTATTAGCAGAATTGTGAACTGCTGGAGAATGGACAGTAGCACACATTGAAGAGCAAGCTGTCACTGTTACTGGAAATAAGATCTCATTCCTAATGCACATTGGAGTGCCTAACTGGAAGCTGTATCTGTGCCAAAAAAAAGTATGTTTTGTCACAATGTTCCCATTCCCATATTGTTGCTTCTTTCATGTGGAGTATACAGACCATCTACATTTTATGCACATTACAGTAATACACATTTTTTCTGGTTTGATAGTGGGGAGGGTGGAAATTGAACAGGTGATTTATTTTTTTAACATATCCTTTCAGTACACCCTATATAGCATGTAAAACTTGCTCCTATCCCAGGCAGTTGTGCAACAGCAGCTATAAAATAATGGTATGTAAGAAAAGTATGCTAAAATTCAAAAAGCTCTGCTTGGCTCCAAAAGTAAGTATATCTGCCCTCTACATCTTCTAGTTGATGTAAAATTAAACTAATGTTTAGAAGATGATAAGATGTTCCATGGATATTAGGATATTGCTGTAGTAGCAATATTCTGGATCCCATTCTCTTTTCCTTTCCTGCAGCTGCACTCCTGAGGTAAAGAAAATTTTCTGCATTTGCTAAACCAGTGGATGCTGCTCCTTTGGTGGACGGGATGAGAGCAGTTGCCATTGCCAACAAAAACAAACATAGCACTGGCAGATAGTCTGATACCAAGCTTATGCTCTGAGCCATGACTATTAGCACTCTGGCCACAATGGGATTAACCTCCTGGGCTCTAGCAACATTTATATAGAGAAACTGAGAAATTCTGACAGACAACAATGTAAAATGATAAATATTGCCATTGTCATGCAAACATTCTTGAAAGATAATCATATTGAACCAACTGAGTGCTAGTTCTTCCATCTGAGGCCCTTGACTATTCTGCAATTCAGCAAGGAACTAATGCACTCATAAACATGATGAGTCCTTTAATATGGCCAATAAATCTCAGCTTGAGCCACATGGTTCTGGAAGTACAAACATCTGCACAGATGGCAATTAAGAAAATTCAGCTGTGTGCAAAACCCAAGTACTACAACTTAGAGATGTTAATAAGAGGGGAAACAAGAAAGTTCTGAAGTAGCAAAGCATTTTACTAGTCTCAGGAGGATACACACACACACACACACACACACGTATCTCAAAAATATCTAAATTATTTTATTTGCTAAACATCCTAGGAATACCACTGTATCACTGTACTAGTTATACAGAAACAACAGGGTTGTTGTCTTTGCTATGCAACATACGTAAGACAAACTTCATGTATTATTTAAAATGGAGGGGTTTTTTGGCTTATGGAACCATTAAACAGTTTGAAAAGCATTTTTTTTAATTGTCTCCTCTTCTTAACATTTTTTCCCCTCACAATCACTCCAGCCTCTCCCTGTTTCATTCCAGATGTGTTGAATTACAACTCTCCTCAACCCCAGCTAATTGTAGCCCAGCCCACCTGGAGAACACTGGGTTACAGAAAGTTTAAACCTTTATAACTTATGGGTTTTTTTTCAGTAAAAGGAAAGTGCTAATTCTATGAAGCAGTTACAATCATGTAATATTCAACATGTAATGGGAAATGTGGCTTATCATACATGTAGAATCAAGTGGTAAACCAGTGTGAAGCACCACTGGAAAAACAGTAGAATTTCTAATTCAGTAAAGAGAAATTGCTTCCACATAATAACTATGAGGATTTGCTATGATTTTGGATGCACAAACGAAAAGAGAAAAAAAATAGATGGCATTTCTTTAAAGTGGCTTTTAGAAAACTATAAATACGATATTTGTTATACTCAGACTTGAGATAGAAAAGAAAAGTAACTTAACTATTCTGTAAAATTTGAAATCTTAAGTAAATTTTCCAATTCCACCCGAATTCTATAATATACCATAATAATCATTCAGTTAGAATGCAAGACATGGGCACTATCCTTAGTTCTTAAACATGGATATTATGGAGCACAGAAGCTATTCTTAATCCCACCTAAAAAACATATTTTTCTCCACCAAGCCACTTTTTGTTTGACTGTCATTTATTGAAGTCAATGGCAAACACTTTTTATGGTCACGAAGTCTACATTGCAGTAAGTGTGTACAGTATTTCCTTGTCTGGAAAAGTTTATAGTGTTTTAGATTGAAAAGAACTTTGAAAGCTTTTCCAATTTTCCATTGATTACAAATTGAAGACTGTCAACAGCCATTTTCCAGCAAGACTGCAAATCTTTCTCATACTGTAATTTATTTGCATTTTCCCCATTACACTTGCAAGCTCATGAGCTGCCACTTCTATTTTGTCTCATCAAGATTTAGAGCCCTCAAGCAAAAAGCTGAGCTGAGCTGAGTGATTTGGGTTGAAGAAAACCAGATCCGGAAAAGCAAATTAAGAAATCAGTTAGGTTACAACAAGGCAAGTCACATTAAGCCAAGTTATGTTAAGTCAAGGTCAGTCAAGTAAGACATACCTCAATCACAAAGCTGAAGTAAATCAAGGTAATAACAAAACAAGTCAAAGTAAGTCACTGGTTCTGCTGAGCACGGATCACAACTCTGGACAGCTCCCAACATACCCAAGCACAAAACAAGGGAAAGCTGTCTCAGTGCAAAACTGGAATCATCTGAAGCATTAAGAAAGTTGGCAAGAAAAAGGAAACGTTTATAAAAGGGGACTTGCCAGTTCTGCAGCATCAGGCTCCCAATGATCAAGGAACTAGGAGGCAATCAGCCTGAGAGTTTGAGAATGAAAGAAGAGCAATATCCTCCAACCAGGAAGCTATGGACGGTTATGTCAAAGACATAAGGGAAAATGGCATGTGATTTGTCCACCTCTAATCTGCTATGGAGCAATTATGGGATCCAGATGAAGGGAACAGGACCATTTCATGGAACACATCAAGTCATTTCAGGCCCACTTTTATAAACCAATAGGACTAAGTCAAAATAAAAACATGAATACCTCCACAAGAGTCATTGCAATTTTGGAAAATGGATTAATCAAATGGTATAGTTTGCCTTGAGGGTGGGGTGCACTTTATAGTAGTGTTGAAAAGATCTGTGTATGTTGGTTTTATTTTTAAGGTTATTTATGGATTTTTTAAATATATATTTTTTTAAAAAATGAAAATGAAAATGTGGTGCAGTCATACAACGTTAACTCTTTCTACACATAATTCTTGTATAGTTAATTTTGAAATCATTATCGTTCAAAGGACATTTGTTTGTTTAGAGTTTCTGATACATTTTAAATTTCAATGCATAATTGTTTTAACTTTTTCAATTGTTTAATTGGTTTTCAAATTTTATGTTTATACATTTTAATGGTTTTGTATTTTTATAAAAATTGTATTGTTTTAAACTTGCTTTGTGCCGCCTTGAATCCCTACACTGAGAGAAAGGTGGGATATAAGTAAATAACAGCAACAACTTTGGCCACCATATTAAAACTACACTAGGAAAACCCTAGAATTAGACTCCTAGGAGGTCCATTGACATACTTACTCTATGTCTCTCCCAAGATTATGAAAAAACCAGGGTCACATCATTACTTGTTGATCTGAAAATGGATTTTCTACAGCTGTTGATGTCCTAGTCTTGCTATAAAAATACTGAGAGAGCAGCAGGGGAGAGATACAGCTATGTCACACATTACAGCCACCACAGGGATGCAGATCCCCATGGTAACCATAAGCTCAGAGAATGGCAGGGTCCTAACCATCCCACTCAGGAGAACTCTTCCGCTTGTCGTAATAAATTAGTAACTGCTTATCTACAGCACTAGTGCTGAAATGAAAAATCAGATGGAAAGGGAGAAGAAAGTCTTCATTTTGATAAATGACTGAACAGAACAGTTTTACAGTCCTGACAACAGTTAAAAATAAATTATAAGGGAGTATACATACCCGCTGCTTTTCAGGATCCACATAGCGAATACCAAAGTAGTCTTTTTCTAGCAAACTGTAGTGATTGCAAACATGATCTATGAGAAATTGACCTTTGGTCTCTCTCTGAAAAGAAAAAAAAATGCAGGATATATAGTAAATCTGTATATTCATTTTATATGCATTCTGTTTGTTTACTATAGTACACAATTCTTAAAATTTTAACAATATCTACTATACACTCATTTTGTTGACTCATAAAAATATTTAGTTAAAAATATACTTTTTGATTTCAAGAAATACCACCTCCTTTTACAATTGCCTACGTTATATTTTGGGTAGGTACAGAATTTAGCAATGGCATGCTAACTTTCCAATTGTTTCCATTTTTACAGCCTACCAAAAGGAAGATTGATAAAATAAAATAAAATGTTGAAAACAAGGTGAATTTGGAAAGTGTAGGTAAAATTATTAGCACTTGCTCCCTCAGCACCATGCCCCATATTTGGGCACTTACAATTTTGCCATGGAGATACATTGGCAAGAGGGTAAACAGTCCCACAACTTACTGGGGACCCATTTTCAGTTTGAGCCAGAAAGGCAAGTAGCAACAGGTGTCATTTCAGCTGCTACAATGGGGTTTCTCTGCCCCAAGCACCTACATGTTTTGTTGCACATTGGGACTAGGCATGAAAAATTAGACAATCAGGAATTGCCTAGTTAGCTGGAGAACGTTACTCCTAGATGGAGCCAGGGACTTCATACCAGTCTGCTTCATAAGCATATAAAGAGTACTGAGGAGTGCCACTAAGGTATTTATTGTTGGAGCATCTTCCCACCCTTCCTTCCTTAGCCTAGACCTTAGGTGGCGAGCCTATGGCACGTGTGCCCTCTCTGGATCATGAAGCCTTTTTTTAGGACACGCAGAGAGATGAGAGGGCAGGGGAAGATTAGGAACAGGTGCATGCCTGTTCCTACTCTTCCCCTGCCCTCCCATTTCTCCACATGCCCTCTCTGGAGACACCTAAAGGCCTAGGAGGAGGGGGAAGAGGTGTGTGCCCGTTCCTCCTCTTCCCACCACCCTCCTGTGCCTTTACCTGTCTCCAGGGAGGCAACTAAAGGCACAGGAGGGCAGAGGAACAGGTGCATGCCTGTCTCTAGGGAGGCAGCTGAAGGCCTGGGAGGGCAATGTGAAGAGGAGGAACAGGTACACGGAGGTCCCACCTCCTAGAAGTCCTGTCCTCCAGAGGTCCCGACTCCCAGCACCAGGTAACACCCGGTGCAGGAACATCTTTGAGTTTGGGCACTCAGTCTCTAAAACGTTAGCCATCACTGCCCTAGACATTGTTTTAAAGTGCTACTTCATGCTTGGGTTTCATATCACAACTTGGGCAGCTGTGGCACGGATTGAAATCTGGTTGATGGAAGATAGGACTAGCGTCTCCATCAGATCAAGTTTTTTGGTGGGATCTCCTTACGGGACCTTGTGTAGTATAGGCAAACATGGGCCATGCCCACCTGGGGAATAGCAGGGTCTGTCTCAGTCCCAAGTGGCAGGACAACCATACAGCAACTTTTATCCAAGGGGAACCCTACATCTGTCATTCCATGTTCTCCCAAGAGGAGGATTTGGATGGAATAATTCTCTGTCAGTTATCAGGTGTGTTGGCCAGTCTCTGGATCCATGCTAGGCCATGCTGTAACCGATAATGTTGTAGTCTTTGAATGAATGAATTGTTTTCTGTTTTTAATAAACGGGGCCTCTCATCTAGCCACTGAGCCTGAAGACATCCAAAGAGTAAAAGACTTTATTCACAGAGGAATCCTAATTGGAAAAGAATAAACTGGAACTAAAACGGGATCTTGAAGCTATCTGGTTCCAAAACCTCTAGGCCTGTGAATTTGCAGAGACGTTGCAATGTAATAACTGATGTCTACAATAACTGACCAGTTTTGCATATGAATGCATTCGCCTTCAATCATTACTGAGGCCAAGTTTCAAAGATGTATAATAGCTTGATTGTGGTGAAATTAGTTCAGGAGGCCGATCCAGATATATTTCTAGGTGGCTTCCAATCAGCTATGAGTGTCTCCTCTTTCAAATCCCTTTCTATGCAATTATATGAAAATGGCTTTATGTTGTTCATCAGTGCTACATATTTCTAACCACACAGATAGATCTGTCTCTATGGGTCTAGTTGACAGGTCTCTCATGTGTTAGAGAAGCTGTGGCAAAGAGAACTCTTTAGTACATATGTGCCTCCATTTCCCCAGCTTTTTGGGAATACAAATATGGGCCCTCTTAAGATAATAAAGCAGCTGTGACATATTATTATGGCTGTCTATGTTTGTATGGGGGAAATGAGAGTTTATTCCATATGGACCTCATCTCATTATTATTTCCTGTGGAGTATTTGGAGCTTCCCAAGACCTGAAAAATCTAAATCGTCTCTGTATAAAAGACTGGCTAGAGCAGCATGTAGACAATACAGTTACTAGGGGGGAAATGGCTTATAAACTAGAAGCAGACAAAAGGATAAAATAGATAATATTTTTCATGTGTTTGGTACTTGCTTGTCATCAATATCATCAAAATAATAATAATAATAATCTGTCACCATATGGCCTACCAGCACAACACACGAAGTGCTGATAGAGTGCTCTTTAGGTTTTGCCTTCATCTCAAATTGTGAATTTAAATTTAGAAATAATCCTTAATACCTCTGTAGATACTCCAGACTATAGCTGTCCACCTTTTACCTGTCACCCTACTCCTCCTCTCTTACTTTCTTTGTTATCTCTGCCTCTTTATTTGTATTGCATTGTATAGCTGAAAAGAACACAATAAGCAAAGAGAAGGGGGAAGTGCCTACATGGCTGACATTTCTTTATCACCTCTGTTTAGTTGTATATTAAATGTTAGAAATAGATGTGCACTGATCTTTGGCAGCTTAAAGAGCCATACCAATTAAATATTTGGATAAAGGACAGGGGATACAACTAGCTTTACAGCAAAAACCTTAGATGGAAAAAATACCCAAAAACAGACACACAGTTTGTACTTCCTTTTGTCAAGTAAACTGGCTGTATATATTGTCATTTCCATATTACAAATCATGAATCCACTGCATGAACTGTAAAGTTCCTTTTAGAGACTGCTGGAAAGGAGGGAAGAGAGCACAGTAGTATATGCGTACACACACACATACACACAAATACTGCATAGTGATTTGAGCGCTGGACTATGATTCAGGAGACCAGGGTTCAATTCCTTGCTAGGCCATAAAACCTAATGGGTGATCTTGGGCAAGTCACATGCTCTCTCAGTCTCAGAGGTAACAACAAACCTCCTCTGAACAAATCTTGCCCAAGAAAACCTCATGATAGGTTTGCCTTAGGGTTGCCATAAATCAGAAAAGACTTGAAAGAACACAACAACAAAACTGACAGAAAGGTGGGAAGAGAGCATAGCGTTATATATACACTGAGCTGCTGCAAGGATCAGATTAGTCAATGTCTTAAATGTCTATCTTGTTGTCTCCACAATCAGTATATTTTCCACTTTACCTTGCCAAGATACATGGCATGATAACCATGGAGGGCAATCACTACAGTGGTAAGTAGCCAATGATGTGGAGTGAGGGCAGGAAAACACAAATCACCTTGATGTACTATAGAAGGGACAGGGTGAGCTGGAAGCATTAATGTCATTGATATGAGCAGACGCTAATTTAATATCTAATCTAATCCCCATTCTTTGTAGCAATTTAAGGAATTCGGATGTGGAAAATGAAAAGGACTGAGTGGGACCCAGCGTCAGCTAGGGTAAACAGGAAATATGCTTCAACAGGAGTTGAACCTTATCAAACTTTAACAAAGTGTGGAATAAATCAATCAATTTTCAATTCAATCAATCAGCTTACACATCTAATAGAGGACCTCTGTTTAACCAAACATTTTAAGGACTGCACCTGAAAATGGCATTTTCAAATACAACGGCAAGAACAGGAATGAATCCATGTCTTTGTGGGATTTACTCTCTAATCCATTCAATTTATTGGATTATCGGTCTTCCTGATCCCCACGCACAGAGTACTTGAGTTAATTACTATGTGATCTAAGATTGAGTGAAGTAATCATTTATTTCAAGCCAACAACATAGCTTTCTTCCTGAGCCAACTAGATTAAACATGTATGTGAGCAACAGACAAGTTTGAACAGAGGATGCTACTACTGAAAATACAAATTTCCTGTTTCATTCATAGAGATTCAAATGCAATTATTATATGGCTGATGGCAGACAGCAACAAGTGCTAGAACCCCTAAGTATTTAGGCTGAAATGCAACTGGATAGCTGCAAGATAGGTTTAGCTCTTTATGCTCAGTTATAGAGCCAGTATGGTGTAGTGGTCTGAGCACTGAACTACAACTCTGAAGACTAAGGTTCAAATCCCTGCCTAGCCACAGAAATCCACTAGGCCACCTTACGCAAGTCACACTCTCACAGCCTCTGAAGGGTGCCAAAGCAAACATCCCTCTGGACAAATCTTGCAGAGAAAACCCCATGATAGTTTTGCCATAAGTCAGAAACTACTGGAAGGCAAACAACAACAACAATGTATTTGTAGACTTATATCAATTTAGCAATTTGTCACTTGCTTGGTTTGTTTATCACAAGCAGCATCCCAATTCCTCAATAAGGACAGCCACCAATTGCCCTGAGACACATTGTTATAACAGCTTCTCAGGTTAACTTCCGTCATTTCAAGAACAGTCCTGATAGACTTGTGTTATTAGCCAAAACAGCAACACAGGAATGGAGGAAAAGGAAGAGAGTGATGGATTGTCATTGAAAAGCCATGCTAGGATGTGGAAGATACTTAGAGAGGTCTGAGCATTTTTCTTAAATTACAGTTAGGAAATCCCTAAAGCAAATTTAATATTAAGCTTAGTGGGACTTATTTCCAAGCAAATATGTACAGGATTAAGATACAATGTGTTTTTCAGAGATTTACTGCTATCATAAATACAAAGACCATTTCAGTTATAGATCACCAGGTCTCAGCATTGCCAAGAAATAGTCCTTCAGATCTGTTTCTGGGGAAGGGGAGAATCTTGTGTGATAAAATTTTACACTTGGGAGAAGCAGAGGAAGGTAGGTTAATTACACTGACAAATAATCTCACTGAGTCAGATGAATGAAGTTCACCTAAGATCACCCAGTAACTAACAATTTCATTAAATAAAAGCATTTTGCAGAATAGAAAACTTTTGTTAAAAAAAATTTACTTTCCCTTTCTCAAACTCTATACATACTATTCTTAAACTTTCCCCACATGTCACATAAGAAGCCCAAACTTCAAAGACTCTTCAGTGTATTTAATGGCATTAATGCAGAAAATGAAATGTCATTCTCCCAGGACTATTTACAAAAGGTGGCCCTTTAGAAATGCAGGTGAAATATTGTAGGGTGATCATGGCCCATGTTACACCTCTGGTATTCTGCCATGCTCTTTAGTTAAGCAGGTCGTGTAGATTTTCAACATGGATCAAAATGCCCTTCAGAAAAACTGAAATCATCTCCAGATGCTGAAAGGTATTTGCAGACAGGAAAAGAGAAAAGGCACATGCAATTGGGATGAGTTTTATGGAATTAACCACTTAAGTAATTGTAGAGGTGCTGGTACAGCAACTAATCTGAAGAGACATTAAATACGTCCATCCTGCCCCCATACACTGGTAGCCATGTGATCACCATTCCAGTGACCCCTACCACTGCAGATGTCAACTGACCTTCCTAAATCACCATCTCTCAGAAGTCCCACAACAACAAGTGGATGTGCCCTAGGCATCCCGGTCCTAAATGATGAGCCTCAGGAATCACTGACCACCACAAAAGTGCACCAACTGTAACTCCCATCTAATGTTCCCACACATACCTATCAAAAATGTCACCAAAACATTATAATTATAAACATCACACACACATAAACTTGTATCAGATCAATGCACAGCAGGCAATTAAGACCTGCAAATGGAACCATCATATTTCCAATTTCTATATATGGTTGTAAAAGCTGGACAGTGAAGAAAAGTGATATAGGAAAAAAATCAACTCATTTCAAAGTTTTATGAATACTCTTCTCCAGCAGAAGACAAATCAATGAGTTCTAGAGCAAAACATGCCTGAGCTCTCCCTAGAAGCCAACACAACTAAACTGTTGTACTTTGAACATGTCATGAGAAGGCATGACTCACTAGAAAAGAAAATACTGCTTAGGAAGATAGAATGCAGTTGGAAAAGAGGAAGATCACATTCCAGCTGGATAGACTCAACTGAGGAAGCCATGGCCCGGAGTCTGAAAAACCTGATCAGGACTCTTAATGATAGGGTGGCTTGGAGTACTCTCTTTGTAGGACCACCATAAGTTAAAGTTGACTTGACGGGAGTTTAACAACAACAATCTGAACCAGCTAAATGACTACTTTCCCTTGAACTAGCAAAGATTGTACTGAAAACAGGGTGGAAAAGTGGGAGCTGGAAACTAAAAAGGAAAAGGGGAGGGGCCCAAAGACCTTATATAGCTTCACAAACTGACAACATAAGATGTGCCTGCATGCAGCTTTCAGTCAACCTCCAGAATTGGCTCACTCTGATTGCAGCATTAATTACACACCCTGATTTCCTATCAGTGTATGTGAAACTGGAATTGAATTTCACTGAACAAAATATAGATGAAGATGTTGAATGATGCAACACATGGGAAAGATTGCAGCATGGTGACTGACATGGAATGTCATCATCACACCATATAGGATATGCCCAGGATGACACAGCACACATGATGCAAAAGGTTGATGCAAGAGGACTATTGCAGACACTTGTATGAGAAGATCATGCCATGGAAAAATGTATAAATATGGGCATGCCCTATGTTCGGTGTGGGTTGCTGTTGTTAGTGGATGGTTGGTTGGATAGTTGTTGGTTTGTATTTAACGCTGTAAATTCTCTGTAGTAAAGTTCTGTATGTAACACTTTGATACTCTGAATTATTATTTAGCACCTTGGTCAGTTATAGGTGCTAACAGCACTGCTTGAGCCCAACAGAGAAAGACCATGGGTAGTGTGTAGCTCTGACATATTTCTGACATAATAGTTTGTTGTATGAGATGTGCTATCATGTCCCAAGTCTGGGAACCACCGCTCTACCACCAGTTACTAGTACATCTTTGGACATTTCTGTACCTATAGGCCAGGAGTAAAACACCAGTGGCTGCTCTTGAACCAGTGTTGAGTCTCAGCACCAAGATGAGGAATGATGATACTTGTTGTCAGCACTGTAGCCATCATTCCATTCCAGTACAGTGAATCTAGACCAATTTGTCAGAGGTGTTTGTAGAGGTAAGGAAAAATGAAATCACATATAAATACAGCCCACTAACAAGGTGTGCCAGGACTATGAAGACCAATGTTTGACTCTGGATTATATTATCTTCCATACAGCACACCCCCATCCAGACAATAAATGTCATGAGCTTAAAAGGAAAGGAGAGTGCATTTGTTCTAAGAGTCATTCCTCAGGAGGCAGCTTTGAAAGACTATGAAGAGTACATTTGCTCTAATGCATCATTCCTCAGGAGACAGATCTGAATGTGCATAAGATGCTACAGTACACAAAGCAGTTACTTTCCTCAACAAAATGTCTCATCCCATAGATTTACATCTGCAAAGGAACAAAAGAGAAACAACATTTTGTTTCCTGAGTAGAGACAGAGCTATATACAATTTTAAACATAGTCCATTAACTTGGAAATGCATTTTGAAATCATCCTGATATGGATCCGGCACAAGCCTCCAGCAAATAAATGGACTCCTACCATCAGCGGAAAGCTTTTGATCTTCTTCCACCCAGCTGAAGAGAAAGAAAGCAATCTACATTAATTTCCTCCCTCCCTCTGCATTCCCCTACGCCACATGAAAATTTGTTCCTGAGGGTTTGGGAATCATTCAAGATAGTGGGATAGATGTGTGCAGAAGAAGGAAAGATAACTGAAAATTGCTCCTTCCATTTCTATGAGAACAAAACTGTAGATTCAATCCACAGGCTCAAATGCGTATAATCCTGCTTAGAGTAGACCCATTGAATCAAGAGAGAGAGAGAGAGAGTGTGTGTGTGTGTGTGGTGATTTACCATTCAGTAACGGATTCAGTGAGTCTACCTTAGGTGGGACAAGCAAATAGAATTAGCCCACAGTATCCCAATTTAACATCCCAGTTTATATAATGCAATGAAAACCTAAAGGTCTAATAACAATGACTTGAAAACAATAAATATGCATGAATATATAGAAAGAAGATAAAGAATATCACACTAAAGAATGGAAAGAGCTTAAGAGTAAGAAAGCAGCCCTCATCTGACATGGATGGGAAAATATTCCATGCCTAGAGCTCTATTTCAAATCCAATCAGAATGAAATTGTAGTTATATCTTAATATACTATGCTTAGTTTCATCCGCATCTGTTAAATACAGTATATCTATCTATATTTTCTTTCCATATTCAAGTAAACCAGTTGACACTAATACTGTACTTTATTATAATTTAGGAAAATATTTACACACTTTCTTTCTTTAAAAGCCCATTAGGCATATGCAAGCATATGCATGATTAGTTAACTGCCCTCAAGTCAATGTCGACTCATGGTATGGATGAAACACCACCAAGACTCCCTGTTCTCAACCTCTCTGCTCAGGTTCTGCAGGCCCTGACCTGTGTCTTTGCTGATCAAGTCTTGCCATCTGGCATGTGGCCTTCCTCTCTTTCTACTACCCTCCAGCTTTCCTAGCATCGTTGCATTTTCTAATGATTTATTTTTCCTCATGATGTAACCAAAGTATGATAGCTTCAATTCAGTTATTCTGGCTTCATCTCTTCTAGCACCCATTGTTTGTCTTTTTGGCCTTCCGCAGTATCCTCACCACTCTTCTTCAGCATCATATCTCAAATAACTTGGTTTTCTTTCTATTGGTTAGCTTTCCCAGTCCTAATATTCTTCTGATTTCTTGACTGCAGTCTCCATTCTGATCAGCATTTGACCCAAGATGTGGGAACCTTTTAACTATTTCAACTATCTCATTGTATAGAAGGAATTCTTTTAGCTCTTCCATGGTCATTATTAACATGACTACTGCAAAACATTAATCTTTTCACCATATGGATCTATTCACAACACTGCAAATTTTGAAACTCTCCCATATGTGGCATGCTGCTGTATAAAAAAGGAAAGAAGCAGGAAATGTCTAACTATGTCCTCTAGTACCTGATTTTCTAGGTCACTGTTCATAATGTCCAGATCAGTCTAAGTGTAGTTGTTAAGATACCTTTGAGTGTTTCAGAGGCTTGGTTTGAGTTAAAATGAAACATCAAGCTATGTAGATGTTTTCCAGGAGGAAAACATAATCTTATGGTAGCCCATCAAGGGTTATTGTTTTTGCTTTTTTCAAAAAGCTTTGCTCTTGGTTTCCTGTATTAAAATGTGAATATTTTTCCAAGCATGACTACTTAAAGCAGAGCCAGAGAATACCAAAGTATGGAGGCAAAGTAAAATGTCTAGATTTTCAAATTGAAAAAAGATGAACGGATTGGATAAAGAAACTGATGCTGGCCTCCAGCCAGTTTGTAGTATGAAAAAAATCTGGCAGTCAGTTTATACAAAACCCTTAAGCTGCTTCAGTGTGCACCACCTCACTGTGTTGCTATTGTGTGCCTTTACATAGTTTCCCACTTATGGTGACCCTATACCAAACCCATTACGAGGTTTCCTCAGCAAAATTTGTTCAGAGGGAGGGGATTTGTCATTGCCTTCCTCTGAGGCGGAAAGAATATGATTTGCCCAAGGTCAGGCAGTGGGACTGTGGGAGTTACCCAGGTACCACAGAGTCCTGTCCAACAATCAAACAACTGCAACACACTGGATCTCTACACCATCCATTATGATGTATCTAAACTAACAACACAGTAATAGAGCAAGGGTAAAGGATGACTGTATGTCATAAACCCAGCTGAAACAATGTATCTTGTCACACCACAAAGGCTACATTTTTGGGGGCATAAAGTTCTGTGTATTCCAGGCAATATCATCAGATGTACTGGTTGTATGCTCAGTTAGCAACTATTTATACACATGCTGGGTGGAGAGAAATGAGAGGAAATGGAATGTGAAAGGATACCTGCAAGTGATTTTCTTGACAGTGGCCATTTAACATTTCTATTCCCTCTCATTCCCTTCCAATCAACCCCAGCATGTGCGGACAATACCATTTTTATGGTAACCATACTTACCCCAACTAAAGATCCTTGCAGGAAGAAGCAGAAAATGCTTATGTATCAAAATATTTCCTTTAAACAACACTGAAGTACTGGGCACCTTCTTTTGAAACTGATATATGCTTCTCAAAGATTCAAAACAAGGTGAACACTCCATGCATGTCTTGTTTCCAATAGCAATTTGGTGGCACAATGAGGATGGTGCAAGGGAGGATTCAAAGAGAGGTGGCAAAGTATCTCTTGTGCCTCAGAGAGTTTTGGGGATACAAAGATCCCTAAGTCAGTCTTCCTCCAAACTGGTGCCATCCAGATGTCACACAACACAACCCCTATCAACTCCCCATCATTTTCAAGTCAACATGACTGTACTAAGGGATCTAGGAAGTTTATTATTTATTTATTTATTTATTCATTTCATTTACATCCCACCTTTCTCCCTGGAGGGACCCAAGGCAGCTCACAGATAAAACCTTTAAAATTGTTATAAAATTCAAACAATTAAAATGTCTATCTATAAAATCACATAAAATATATACAATATAAAATATAATATAAAATCACATAAAATATATACAAGATAAAAACAGACTAAAAACCCTGGCACTATTCTGCTTGAGCTCCAAGTAAGCCCCCATCTTTTACAAGGAGCAAGAAGAGGAAGAGGAAAGCAGGATAAGCTCAGTCTTCATTACATTGGCTATTGCAACTTGCTCATGAATGGCAGCAGCTGTCTTCCATCACCACAACTGACTCCAAATACACTCTCCATGGGCTTTCAGAATTTCTATGCTCACTTGTCCCATCCCTCATTAAAACTGGTTCTCTTTGCAGTCAGTGGGGTTCTTTCAGACTACTTAAAATCTTTCATAGTTCACAGATACAGGAGAAGCCATTACACTGGAACAATATAATACGTTGCTTTCAGCAGTTCTTAGAGGTTGTTACAAGAAAGTTCCCTTTTGGAATCCTGTGGAACCAATGGAACTGAAATTGGGCACCTCCAGGCAGACAAATGTGTCAGAATGTTGCAGCATTTATTGCTATAGTTATTGGGCTGCTTTGAAAAATGTGTGTGTGTGTGTGTGTGTGTGTGTGTCCATCCATCCAAATGACATTTCTGTTGTCCTTTTTCTGGTAATTCCCAGCATCAGCTGCATCATTTTATTCCCATCGTCAAGTGGGTTTCTTTATCATTCTAAGACATAGAACCATAGAGTGGGCAGAGATCTCAAGGGCCATCCAATAGAACCTACTGCCATGCAAGAACCAAAACAACCAAAACACTCGACAGATGGCCATCCAGTCTGTGCTTATATTGGAACAAAAAGTTTCCATCTCTTTCTCTTTTTTATTTTTTAAAAGAGTTACAGTGTTAGTGTTATAGTTTTAAAAGAGTTATAGCACACCAATGAAATGGTGCTATAGCTTTTGCACTACAGCACTGCAATTCTTTAAAAAAAATCAGAGAGGAGAAAATATGCCATTTAAACCATAGGATCCCCTCAGCGAACTACGCCTGGTTTTTTTTACAAATGTTTGGAATAAACACAAACAGTCCCAAAAAAGAATATAAGTAGACGCAGAGGAGACAACAGGCAGCAAAACCTATGAAAACCTGAAAAGCCATATTACAAAAAACCATGCTTCTTTAAACCACTATGACAGAGTCCAGTTAACTCCATCACTTTTTTTGCTATTTTTATCATGGCTTTAGATTGATTACTCTTTCTCTCTAAATTCCTTGTTCGATAGATCATCCCAATGGGTGACAGCTTATCTTCTGGATGATAGAGACTTTTCTACCTCAAAAACAATTGCAACGTTTTTATACAGTGCAATTAAAAACACAAACCCAAATGCTAATCCAAATCAGTTTTATTGTAAATTAACTGGTTTGTATATGTTATATGTAACTCAGCTTTTATGCTTTATCGTTGGTTTGTGGGCCATAATAATACACTTGTCTTGTAAGTAAATTGTATGTTCTGAGAAGCTGAAAGAATATTTCATTTTGTTCTGATTTAACTGGCAATCAGTTTCACTGAATGAGTCTAGTTTTATGGTTTTGTTTGGGAGTTTTTTTTGGGGGGGGGAGATATCTGTTATTGGAGGGGAAGGCAAATTAATCCACCACAAGTTAGTTGGCTTTAGCACAAGGGAGGGGGGGAATGAAGAAAATACTGTACACAAACAAACAACTCCACATTCTTTCCAAACATGTGATTTCATTTAAAACAGTTGGAACTATGGGAAATATGCTGTTTTCTGTGATTTCTTTTATTTATGAATATCACTAATAATTTTCGTATTGGTTTCCCCTACATTACAGGCATGATCTATATTGCAGCTTTACATCTATTGTAAATACTAAATGAGACATCTCCAAAGATCTAATATTTCTAGATGGAACACTACAAACAATATTAAATTATCAATATTAGTACTGTTGAACACTGTCCGTGTGTGTGTGTGTGTGTTGTGTAAACAATGAGACAGTTGTCTCTGTCCAAAGGACTTACAAATTAAAGGCTAAAACAGACAGCCTTATAGGGGTGGCTTGATGCCACCCCCTTGAGTGTGGGATCAGGGCCATGGCAACTACATATCACAGCCCCAATCCGGCTTTTTTCTGGTGCAAAAAGAAGTGGCAAAATGCCGCTCCTTTTTGCGCCAGAAAAAAGGTGGCTTTTTGGTGTTCCCGCACTGCTGAAGCACTGCTACACTGCCTATCATCTAGTCAAGAAGGTGGCATAACACCAGCTTGGGGGTGGTGTTGGGGCATACGTCATATAAACACATTTGGGATATGATTTGGGATATCAGCCCATGCAAAAGATAAACACATGTGTATTGTGCCGGTCTGTCTTGCACCTAAGTCTCAAAGGAGAAAAACAGGAGAGAAAAATGTAGGAAGGGAGAGAACATGCTATGTTTGTAGTTACATATAATCATGGTAGGTTTTATGAGAGCTAGCATCAAGTGCTTCATAGGAAAAGCAGATTTTAAAGGAATTGAGGTAGCATTGCATAGGCATTTTGGGATATCATCCCATGCAAAAGATAAGTAAAAGGAAAACAGCAGAATCATTGGAGGATTCAGGAGACTTTTGTATGACTTCCTGGGAGTGTAGTTAGTTGAGTGAAAATTACAAGTGAGAATGTGTTGGGATATCTGAGTAGAATAAATGGTGAAAGGCTTGAGAAAGGTTTAACAGTACAGATGAAACATGACTCTGGAGTGGATAGGAAAACAGGTTAGGAGTTGAAGGTGGGGGGGGGGGGGGGGGTGGCCTGACTCATTGCAGATATGAATGATTTTGGAAGAGTGCTAGATGGACAGGAAGGAAGGAAGGACAATTAAATGTCAGGTTAAAAAAAAGAGAGAGACTATAGTAAACTGCTGTAGTCCTTTTATTTTTACCTGACATTTCATGGAGTGAGAAAGCCAGTGTGGCAGCATGGTTTGAGCATTAGACTAGGAAACTTGAGACCAAGGTTTGAATCCTGAATCACTGGGTGGCCTTGGGCAAGTCACACCCTCTCAGCCTCACAGGATGGCAATGGCAAACCCTCTCTAAAGAAAACTGCCAAGAAAACCCCATGATAGGTGAATGCCTTAGGGTCACCATAAGTCAGAAATGACTTGAAGACACAACAACAACAACAACAACAAGTCAAAGTGAGAGATGATCAAGGTGGGAATTGGGGAATAAGGATAATATATTTTTTATATTGTCCTAAAGCAGTGGTCCCCCAACTGTGCCCTTTAAGAGATTTTGGACTTTAGCCTCCAGAATCCTCAGCCATTTTGGCCAATAGTCTGGGATTCTGGGTTCTTAAATCCAAAATGCATTAAAGAGCACAGTTTGGGCACCACTGTTCTAAAGAAGGAAATACGTGTATTTGTCGATGGACTGACATGACAAAGAGAGGGTGAAACAGGGTGAAGGAGAGAATCAAAGAGAATCAAGGCTATATGCTCAATTATTATCATGTACTGAATTAATAAATTGGTGAAATTTTACATTGTCAAGATAAAAGTAAACTGTAGGAATGATGGCTGAGGTCCAAAACACACCGCAGAAATAATCCAGTTTGAGACAGCTTTAACTGCCCCAGCTCAGTGCTAGGACATCCTGGGAATTGCAATTTATTGTGGCACTAGAGCTCTCTACAGAGAAGGCACAATGTCTCACAAAACTACACTTGCAAGAATTCCCTGGCATTGAGCCAAGGCAGTTAAAGCAGTCTCAAACTGGATTGTTTTTGCAGTATGTTTTGTACCCAAGATTGCTTCCTGAAATCCAGTTTCATCTAAGGAACCAATTGATAGTGTAAATCAAGACTCAATAAAAACCAAACAAACCCATTTTCACAATGAAATATTCTGCGTTTCCACTAAAGGTCTCAATGCATACAGTAGAACATTCTCCCAGTTTAGGGTTGCCATAAGTCAGGACCTCCAAACCGGGACAAATGTAGGACAAATGTAGGACAACATTTTCAAATGTAGGGCACGTTTTTTTTTAAAATGGAGGACACGCGAAAAAATATGATGGTTTTTTAAATGTTAATATAAATGCATGTTTCTTAGGCATGATCAAAATGGAGGACATTTTGGCATTATTCCTAGACAGATGGCAGAAATGTACTTCTCTTTCTGGCCAAATCACCCCCCTGCCTAAATCATCAGCATGTCTTACGTTACAGCTTCTGGGATCAGTGTTTAGATGAATGTGAAGATGTGAGATAATGACTGCTCTGAAACGGGTGTGTTTCATTTATAAAAATGGATGCAATTGCTGTGAAAGTGGGGCTTGTGTGGCAAGATCCACATCCAAAGCAAAAACAATCAACCTCATTTCTCCCACAAACCCAGGAAACCCAGGGCTTGAAGATGTACAGCCAGCCCTCCATATCCATGGATTCAACCATCCACAGCTTGAAAACATTCAAGAAAATATAAATTCCAAATAGCAAACATAAATTTTGCCATTTTATATAAGGGGCACCATATTACTATGCCATTTCATTTCATGAGACTTTAGCATCCACGGACTTTGATACCCAAGTGGGGTCCTGGAAACAAACCCCAGCAGATACCAAGGGCCCACTGTATACACACTGAAGCATTCCCATGGTGGCCTTTTTTCATAAAATGCTGGGACCTGTTGTTTCATGATGAGTGGAGTAGTAATCAAATAGTCCACTCAGTTACCAAAGGAACACTCCCCAAACTGCACTAGTGTAAAACTAATCTATATTTATACTATGGAAAGATCCTATTATCTTTGGGTAAACTGTCTTTCCGAATGACGCATTGTCCTCCCACATTTGTATAGGATTACAACTCAAATAATGATATTAACATTAGGCAGAGCATATTGTTACCCCTCTAATGCTGTATAACACTGATGGAATTATAGAATCACAGTGGTGAAAGGGGCTCTATGGGTCATAAGGTCCACCCCTTGCTCAGTGCAGGATCTCCAGCTAGATCATACCCAGGAGATCCAGCCTCTTTTTGAAGACATTCAGAGAAGGAGACCTCACTATTTCTCTAGACAATTGGTTCCATTGCCAAACCAAACTTACTGCCAAGAAGTTCCTTCTAATGTTCAACCAAAACCTAACCTCCCATCATTTAAAACTATTAGGCCTCTGAGCCAAGAACAAGCCAGTACTCTCCTCTGTGGCAACCCTTCAGATATTTAAAGAGTGTGATCATGTAATCTTCACCAAGATTAAAATTCCCAGCTCCTTCAATCTCTCCTCATATATTTTGTTCTCCAAACCTCTTATCATCCTAAATGCCCTTCTCTATCCTCATTCCAACTTGTCTATATCCTTCTTAAAATGAGGCACCCAGAAATGAACACAATACTCCAGATTAGGTCTGACCAGTGCAGAATATAGTAGGTTAGTACTTCCCTCAACTTTGAAAGTACACTTCTATTAAAGCAGGCTAAAATAGCATTTGTCTTCTTCATTGTACCATCACACTGCTGGCTCATGTGCAATTTATGATCAACAATAATCCCAAGGTTTGGGAGACACTTAATATGGCTAATTATCATAACATCCAATCATAAAATGCAAACATATTATGTCTAGGATATTTTAAAAAGTGTAGCAAGGACTCCAAATCCACAGTAAATATTTAAGCTTCCATTCCAGACAACACCTTCCTACTCCATATGCTCATGCTAAACCTGTAACAGTTTTAAATTCAAGGAGATAGTTATTAAACATATAAATGATTAGGTCAAATTAGTGTCAGGAAAAGATGTTATCCTGTGATTGGACTCCCGATCTACAAAAAAAGATCCACTCAGTTATTAGGGGGATTTCACTTCATACAGTGAAGTATCCTTGTGGGAAAGGGAACTGATGTTATTAGTTGCATGGCTTAGATCTCACACATCCACTAGAGATAATTTCTCCTTTGATGAGTGTGATTAAACTGCATACAGCTTATGCTGCAAAAAGGATTCTGGGAGTTCTAGTCCATAAAGATAACTATTTCAAGCTCTGGTTCAGAAGATGTATCCCTGGGTGGGAATCGTGTAGCCCTCCAGAATGCATGTCCCATCAGCCCTACCCAGCATAGCCAATTGTTAAGGGTACTTGGAGCTACCACCCAAGAGAGTCACGTTATTCCCAATTCCCAGGTCCAATGTACATCCACAAAATGGGAGGCAATGCCCCATCTTTCTGTGGTCATCAATATTATGAGGAACAATTCTTCTCATAACTTGAAGGATCCCTCAAGGGAATATTGAGTGTCCCTCAAGGCCAGTTCCCTTCACACCATTTTATCCCAGCCTGAATGAAAGCAAAAGGCCAGGCAGCTGCTTTCCATCAGCTTAATTCCCAAGTTGGCTTGCTGAAGACTCAACTCTTCATTCTGTGAAAGTGAAACCAGAGGGGCTACTTGCTCTGTTTCAAACTGTTAGAGACTGGTTGGTGAAACTGTATTCTCTTGATCCTATTAACACCATTCAGCAGCTAGAAAACACAGATTTAAAGTCTCTGCTAGAATTCATGACATCAAAATCTTCTTTAAATTAATTACACACATGTAAAAAGGAGAATTTATTGACCTTGAAAGTATCTGATTATATTTTTTCCATCTGTAACATTTAATCCAAATTACATAAACTGAACATGATAGTTATTTTCAGAGTGAGCATGCAAAACCCAAATCTAGTTTACATCACTACTGCAAAAGCTTCCTAAGCTTCCATCAAGAAAGAATAAACAGGCAGACATCAGGTAGTTTTCTTCTAGCGATGGAAAGCTTCTGTCAATATCCTTTTTCCTTCATCCTTCTATTTCCCATCCAGATGATCTCTTAACCATCAGGAGGAGGACATAGGGATTCCAAAGGTGAAGGGAATTCTGAACAGTGTGGCCACTCCGATTCTTCTGTTATTGGATTCTTCCATTCAATAATTTTCCTGAAAGTCTGCAGAACCTATCAATGTGCTCTGGTCACATGAACCTGTAGCAGTCCATTGTGATACACTGATCATTGAAAAAGAGATTAAACTCTTATTTTGCAAAATGTAATCTCCCTACACATCTGCAAGCTTGCAGTATGACTATTTGAGCAATGATATGGCAGTTTTCAAGCCCATTATGATCACTATCATGATTATATCTTCTAGAAATCATACCATATAAAATGGAATGGCCTAGGAAGCTTTCAATGCTGGATTACTGGAATATTAAGTGGGGAATTAATAAAGATCTATTGAAAAAATAATTGACAATTGATAGTAGTATATAGCACAAGACAAACTGTAGAATCTCTTATTCTATACTAAACTATAAGAAGGATGACTGTTGTATCAATGTACCATATTGAACCAATAATGGTAAATTTAGTAAATATGTTCATATTATGTATTTTAATAAATGAAAAAATTAATAAAGATAAATAAAAAATAAAATAAAATAAAATGGCCTAACTCCAACAGTTCATCTAAATTACACACATTCAATCAATGAGAATTTGGCAAATGAATTCAAGTTTCACTGATTCAGTGGGTCTGCTCTAACTAGGACCAAGACTGCCGCCACACTACAGAATTAATGCTGTTTGACACAACTTTAACTGTCATGGCTCCATCCTATGGAATCCCAGGATTTGTGGTTTGTTGTGGCACCAGAGCACTCTGACAGAGAAAGCTAAATATTTCACAAAACTGCATGTCCTAGAATAGCATAGTATTGAGCTATAGCAATTAAAGCGGTGTCAAACTGTATTAATTCTAAAGTGTAGATGCAGTTCTAGATTTGGATTTGCCTTCCCATAGCCTCCAACTTTTTCTGATTTGACAGGGACAGTTTCGATTAATCCTCTGTCATCTCACTTTTTCAGCTCCTTTTAAAATGCCCCAGTTTTGCACTTCTCCTCCTACATCCTTCTTTATCCTCAACTTACTTCTGTTGATGCAAACTCAGTCCAAACTGCAAGCTTATTTGCACACAATTAACTCAGAAGGGGGCAGAGGACAGATAGGGCAGAGTCCTACCCTTCCCAGGAGGCTCATGCAAAAGCAAACTCGTACTGCCTGTCCTAATTTGTGTGTTTTTCCTCATTAAAAACTGTTGTAATCTTGACCACATTCTGATGTTGCCTGGTCATATGTTCTGGTTTTCACCAGTGAAATGTATGCTCTCCAGGTAGTTTAGACTAAAACTCCCAAGAGCCACAGGCAAGCCGACCAATGGTCAATGATAAGAATACCAGAAGCTATCTTATACTGAGTCAGGCTATTGGTCCATCTAGTTCAGTACTGTCAAAGCTGGCTGGCAGTGGCTTCCTGGGATTTCAAGCAGGATTCTTTCCTTCATTCTGTTTGATGCTCTCTGGTGGTCTTCTATCCAAGTATTACCCAGACCCAACCCAGATAAGCTTCCAAAAAGCAGATGGGCTTAGTGTGTCCAGGGATTCCAGGTGCATTTTGAATCTGCAGTCAGAAGCCTCTGGAAGGCATCAGGTGGCCTGTCCCTACTGTAAAGTAATTGGATTGATTTGTTAAGACACAGTGAGATGATAACTTCATGGTTTAGCAGATGTTTTGAGTTGTACAGAGGCCTTGTTGGTGAGATGTAGAAATAACCTCTGTATGGGAGAAGATTGCATTTAATCTGCCAGAGCTCCATTCTTCAATGCTTATACTACAGAATACAGTTCTTTTTTTCTTAAGGAGAAAATGTTAAGTTGACCTGATTAAAGGGTCAATAGAAAAATATATCACAAAAATGTAAACAATGCAAGCATTTTTCTCCTCCAAAACTTCATTCTTATAGAAACATGTTGGAAAATTAATGTTGTTGTTGTGGTGTGCCTTTAAATCACTTCCAACTCATGGTGACCCTAAGGAAAACCTATCATGGGGTTTTCTTAGCAAGTTTCTCCAGTTTCTTTCCACTCTCTGAGGCTAAGAGTGTGTGTATTGCCAAAGGACACCCAGTGGGTTTTATATGGCTGAGCTGGGGTTTGAACCCTGTTTTCTAGAGTCACAGTCCAACGTTCAAACCACTACATCTCTCTGGCTCTAATAAACACACAAAAATACTGCCTTATGTCCATTTCTTGGTAACATTAGTATACTTATGCACACAAACAACATGATTCAAAGCAAAAACCACTTCAAATCATTCTGTTCCTAATTATACCTTCTGTTCTTTATTAGATGATTAAGACTTCAATAAAATATTGTAAAATCTTTCATCACAAAGCTGTTAGTCCTTCCCTTTCTAATGGTAAATTATTAAATGCATGCAAGAGAAAGAGAGAAATGACCACTTGAGGTCAGTAGCTTACAAATGATCTTTTAAAAGCTACTGGGAAAGAAGCCATGAAGACAAGTAATTGGGAGCATATTCCATGTGCAATTCAATTGACGTAAGTCAAGAGAGATAAACTGATGTGTCTAAGGAATTTTGATGGAAGAAACATGTGAGAAGTAAATAGCCCACAGGTTTAACTCCACATAATACATGTAACAATTGTTTTTGCTTTCTGCCAAGCAGAAGAAATTGATGAAACACAGCTCCTTCTACCTGTCTCATCTTAACTCAGTATAATGCTTGCTATACAACCACCATATGATCAGATATTTGGAGACTATAAACAACAGTACCACATGCACCTCTCTTACACCACCACCAGCTGAATATGACCATTACACATTATTAAAAAACAACAACACTGTGCATATGTACCGCTACATTCACCTGTGTGTGTCATTAATAGGATGTCAGGTGTGATGAAGAATCAAAGTATTCTTCATTGCCAAACAGTCTTCTCTTCCTCTCCAGTTTATATAGGCTGAGACTCCCTTTTCCAAAATGCATGGGACAAGAAATATCTTGGATTTTTTCAAATTTTGGAATATTTACATATACATAATGAGATATCTTGGAGATGGGAACCAAGTCTAAACAAAAAATTCATTTATGTTCTAAATATACCTTATACACATAACCTGAATGTCATATAATATTTTTAATAATTTTATGCATGAAACAAAGTTTGCATACACTGAACTATCAGAAAGCAAAAGTGTATCTATTTTAGCCACACATGCGAACGATTTTGGATTTAGTGTCAGTATATTTTTGCTCCAGGCTGTGTAAAATGTCTCAGGTGCATTCAATGGGTTAAAGAGGAAATGCTGACTCAGAAGAAGCTGATGCAACATGAGCATGGAGATGAGTCATAGCAATTCCAAACTGCTCTGTCATTGTGGCTACATGACAGGAAGCTGATGAAACACTAATAGGGGGTTGGATCAGAATTCTAGCAGTGTTTGTGTATATAAGAATGAATGCTCCAGTACACAATGTGGTGGTGTAGATGCCAGTTGATGGTGGGGCATTATGCTGGTTTGTGTAAATATTTCTGTGATTTTAAGTATTTGCTGCAACTAAGATTAAAAGCCTCTTGAGAGAGAACCTCAGCAGTTGTCAACTATGTAAAGTCGCAGGCTTTCATGGCCAGCATCCATAGTTTTTTGTGGGTTTTTCGGGCTATGTGGCCATGTTCTAGAACAGTTTCTTCCCGACGTTTCACCAGCATCTGTGGCTGGCATCTTCAGAGAATTTCTCTGAAGATGCCAGGTACAGATGCTGGCAAAATGTCAGGAAGAAGCTCTTCTAGAACATGGCCACATAGCCCAAAAAACCCACAAAAAACTATAGTTGTGAACTACTTCCACACTTGGCAGTGGTGTTTGTCTTCCTGGCTGGTAGTCTTCTGCACACAGTTGTATCCTCCTAGAACTAACATTTTGGAGTATTTTGGATTTTGGAATTCCAGATAAGGAAATTCACTCATCCTGTAGAAACAATATGTAAGGAAGCAAATAAATAAAATGGTTTCATATATATATATATATATATGGAGGAGTTAAGCAGTTCCTAAGCAGAAACACCCATTATGGCAGGGAAAAAAAGCACAACTGCTTTCGTATAGTTCTTACGGGAGGAGGAGGCAATTCTTCTGTTCTTTTACTCATATCTTAATAAAAAAGAAAGCCCCAAAGCAAATGTCAAAAAAGTCTAATTAAAACAACAGATGGATCTCTGTTGATGTACACTAAACTGTACAGGTCTTTGGCAGATTTTAAATTGCCAGTGAAAAAACTCTGGATGACTTTGCTTCTGTTGTTCTTCCTTTACTAGTCCATGTTTTCAGTATTATGCTCTTTATCAATGACAAACAATTTTGTGCTCTTGTCACAGTAACCTCAAAAAATGTGCATGCATGCAAAACAATGGTGCAGTACAGAACGCCAACAAGCGGCGTACCTGCGCCGGTCTTAGGGTTAGGGAGTGCGCACCATGTACATGCTCCCTAACACTAATACGTGCCAGTGGCACGATAATGGCAATGCCAAGTGCACATAGGTGCCGGCATTATGATGTCACAGCCATGCCGCGTCCAAATGGTGCGGCGTGGGCGTGACATCTTTGTGCCGCCCCAGGCCGCTTAAGGTGGCCTGGCTGTGGTGCAAGAAGGAGCTCCGAAACAGAGCTCCTTCTGGGAGAATGCCTCATTCCCGCAGCCACCAAATGGCTGCAAGAACGGCGCCAAGGAGAAAGGGGCCAAGCGGCCCTTTTCTCCTCTGCCTGTGGCTCTCAGGGTGTCCAGGGGCATGTAGCCCCAAGGACACCCCTTTTTCCAGGCCACGGGGAAGCAGCATTCTGCCACTCCTCCATGGCTTGGAAAAGTGCTGGATTAGAGCCACAGGGCTGCCAGTTTGGCTGCCCTGACCCCAATCCTCCATGGAAAGGGGTGTCTGCAGACCACCCCTTTTCCACAGTATGTACTGGGCCAATATGCATGCATGTAAAATCTGTTACAGAGACACACATCCCCTTTTAAAAAATACATAAAAGCCAACAAACAACTGAACTCATCATCATATACACATGTAGCCTGCAGCAACTTTCAGAACAACTTTCATTTCAACGACTGAGACTCTCATATTCCCTTAATCTTGTTTAGGAACCAGGATAAAATAATACAAACCAACATTTCTTTATTTGATAGGCATATGAAGGGAATGTAGGAAAATCACTAAAAAATATGATCCACTTGACCAGCAGTGCACAAAGATCCTGAAGATAAATGCACTTTGGTCAGGTTGCTTAGAACTAAAAACTAGAAGCTGACTGAGGGGGCTGTACCTACAGCTCCTAAGGGGCAGTGCGACGAAGCCCATTTCCAAGCTGGATTGGGGCCGTGGCAACTGCACAGCACAGCCCTGGTCCAGCCTTTGCAGAGCGCGATAGCTGCGTTGCTGTGCCTGGGTGGTGCTCCTTCAGTGCTGCACCAGAGGAGCGCCATGATGTTGTCTACCATATGGTGCAGCATCACAGTGCCATGGGGCAGAGCGGGGGCATGCATTGTGAGGAAGCTATGCCCCAAGTCCGCACCCATGCTGGTCTTAATGGTCGGTGTGTTCAGGGCCAGTGTCAACAAAGCCAGGATGTGTGTGTGTGTGTGTGTGTGTGTGTGTGAGTGAAATCAACCAATATTCCAAGGCCAGTAAAAAAATGAGGTGTGTGTGTGTGTGTGTGTGTGTACTGAGAAGAAAAATTTACTGAAATGTATAGACTTCATTCCTAACTATGTGTATGTAGGTAGTCAGCCTGGTATGATGGTTTGAGTACTGGACTCTGACTCAAAGACCAGGGTTCAAATTCTCACTCAATCATGGGGATTCACTACTAGCACCAGTTGCCACTAGGTTACCTTGTTCTTATCTCAGCTTCAGAGGAATACCATGTCAAAGATCCTTGGGAAAAATCATGCTTAAAAAAAAAACATAATAGGTACAGGGTTGTCCTAAGTGGGAAATAACTTGCAGGCACACAACAACAACAATAACAACAACAATAAATGCATATATAGGATTGTAATATAGCAGTGCAATCTGATCCTGTTGTTGCTTTCTGGAAGGATTTAGAGTAGTGTTTCCCAAACTTTGGTCCTCCAGGTGTTTGGATAGCCCAGGCAGCAGTAAGAAATTATGGGAGCTGACATCCAAAACATCTTGGAACCAAGGTTTGAGGGTGTCCCTCTGAAAGCCCCCACTGGTAAGGAACAGCTCCCACAGCAATTTGGAAGGGAAAGCTCAGCTGCCTAGTTAGGTGCCTATGCAGTACAGACTACTGACCCAGGCAAGGGGGGGAAATAAACACTCAAGATAAGGGGCCTAATAGGTTATCTTCCAATCAGGAATTTGAAATTCCCTGTCCTTTCCATATTTTAGTTAACCTAGGAATGTGATGGTTCCTGAATGCAGGATGTCCAGAAAGTGAAAAGAACTCAAGTTTAAGAGAACTTCAGATATGCAGTAACTGACCTCATCCCCCATGGGCAACTTCAGGGAAAAAGTAGAAGGAATGCCTCTCCGACTGATTGGGGTGCAATACCACCCTCCACTTCACTCAGCTTATAAACTACATCTGTCTTTCTCCTGCTACACAATAACTATGCTGTCCATGTGAATTGTTCCTTAAATCTATTTGGAAAACATTAAAGTTTGCTTACTGAGAATTATTGAAACCACCATTCACAAATGTTGATGAAGTAGCACATTCTCAGTAGCAGCTGACTACTAATCAATACCTTTCACTATAAATGGATAAAGGCTTTGTATGTGAAAGTTTTAAATCATTTGGACTGTGTTATTTGAAATAACTTAAGTAATAAGGATCAGTTTAAAGGAAGAGGCTTAGCTTGCAAAATACCAAAAACATGGAAAAACCTTGGATTAAGGATTAGTTTTGTTACCCAACTGCATATGAAATTTCAAAGAAAATTTTGAATTCTGTTAATATTCAAATATTTAAGATTTACATGGTTTATAATTAAGTGGACAGGGTGCGTTGTTGTTGTTGTTTTAATTAGAATATGAAAAACAGGAGGAAAGCCAATTAAATGCTCTTTGCCATTGGTGCTAAACTTTATTAATTTGGAATTTAAATAAACACACTTCATGAAATTAGTATACAGATATAAGTGAAATATCAGTTTAGATGAAAAGAGCATTAATGGCTAAGACCAAGATCTTCTGTCTGAGTGCATAATTAATTCATATTAATAGGAAGGTTTGCCTTGAAGATATGTTCTGCTCTTATTTAGCTGGTCCCAGTTCTTATCTTAAATTTAACACTTTGAAATAATTTCTCATGACTCCAGTGACTCAGTGTCTGTGTGTGTGTGCGTCCATGCAACTTTGTATGGAGGTGGCTTTTGCTCTGAATATTTTTGGACACGACTAGACAAACTTGTCAAAGGGGAAATCTTCACCCTTTTTTATCTTTCTTAAGGGATATTTAAAATTACCTTTCTAATAATTTCTTGTAAATAGAGAGAGTAGGATGCTTTTCTTTCTTTCTTTTTTAAAGATCCCTTTCCTTGCTTGTCTACTTCTCTCATATATCGCCTCTATGATATTAGTGTGTACATTTCTACATGAAACAGACCAACCAGTAATATTCTTCAGTTTTCATCTCACAACATAGTTGTATTAAACTGCTGTTATACTTGGAGATTTTTTTATCATGCAGAGGCAATATATGTAGCTGCAGGCAAAATTATCTGTCAAACCAATCACTTGATAGTTTGTTCACACAGCTTTTAGGCTAAGGTTGAAATACTCATTAGAGAATATGTTCAGCTGAAATCAATTACACTAACACACTGAGTAGGAATAGCTAGGATCACACTTTAAAAAGCAACCTGGGATTAAATCTTCTCCAAGAAATAAATTTCATTGGTTCTATAGCTATTGAACTCACTATAAGCCACGCTGAGCTTTCATAGCAAACACTTCAATCGTGCTGTAAAACAGAACAATTAGAAATGATGACACATAGACTGGTGCTGGTCCTAGAAGGAACTGGTAAAATGGCTCAAGATGCTCAAAAGATGGTTCTTTCATTGTTTTTTTTTAAAAAAAGCCCAAACTATTTTGGCTGAAAGGCAGCAGATTTTTTTTTTAACCAGTAAAACAATCAATTTTTTGAGCATCTTGAGATCTAACTCCAGTTTCTTATTCTTCTGCTTCCGGGTGGGTTTCCACAAAAGAAACTGTAGCTAAAGGGCACAAATATGCTACCAGTCCCTGGAACACTGGGGGGGGGGGGGAATCTCTCCTTCATTGGAAAGCTTTGGAAGCACTGCTTTAAAAAAGAAACTATACTCTTAGGCTTCTATTTATCCCACTGGCATAATAACAAAAAGGTGAGTTGTTATAGAAATAAACATTCAGTCTTACTGCAGCACTAAAATTATGAACTGGTATTTTAAAGGAGGCTGTTGAAAAAATCTAAATTGTAGCCTGTTCATACCTACATGCCACATTATAGTTTAACAAAAAAATTCTGTCATGGAAAACAATGAATTGTGCACACATTCAAAGTCAAAATGTGTACATATTTGTTATGTATGAGAATTAACTCTGATGGAATAGTTTTATCATACTATTTCTAAAGAATGGTGATGTCACAACAGAGGGAGATTCAGAACAGAATACAAGGGACCATCCACATTCTGCAAGCTTAATGAGTTGCTGGTAATATTTTCTACACTAGATTTAGTGCCCTTTCCACAGAAAATCGTTTTGACAGAAACAAGCTTATATAAACACATTATTTATTCCTGGCCAAGGGGCCCATGAGACCATATTCTTCCTAGTGGCTGTGATGTGTTGTTTATGCAAATTCATCTCTGCCGCCTTATCACAGAGACTGCTTTAGCAAAAGGCTTTTGGATTTGGATTAAGTCCTTTATCTGAAATACTGGCACAAGTGTTAATGCATCAGAGGAGAGCTCAGAGGAGAGCTGCAGATGCATCTGCAGTGCATTTTCCTCTTGCATCCACTTTTTATGATCACTTATAATTTTAAGCATCTTTAGGGTCAATTCCAAAGGGGATAAAAAGGAGAAAGGGGCAGTGAGCGAACTCAAATACAATTTTAAAAATTGTTTTACTTCAAGGACAGGGATAGGTGTCTCCTGGATTCCTGGCCCAGATACCAGATAGGTTGTCTTGCCTAGTGTACTACTCTACTGTATACTTCAACTTTGGGAGAGGAGCCAGTTTCTTCCCTTACTTCAGGAAGAAAGCTGACTTGAGCTGATTCTGCTATCCAATATCCATCCATCCCCATTCCTCTATTTTCTCCCCCTGATACAAGTGACAAATTGAAAGTAGGGAGTATGAGAAGATAACATTTGTGGATCTTGTTTGTTTTGGACTATACAGGGGGCTCTCAGGAAAAAAAAATCTGTATGCCCCCCCCCCCCCCCGCCACAGCATTGCTTCTGTTCAGGGCTTAAGCCAACCATTACCTCCAGGTGGGGCATCATTCTCATTCCATTTCTGTTTTTCTTTTCCAGCTGTTGCTCTACATTTCATGCCTACCAAACCATGTCTTCTAATAACAAGCTTCAGTGAAACTGAAGTCTGCAGAAGTACAAACAGTAAAGAAAAAAAAGCTGAATGCTGACATGTAATCACTAGGTTTTTGATACGAATAGCACTGCTCTCTTAATTATTGTTTGTGAGGTTCTTTTAAAAGGTGCTTTTTTGTTTTTGTTTTTTTGTACTTCTGCAAGCTTCAGGATTGTTCCAAGCAAGGTGGACTTCATCAAGATGAGGCTGTGGATGAGAATGGTGGAACTGCTACTTATTAGTAATAAGTTATTACCATTTCACTTTCTTGCTCTCTCGCTCTCTCTCTCTCTCTCTCTGTGTGTGTGCCAAATGGGAAAACAAGAGAAAAATTGGGACCTTCAGTCAGCTGAAAAAATGGGAGAACAGAGGATTCATTGGGACCGTCCCTGCCAAATCTTCACAGTTGGAGGATGTGGGGTTAGGCAACCGAGGAAATCTTCTCTCAACAAATCATAGGGACAGTCAATCTGCCAATAACATCCCATCAAATGCCTGTGAGTAAAGAAATGTCTTAACCTGGCACCAAAAGACTGTAAATATTTGTGTCCTTCCCTCTGTTGTGAGATCTCAGTTGGCAAATAATTAAAACAATATAAATTCCAGAGAATAATAACAGTATAATTTAAATAGGATAAATGCATATTCAATAAATCATCAGATTAAAACAGCAGAAAAGGCTAAAACAGTTGAGGTCATGTACACTTTACATATACATTTGAAGAAGTAATAAGATTAGGTCCTAAAGAATTGATGGTGGCAATTCCCTGTCCTGTCCTTCCAATCTGGGTTTGGGTTACACCAAATACCCAGTTGATTATAACATCAAGGCCAGAAAGGTCTCACTGAGGAGAGTGGTATACTGCAGAATGAAAGCGGTGTTACGTTATTATGTCTTAAGAACTGTTTAAGGCAGGGGTGCCCAAATTGGAAGGGGGTAGGGGCCGAAATTAAGATTGGCTAAGGTTGTTCAGGCCGCCAACAGTTTTAGGTGAAATGTAGGACATTTAGGTGCCTCCCTTTTTTCTTTTCTTCTTCCCTCTCTCCCTCCCTCCCTCCCTTTTTTCTTTCTTTTCTTTCTCCTACCCTCCCTCCCTTCTTTCTTTCCTTCTCCACTTCTTCGCTTCCTTGATTCTTTCTTTCTTTCTTCCCTCCCTCCCTCCCTCCCTCCCTCCCTCCCTTCCAGAGAACGAGGAGTAGGGGAGGATGGGGGAAAGAGACAAGGACACCCACCCACCACATTGTCCTTGTCTCTTTCCCCCGCGTCATTCGCTTTTGAGCAGCCTTGGGGTTTTGCCAGGCGGGCAGCCTTGCCACTCAAAGGCAAAATCCCTAGGCTGCTCAAAAGCAAATGACTCAGCAGAGGAGGAGGACAACGCTGTGGCCGGGCGTCCTCCTCTCTTTCTCCCATCCTCCCCCTCCTCACCAGAAGAAGGGTCCAAGCCTCTCTCATGATCTCTAGCTCTCTTGCTGTCTGCTCTCTTGCTCTCCTCTGTCCTCCTGGCTGTCTCCACTGCAAAAAGCTCCTCCCTCTCGGCCTGCCTGGCCAATGGGGTGAGAGGAGCTGCAAAAACTCTCCTGGGAAACAGAAGCAAACTGGGGGAAGAGCCCATTGCTCCCACCCTTCAAAGCCCCATGCGATCGGACGAGGACTCTGGGAGTCAGGACATCCCCCTCCTCCTGACAATGGGGCCCCAGGCCTCCAGAAATCCTTTGGGCATCTCGTGCAACCCTGGTTTAAGGGAAGCTAAATGTTTTCCAAATGGCATTCTTGGCCCTTTACCAAGTCTTTATGAAGCAAATGTGAAGTTCTGGGTTCCTTAAACATTTTTACAAAACAATAAGAAAATACAGAATAAACATTCAGCATCTGAAAAGTATTTATTGTCTCAAGTTCAAAAACAGCTAAGATTGTCAAGTAATCAGACTAAGGGAGTTCTTCAAATACTGAAATATTTTCATTTTATTTTTCACTTCCACTCTTATTTCAAGAGATCTGGACTTATTTAATGTTTCAAACTACACAAGTCTGATGGGAGCTTTAAATGATAAATATTAATGCTATTGACAGTGTCAATCATATGCATTATACCAATTCACCCAAAATTACTTTATAGATTGTAACTCAGTAGTTATTCCATGAGGATTATCATGTATTTACACATGCAGAGAATTCAGCATTAAACCAAACAAAGCCAAGTGATAGTACAGCAGTAAAACTATATACTAGCTGGTAATGTTTCCACTAGCTACAGTGATTCAAAGGGCAGGATTGGTATTTGTGATAAGAAGTTTTGTGTGTTTCAGGGATAAGATGTGCTTTGTCCTCCAGATGTTGCTGCCATCAGTCTATTCATTAAAGGCAATGTTAAAGGATGGTGGAAAATGCAGATCAGACTGAATATTCTCCATCCTTCCTATAACTGGCTCAAGATCCTTTCATCTCACAAGGGCCATTCCCACAGAGAGGAGAAAATTCCATTTCTGTTTAAAGTAAGATGTTCCAGTTGGAGCTATACCTGCTCCAAGCAAGGACATTCAGGACTCTAGATCATTCCCTGTCACGCTGACTCAAAACATGGGCATATTCATAGAGTCCTCTTGTACCTTCAACTCCAAGTACAGCATAACGTCACTGACCAAAAGACTCCCTATATAGCACATCACAAGTGCTGTGAAAGAGCGGAAATGAAAGCCTGGCTTTGAGAATGGCAACTTTGGTCCAAATCACACTGCAGTTTGAGAATGCTTTAACTGGCCTGGCTCAATACTCAATGCAAGGGAATTCTGGAAACTTTAGTTTTGTGAGACATTTAGCCCTCTCTCTCAGAGAGCTCTGGTGTCACAATGAACTGCAATTCCCAAGATTCTCTAGTACTGAGCCAGGACAGTTAAAGTGGACTCAAACTGGATTATTTCTGCAGTGTGTTTTAGACCTTAGTCGAAGAGCAGCATAGTCCTATGCACAGAAAAGCTATTTTTACTAAGCGAGTCCAACTGATTTGTATGTGGGAGGAGAGTCACTCTGGGTTTTTAATAGGCTTAGTCTCAGGTAAGACTGATATATAGATGTGCAGTGTTCCTTAGGGATCCATACAGTTTACAACAGGCCTACCATCAAGGCCTCTCTGTGGTTTAAGACCTTTTACAAGCTTTGTCTGCAGCAAAATGTTGGAAATGTCCCAGAACCTGCTTTACCATGCTTCATGATTGGCTAGCTCCTACCACCTAAAGCAATCTATTCAAAAGAAGTCCACATCTCAGACTTAGCTACATGGATATGATTCTTCTTAGCTACATGGATATGATTTTTGCAAGAGTAGTAGCAACCCTGCAACAAGTAAATTATTTTCACTAAACACTCCAGGGAAACTGATTGCAAGTAGAAAAGAACAAAAACATAATTACAGAGCTGATTCTATAAAACACTCACTCATGGAACAGAAATAAATTTGACTGAAGTAACAGTATAGTGGTACCTGTCAAAATGAAAGCTTATTGAAGAAGGCCAGAAGATGATCAAAGAGTCTCTTTGCTAAAACATGTTTGCATTACTTTTGGCCTCAGTGCAAGATAAGATGAACTGCTGATAGATGTGGCAGACTGAGTTTCAGTCTCTTTTACTATTTCAGCAGTCTTCTCATTACAGGTAGAGCTCTTACCACCTTCAACATTAATGGAAATTGGATCATCCACACGTTCCTTGTTGAGTACTTCCACATTTTCACTATCACTACATTAAGAACTCATTGCTTCAGAAGAGTAACTGAACCAATTCATATTACCTTTTTGCAACTGACTCTGAGACCTAGACAGGTTTTTACAATATATTTTTACAAATACCCCAGTCAAGATTCCTATTTGTCCCCACAGTGGTGGGTGGTATAAGCCTCACTGGTGTTACCAAGCTAGTTGATGTACAAGACGATTTTTAAGTTTGGTCATGCAGTTACTACCACTCTATATTTTGCAGTAGTAGTAAGTTTTTAAAAAGCAACATGGGAATATGGGTGAAAAAGAAGCTACAGCCTGGCAGGATACAGTAATCATAGATACTGTCCTATTAAGACTAGTTGTACCACTCCAGCAAAAGGCCTGCATCTTGTAGCAAGAGGAGAAAGAGACCTGTTGCAACAGGTACTATTTCTCTATTTGTAGTGGACATAATAAACAACATAGCCCTACATGGCATACAAATCATTCCCACACCAAATGATATGAGATTTCCTTGGGATCCTAGACCTGGAGAAGGAGTGTACTGAAAACAAAGTAACAAATAAAAATAGGTCACTGGTGACATTACTAAATACAGCTTTTAAACTGTGATTACACTGGGAAAGAAGCAGCTTTGGCAATACTCATTGCATAACAATGTCCAACCCATAGCTGTCCTGTCTCCGACCCATCCCTGGCAATCGCACAAGACACCAGGTGCAAAATGTTGCTCTGAGGCAGTTGAGCAACTGCCAGTCATGTCATGTCAGTGTCTCCTCCTCCCCATCCCCTCACTATTCTCCTTACTTATATTTGTTTTCTCCATTTGTTTTCTTTCTTTCTTTTTTAATATTTAAGACCTTAATCATGGCAGCAGCACTCCTGAACTGTGCAAAAAAAGTGAAAAACAGAAACAAACCCCCCTAAAGGCATGCTGGGTAGGGTATAAGGCAGGCAGGTGGGTTAAGGAAGAGAGCACAATGGGAGCAGCAACCCTGGTTGCGCAACTTATAGATCTATGCTTTTTCAACATGCCAGGGTAACTGGTGAGGCAATCTAGTCTGCTTTCCCTCTTTTTTCTGTTTCGTTCTTCATGCATGCTCAGTAAGTAATTATGAACCTCTTCATGCATGCTCAGTAAGTAATTCTGGAGGGAGCTGCTTACCTTGTCTGTTGTAGGTTAGCACACTTTGGCCTGATACAGACAGGCCAAAATAAAGCTGCTTTGAGTCACTATGCAAGTATGCTGTTTAAATGATACATGCATCCTAACAGTCCAGAAGCCACACTAAATCCACGCTCCAGTCCTAAGGACTGGAGTGCAGCTTCCACTCTTAGGACGCATGCATCATTGAAACGCCATACCTCCAAAGTGACCTGAAGCAGCTTTATTTTGGCCTGTCTGTATAGGGCCACAGTTAAAATAGTATCACTCACCTAAACTGATTTCAGGGGACTGAAAAACATCCTTTGCTGTGGCTTACATTATGACCCAAATGTGACGTCTTCAAGGTAAACTGCACAAATGTGTGAAGTTGTCTTCTAGAATTCTCTGAAGATGCCAGTCACAAATGCAGGCAAAACATCAGGAATAAACTCTTCTAGAACATGGCCACATAGCCCGAAAAACCCGCAAAAACTATGAATGCCAGCCATGAAAGCCTTCGATTTCACATTGCTTTGTAGTGTTCTGGACCTCAGCAGAGAGGTTCATACTTCAAGATTTTAGGCCAACAGTTGTGACAAACTGTGAGCACACATCTCTCTTTAAAACAAAACAAAAAGAAAACCTATAAGAGGCCTGAAAGCATATGGTCTTGATTTGTTAAATGGAAAATAATGAGAAAAACAATGCATGCATAATATACTAACAACCCATCCTTCTACCAGAACCATACAAGATATTTATGCATGAACAGTAGCTTTGCTCCAAGGCACACAGACAGCCCAGGGCTACAGAACACTGTTTTCACTGATGAAAAACTGATGGGAGAGAATCCAGACTTACATTTCCTAATGTTGAGACTGAAAAAAATGAGGATGCTTGTTCAGTTTTCCCAAACCACACATATGTTATATTGAGGATACATGCCAAGCACTTGTATAACAACAACCATTTCAACTGACCCAAAACACTGAACATGTGTAATAAACTGTATCATTTACCCAAAAAAAATCGAATGAAAGAAATATTATGGCAAAGGATTCAGACAAAAGAATGCTGGTCTTGGGCCAAATATAAAGAATACATCTAAGATGTAGCATACAGTGGGCCCTCAGTCCCCTGGGGTTTGGTTCCAGGACTCCCCATGGATAGTAAAATCTGTAGATGTACAAGTCCCATTAAATACAATGGCATGGTAAAATGGTTCCCCTTATATAAAATAGCAACCTCTAGGAATTTTGGAATTTATATATTTTTTGAGTATTTGCAAACTATCGATGGTTAAATCCATGGGGGGGAAATGTGGATATGGAGATTCTAACATGCAGTTTGTACATAATATATGATCAAGTAAGCCTAGCTCTTATGGGGATTGTTCATGTCACTGGATTTTTGTTGCTGTCATTGTACTGAAAAAGGGCATCAACACAAGCTGTACACAGCAACCAAACACACATGTCAACCAAACACAAACAAACACACACTTCAAAAAGCATCAAAAGTTTATTGATTTAAGAAGCCTGTCTTGAAATAGCAAAGTAATTTGTGGAGAAAGAGTGTTGTTCTGTTGCTGTAAGAAACCTATACTAGATAAGCATCATGCTCAGTGGGGTTGGGAAGACCCTTAAAGCATTCACTTGTGTAAAGCCCAGAAAATGAAATCAGTTTGAGAATATTAAACTATTCACAAATGAAAAGAGTTGTGTGTCATAGAAAATAGCCATTACGTAGTCATTTACCCATACATTTTACACGCCCATCCCAGTTAGTCTGTGTGCCCATCTTAGTTGCCATATAGACAGAAGTCGAAATTTAACATTTTTTTCAACAGGAAACAGGAAAATGTAACACACGCACAGTAGTAGAATGGCCTTAAAATTATGTGTTTTTTCAGCTCTTAGAAAGGATTGTTATAATCAGATGACCAAGAAAAAATTAAGCTTTCCATACTTAACAAGGTGCATTCCCCTTGAGTGCAAAAGCTGCTAAATATATTGCACTTGATACTCAGAGAAGTAGTCTCTTGCCCACAGTGTCATTTATGAAAGAAATCTATGTGTGCGATCCAGCTGCGCCATGCACCCTGACTATGTGTTCTAGAGAGGCCCTCCATTATTGGAGGTGGATATATAGGACTGTGATTGGAAGGAGGGAAAGAAAAAGTCCAGTTAACCAGGGCAAACCTCTGATCATGCAACATGGAATTTCACCTAATTGGTTTAAGTCATGACTTATATCTGCAAATTGCATGGAAGAGCACCTATACGTTTTACTTTTCAAAAATAGTATTTTACCTACATAAGTTTATACATAGATTCTTATGTAAAGAATATATTATCTAAAGCAAACCTTCTATTGGAAATTAACATTCATCATATAGTTTACTGAGGTGTTTTATTTTTCTAGTAAATGTATTGCTCAAGAGACTAAAATAATGTATATTTGCTAAGGGCTGAAAGGCAACAGAAATTCCTAAATGGTATTTTTAAAAACAAACAAAAACAACTAATTACTTTGTTCTTCTAAAGAAGTATTATAGTGGCCACCCTATAGGGTGAATAATTTAATATAAATCTATAGTACAATACTCTTAAATTGATTTCATGCTCAGGGTCTCCCCATTCCAACTGAGAATCCACTAGCATAATCATTATCCAATGCAGGTTTCTTAGAGCAGCAAAGCAGTGCCCTTTGTTTATTCTGCTCTATATGTCAGTATTTTCATACTGCAGTGTGCTCTTATATACTGACTATTTCAGCTCCACCGTCCCTAGGCAGAAAAGCAGCCAATATAAATAAGCTGTCCAATTTACTCAAGTCTACAGAAGGATGATGGGAGTGTCAGAGCTAACAGTCCAGATCAACTGATGGCAAAATTAAAAATACATCAAATCGAAAACTCAACTGATCCGATCAAAGAGGCAACTTTTTGTTTTCATTTATATTCACAGAGGGGGGTCCCAAGGGAATAGCAATGTGTCAAGCCCTGGGTGTGATAGGATATAATGAATATTTATTTCTTGCAAACATGGAAATGAAAAGTATGTGTATACAAGCCCTCAGGCACAAACAAGTCCTCTGAGGAGAGCTGTCACACCAGGACTTCTTCAAAACGTACACTGAATTCACTCACCAAGAGAAGCTGAAGAATTCATCAATGCTGATACTAAGAGAATTAAGGAACAGTAAAGAAACTGCCTCATTTACTGCATGGGTTTAGTTAATTTACTTGCCTGTGGACCAGATATTATAGCAACTAAGTAGAAGCAACTATTTCTTCAGACCCATTCCAACTAGTCCTTTTCTGGGCTGGACCACTCCAGGCTTCAGATAGAGGCTCAAATGTACACAGAAAATTTGGTACAGAACAAATATGTGTTTATAATTACAACAGAACTAGGCCTTAGGCTACAACCCAGTGACTACATTGTTACTTTAGTGGTTATTGTTTTTGTTATTTTCCATCAAGTCAACCTTTATTTAAATTGACCCTGTGAATGAGAGGCCTTCAAGAGCACTGGTCAACTGCCCAACTCACGTCTTGCAAACTCGGGGCCATAGTTTCCTTGTTTGGGTCAGCTGCCTTCTGCATTGAGTCATGTCTCCTCATGATGTGTCCAAACTATGACAGACTTGGTTTTGTCATCTTTGTTCCTAGTGAGAGTTCAGGCTTGATTTGTAATAAGTCCCTTCATTTGTCTTTCTTCACTGTCCAACTTTCACAACTATACACAGAAATTAAAAATACCATATCCTGAGTGATACTGATTTGGGTATTTAATTATATTGAGGATCTCATTTAGTTGCATCGTGGCTGCCATTTCAAGTCTTAAGCTAAATAGATTTACAGTTTAAACTGCATAAAGACTTAATTTCAGTGGTCCCCAAACTATGCTCTTTAAGGGGATTTTGGACTTCAGCTCCCAGAATCCCAGACTATTGGCTAACATGGCTGAGGCTTCTGGGACCTGAAGTCCAAAATCTCTTAAAGGTCACAGTTTGAGGACCACTGCTTTATTTAATAGCAACAATTGCAACCCAGTGGTAAAATCCAGTGGTCTTTTCTATCAAATAGGCTTTGAAATCATCAAAGAAATCCCAAAAATTTTAAAAAGAGAATAATGCATCTTCAGATCACTGACTTTGATCATACTTCCTTCTGCTTCTGTATGTCTGTGGTGAAGGTGATAAAGAGAGCAGACAGCTGAAGTTGCTGACTGACAAACAAAAACTGACTGGCAGTGGATTATACAGTAAGCAGATCTATTAAAAGCAAACTGACAACAGCAAACTTAGTAAGCAGAAGTAAATAGGAAGAGGCATTGGCTTATACCTGACTAAGTTCAGATCAGATGTTGAAACTGAGCCATGTCTCTTGTCAAATTTTAAACTTGAGCCAGATAATGTGATATCCTATGACACAACACTGAACTATAGACACACTGGAGAAGAGTATGCTAAAGAGAAGCTCATGTGGAATTTAAAGCATGTAAGAAGAACCCCTACAGAAGCAGTGATGCTTGAGAGGGTAACAAAAGAAAAAGTAATGCAGGGTATTAAAGGACTTGATGACAGAAACTCATGAATGAGGCCAGATAAGCACTAGCACTTCAAACTTTAAATATGTGGTCAGTTTGAGATATACATTGTTTGTCCCAATGGGCTATGGTTCTTCAAAGGAAAATATAAATGAAAGTTCTAATGAAAATCTGTAAAAGTGAAAGCCAAGATGAAACATGTTTCCAACCAAGTGGTTTTTAATTTTAAATGAAAAATGTTACCAGTATAGACCTAAGATCCTCCAGTATGGGTTTGTTTCACTCAGGAAATCTGGAATGCTAAAGGGGTAGAAATAATCTTACTTGCTGTGTCAATAGTTTAATGCCAACCAATTCAGAAGGAAGTCCTAATGAGTTCTGTGGAAATTACTCCTAGATAAGTGTACACAATGGGCCCTTGGTATCCACTAGGGTTTCTTTCCAGGACCTTCCATGGATACCAAAATCCATGGATGCTAAAACCCATTAAATACAATGACATACTGAAATGGTGCCCATTATATAAAATAGAAAAATTAAAGTTTGCTATTTGGAATGTATATATTTGCTTAAAATATTTCAAGCCATGAATGACTGAGTCCATGGATAAAGAATCTGTGGGTATGGAGTGCCAACTGTACTAGTTTGCACTATCAGTGCTAACCAGCCATACTTAAGATCCAAAACGAAGTAAACAAAACATATGACCCATATATTTACATAATAAAAATACATTGAAAAAGACAGATGAGTAGAGCTGGAAGGTAGGATCTTCTATATATACTTTCTAACTCTCTAAAGCTGATTCATGGCACTCAGATGGTAATGTTACTTGTTTTAAAATACTTGCCTCAGTATTTCAGATAGCAAACCTCAGGTCCCTAGCTCTAATTTCATAGATATCATCGACTCATAGAAACATAGAGTTGGAAGAGACCACAAGGGCCATCCAGTCTAACCCCTGCCATGCAGGAATTCTCAATCAAAGCACCCCTGACGGATAGGCATCCAGCCTCTGTTCAAAAACCTCTAAAGAAGGAAACTTCACCACACTCTGAGTGAGTGTGCCAAACAGCTGTCAAACAGCTCTTACTGTTTAGGTAGAATCTATTTTCCTGTAACTTGCATCCATTGTTCCAGGTCCTATTCTCTGGAACAGCAGAAAACAAGCTTGTTCCATCCTCAATAAGATACTCCTTCAAATACTTAAACAGGGCTATCACATCACTTCTTAACCATCTCTTTTCCAGGCTAAACAGCAAAATAGAGTCTCACAGGGCATGGTTTCCAGACCCTTCACCATTTTGGTCACCCTCCTCTGGACACACTATGCCAAGTGAAGCCTGACCAAAGCAGAATAGAGTGGCACTATTATTTCCCTTGACCTAGACACAATACTTCCATTAATGCAACCTAGAATTGTATTGGCCTTTTTAGCTGTCACATCACACGATGGACTCATGTCCAACTTGTGGTCTACTAAGACTCCGAGATCCCTTTCACATAGTTAGTCCAGCTCCATCCCCATCCCCCGTCACTTTAGGATCTGTTTGTATGCCTCTATCACTGGTTCATCCAGCCTACCATAATCAATAAGCTAGCTAGCAGCAGCTCTGAGTCTCACGCTGAGCTATCTTCCAGGCCTGCTACTTGAGCCCTGCTACTCAGAAGGCAGATATCAAAGAATGAACATAGGATCCATAGGAACATAGGAACGTAGAAATATACGATCTGCCACTGCACTAGGTCCCTGTCAGATTGTGGAAGCTGTGAGTTTTTGTGAACCCTTAGGGAGAATATTGTCAGGGCTAAGATAAGCCAGTCACATGAGGAAATGGTCTGCATTTTTACAAGCAATTCCAGTTTTTCAAATAGCAGTAGCCAATTGCTATAATTGAGTCTGTTCAGATTTAACATGTCCACCAGTTATATCATGAGCTGCTCAGTGTAAGTTCATGATAGGTTCATCATAAACCTCAGTGCGTCATATAAAGGCAGCCTAAATCCTTGCTTTTAGGAGATTCTAGCCAATACCTAAAGAACTTCTCCTTTGCACCCTTAGTCTATACATGTGTGACTCAGCATGATTGCCTAGGCTCCCACCCTAATCTGTTCTCCTACATTCATTAAATTCTGCAACAATTCCACAACAATTTGAAGGGCTGCACAGAGCATGGCTGTGATAAGTGTGCTATAATAGAAGGGTCATCCTTGCATGTCCTCCTTACCATAAACTATGGTCTGCTCCAGCCTACCAAATAGTTGTTTGGGAGAATACTTGTGAATTTTAAGTACATGGAGGAATTGAAGATCAGGGAGAGTATAATTGTAAATCAGAGAAGTATGTGGGAAAAGGTCTCCCCACCTGCAGTCCTTCCCATTATAATCACATTGTCCAAACTCTCCAAAAAGAGTTTGGCAGGTAGTGGGTGATTTATATGGGGAGGAAGCCACAGGGGTATTGCTGTCATTCTTCTTTTATCACGAGTCTTTTCCATCCAAATCCAAGGAAGCTGTTTTAGTTCTAACCAGTATCTGGTGTCAGGAATGGACTAGATTGAACAAAATGTAGCTTGGTCCACACAAAATAGAAAGAATTGCTTTTGTCCCGTCAAAAGGCAATTCAAGGATATGGATTCTATTTGTCCTGTATGGGATTACGTATTCCCCAAAAGAGGCAGGTTCAGAGTTTGGATGCATTCCTAGATTTACATCCAAAGCTAGATTCGCTGTCTAGGAAAGCATATGCACAAATTTGATCAAATGTAATATGCTTGCACTTAATACTACACTGTAATATAATTATAACAGCAAGGGAGACAATAATATGTCAATTTTGTCAGCAAGGAATGGCTACAGATTGGCTGGCTGCCAGTGATGACATTGTGAAGGACTAGATGTCAGAATATATTACTTTTTTGGACTACAACTCCAAGGATTCCCCAGGAAATAAACATGCTGCCTAAGTAATTCTGGAAACTGCAGTCTAAAAGCTCCTCTAGTCCTTCGCAAAGTCATCACTGGCAGCTACTCTTGCATTCTAACTAGAGATATTCAGAGAAGGCATATGCAGGAGCAGTAATCACATGGGGTGGGAGAAAAGAACATTTACAAAGAGGTGAATTCACATTTCAGATTTTGGACATGAAAGTTATAAAAGTTACAAACCAATAAATCGAAAGACTGAATATGACAATGAAGTTATAAAAGCTATAACACCTCAATAATACACTGGGAGAAAATGAGAGCAAGATGTTATTCAGGATCCCATGGTAAGAGAGGAAGTACTCTGTACCTTCTACAAACCCATAAACTAGGCTAGTTGGAGAATGTGTCTGGTAGATGTGTTTACTAAAACAAAATGAAAAGAAAATAGAAGAGACAGTCTTCATTCTAAAGACTGCTTTCTTTGTTTGATCTGCCACTGCACTTGCCAGCTTTTTCAAGGTTCATTTGCACATGACAATTCTAGGCAGGGAATCTTTCTGCTACAATTCTGGCCCTCGCACTATTCTCACACCTAGTTTTGCTGAGCAAACATTGCCTTTCCTTCAATTCCACTCCCTCCCTCCTACCCTATCAAAGAAGGACCCATGTTTGCATGCAATTGTGTGTGTGCTTTCACTGAAATGCATTTAGCAGTTGCTAAATGTTAACATGAGGTAATGTTGTGCCAACTTTGTTACACAGTACTGTTCTGTATCAACTAATTTGACGTCAGTCGCAGAGAAAGAATTACAAAGGTTTCCAATGCTTCAAGGGAGGATTTAAACCCTAGAAAAAAATCAGTTCAGTCATCCAAAATGGGGAGAGAATGAAGGACAGAACTTAAACACGGTCATTACTAAAATGATCAAATTCTGGAGATACTGTATGTGACAGTAGTTGCACCACTTCATCAAGAAAAGGGAAGAGGAGGAAATGGTTTGACTGTCTCATTTTTTCCTGACTCTCCACAGTGCCAAATAACCTGATGTGGTGATTTGACATTTCCATATTGTTGCTACTGGAAATTTAGGAAATGTGGAATGTTGTAACATCACAATATGATGTAAGCTCTCCTGGCTTGTTATAGAGAGTGAATGAAAACAACAGATGCTCCAACTATGGCTACTGTACATTTACCCAAATATCTGCTATGGTCCTGCATAAGAGGATTTTGTTCACTTGACAGGACTTTTCCTTCCTTGCCTTTCCCCTATATTTTCCTCTCTTCCAAATCCCCCCCTCCCCCAAAGTGCTCCAAGCATCTGGAGTAGACTGTGTAGAAGGAGCTGCTAAGAGAAGGGAAGGGAAATCCTCTTCTCACCCATTCCATCCTGGAAACTGCACTGCTTACAAGACAAGTTAATTGGGGCTTGTCTACATGGGTTATTTACTCCAAAAATTCCCAGGGTCACTGCATCCTGTTTACATGATGCAGGGCCAAAAACCTGAATTAGGCATCGACTATCTTCATTATGTCTACATCCAGTCTGGCTTTTCTTCTTCCTCTTAACTTAAATTTTAAAACCTTACCTTTCACTTCAGATCTTTGGCTCTCTACACAGTGGCAACAGGTGGCTGCCTTCATTGCAGTCCCTGTCAGCCATTTGGCACTACAGCTGCAGGTGCAAGTCACTCTGAGGTCAGAACAAGGCACCCAGCGTCATTCTTAGTGGTGGCACCAGATAACAAACAGGAATCACATGTGAAGGCAGCTGACCATTTGCACTACAGAGAGAGTACAGATAACTTTGGGGGCAGCTTGGAGTATCCTGACCAGCGAAGTCAAGCCATATCACCCTTAGACTAATAACACAGAAATTAGAATAATATGTATAAATAATGCCTACTTTTTCATGTAATATGTTATTGTTTACAAATAAAGGGCATGCCACACAATTTAAATCTCAGACTTGATAGTCTGGATGTTTCAGTGTATCTTCATCCCTGGTTGCTAATGAACGTTATAGGGTAATTTAAAATTTGTTTTCTGTAATTTCAGAATTCATGTGGAATTAGATTTTGTTCTCCAAAAAAAGGAGCCCATGACCCACAATATGCCTCAACATACAATCCTAAAATAGATTGATACAATTCAATAGTGACCTTTTGCATGCAAAAGGAAGGAAGCCCAAATATTACAGGCTTGCAGAAAATAATTGGTTGTGTACTCTCCCTTTTCTCATACATACCCACACATCTGCACACCCACACATACATATCATCTCAGAAACAAAAAGGATCTGAGCTTTTCTTTGGGAAAACAGGAAAGGGAGAGAAAATGAATGGGGACTCTACACAGGCTAAAGAGCTCAGCTATCAGCATCCCCAGAAAGAGAAAGATTGAGACAGAGAGGTGTAAAAAACCTCAGGCTTCCTAATCAGAGGGTGGTTCTTGCTGCTGCTACCACAAGCTAGAATAATCTTATTAGAGGAACTGCAGTTTTGATTTCAGAACTCAAGCTTCCATATTCTTATCAGTTTCTAAGCACAATGTGTGCTGCGTAGCAAAGGGGGAAGGTTACAAATATACTAATAATTTATGCATGAACAATTTAGACACTACTATGTTACTTGGCCACTAGTCTCTGCTTTCCAACTATGGACAAACTGCATTTGTTGGTTTAGTTTTGCTGCAGTCTCTCTCTCTCACACACACACACACACAAAATGCTCAAATTTCATAACTGCCAAAGAAAGAAGCAAAGAAAGAAAGATATTAATGCTGGAGGAATGGTGGCTGAACATGCATTTTTGTTTCAAGTATTATCACAGAAAATACAGTAGCCAATCTAACAGCAAAAATGTGACCCGGTTATTCTGTAAGAACATTATTTGATTAGCAATTCTGTTATCTTCCAACCCTTGGCATATTAATTTATATTCTGTGATATGGCTTGCAGTAATAACATATCACAAATGTCTTTGTAATGAATTCTGTTATAAGATACATTTTCCAAGGCAGATTTGCATATGCGTCTTCTTTTTTAAATCAGAAAATTACTATCCTGATGTACTATTGGAAAAGAAAACTGTTTTAAGCAGGGTGGATTAAATGTTTTGTGTCTTACAATCAGAAACTAAACCCTTGCTATTGGAATGAACACTAGTATTCATTAATATCTTCACCTCTCCTGTCCTGCTATCATTTCTTCCCAAGATCATTACTTATTACTGAAATATATTTACTACAGTACACTACATTTATGATTTTTAAGAACTATGTAAACTACAGCATTTCTAATAGTGAACTGAGCTCAGTTTCAGAATACAAAACACACACTAACATCTCCTCTGCATGGGTTTTTCCATGATGATGGATCAGTTCAACTGCATCATCTGTGCAATGTTTTAATGTTAATCCAACATTTCCATATATTTTTTAAAAAATGAATTGTGGTTCGCTCGAGTGTCTCCTGTAGTTCTAAAGCAAACAGATTTTTTGTGGTTATGCTTTAGATGAATTTGTTAATGGAATGAAGAAGAAAAAGAAACAGGTCACTTGATGGAATGATAGTAAGGCGGGAGGGATGGAGAAGTTTCTACCACTGCATTCCAGTCTACTTTCTGCCCACCCCTATTTCGGATCAAAAGATTTCTGGATATTTTTCACAACCTTTCCTGTGAATTGTGTATAAAAACACATTCAACACAAAAGGTTTGAGTCATGGTGGTATGAGTCTAGGCCACACAACAGGCCAGAATTTCAAATAATAGCCATTTTAAAAGATTCTTTCGCTAGGAAATACAGCCACGTAAACACTGGTTCTATTTTGCCTTTTAAATATTTAGAAGGAAAGCCATAGTTTTTACATGGACTATGACTCTAGAGATCCGGGTTGAATTTCCAGCTTGACCATGAAACCCACTGGGTGTTCTTGGGCAAGTCACATGCTCTCAACCTCAGGGAGAGGCAGTAGCAAACCTCCTCTGAACAAATCTTGCCAAGAAAATCCCATGATAGGGTTGCCTCAGGGTTGCCACAAATCGGAAACAACTTGAAGGCACACACACACACAGGGTCTAAATACCCTAAAGGCACCAGATCTTGGAAGCTAAGCAAGGCCAGACCTGGTTAGTACTTGGATAAGAGACCACCAATGAGTGCCAACTACTGTAGGTTATATTTCAGAGGAAAGAACCAGAAAAGCCACTTCTGCGTATTCCTTCCCTAAGAAAACCCAATGAAATTTGTGGGGTCACCATAAGTAAACAGGCAACTTAAAGGCACATGCACACATATTATGAGGAGGCTTTGGATGTGATAAGACACAACACCCCCAAATCATCCAACCAGAATAGCCAGTGGTCACTGAAGATGAGGGATCCTGGTCATTACAGTCCAAAAAGCGATGTCCTTCTGCTCCTCCCTGCCTCCAAAAAATCCCTTCTTCAATCCCAATTCTTGCAGTGCTCCACAGGTCATACAGCAATGGCAATAAAGCTTTCTCCTAGGACAACAGCCGTCCTCTCTACCTTTGAGGACAAAGATACACAGTATCCAGTAGCCCCTCTGTTGTCCTCTCCAGCAGCTCCCTTAAATAAAGGATTACTCTCTTAATATCTATAACAAGACAGAAAAGGGATCCACTTAATATATTATTCTTGAGATACACTGCTTAATTATTTACTGACATTTCCTTGAATAGATGCAAGTGCATAATGTCAGTAAACATGTGAGCCAGAAGAATTAAATAGCAATGTGTACCCTAGAGCTTAGTTCACAAAGTAGATGTATAAACAACTGAAAATAGCACGAGGCAAATTCTAACTTCCTAAAATATTTTAAAATTACAGGTAGTACACATTTCAGGTGAAGAGAAATGCTGAGTCTTGTTTGTTTGTTTGCTTGCTTGCTTTATTGCAATCAGAATAAAACACAGAAATGATCCAGGAGCTGGAATCATGCAAGCACAGTTTTTCTTTAGCTTTTTAATTCTGTAAGGCTAGCAGTGGAAACCACAGAAACGTATCAGTGCTATTTTATATACTTCCTATTTCTAATTAGCTGCAGGGGCAAAATCTGAGCTCAGTTTTCAGAATTCAGTTATGATGCAAGAATTTTTTCCCATTTCAGTAACCACACATTATCATCTTAAAGCTTTGCCTAAGTGGGCATTTCTCTACTTGGTGACCCTAGATGCTGGCCTATACTACCCTATGGCAAAGGTCAGTGAAGGGTCAGAGATAGTGTGTTATGACTGCCCTATCTGCATTACCTACCTGTCCCTTTGCCAGTGTTTTCAACATCCTTCTTCTCTTCTCTTCTTGTTTGTCCCTGCTAACAGAGTTTCTGGGGGAACAGTTTCATCCATCCATTGCACCGATGCGAGGAAAGCCTAGTTAGTTTCTTTTTAAATCACTGTTGCAAGTATCAGGGGTGAAACACATGCACAATCTTTTTTCAGAAAAAAAAATCACAATACTTTAATGTTAATACAACATTTTCTTGAGGAGGAAAAAAGCAGATAGCCAAGGGTTTCCAGAGTTTAGAAGACGCAGAGGCTAGGAAGAAATGCCCAAAGTCCAGGAAATTGCCAAATGTTATACAGGATGCATTCCTAACACATCAAGCACAGATGTTTTCCTCCTTAAATATTACAGTCCATGGCCCTATGGTTCCACAATACCCTGAGGAAAGTTTGAAATACCCTTGAAAATAGCAAAGTACACTAAAGAACCTTCATTATCCAGCAGGATTCCTCCATAACCTTCTTATAGCCAACGAATGTGACCCTACCATCATCCTAGGACTCTGAAGATACAAACAGCATCTCCAAAATCTTACAAACGCCCAACCAGTACAAATCCTGCAAATGCTCTTTAGAAACACAGATGATTTCTCTAGGGAGATGGGGCCAAAGATACTACAAAGTTTTTCAGCACAGATGCTGGCAAAACATCAAGAAGAAACTCTTCTAGAACATGGCCACATGGCCCGAAAAACCCACAAAAAACTTTTCAGGATACATTAAGTATTGGAATAATCCATCCCTCCAAAAGTTGTTGGAGTGCAAATCCCAGTGGTAATAGCCAGAATAGGAAATGATGAGGAATGCTGGAAAGTTGAAGTTTAACCTTATCTGGACTGCCACACCTGGCCTATATAAATTACTTCCCACACCAGGCTTATGTTAAATTTCAAATAGTTTTAGCTTTCTGCTGTGACAGCATCTTTTCATTGCTGCAAAAAATGGGGAGTGCTGGCTGAGCGCTGTCCATGGTCCTGGCTACTGCTTAGAGGTCTCATAACCTCCCTAGAACAGACTTAAACCTAACCACATTCACTTCTCTTGTGAGCCTGAAGGTGCAATAGAAGAAAATTCTAAGATTAATGCTTTTCATCTTCCTTCTATTAGATACATGCCATTTATCTGAATCTACCAAAACCTGGAGATCCAGGTTTAAGTGAAAAAGCAGCACTGCTAGCTGTGAGATCAGGGGAAACATGTGCTTGGCATTCAGAACATGGGGTTATGCTCCACCTTTTTCTACTCTTTCCTTCTGCTTGTGTTCACATGAATTGCCACCACACTGAAATTTCACGGTAGCATTTCATCACTTTTATCTAAATCCATGGCACTGGATTCTGTTGGTGGCTATTTGGCAAAACATTTCATAGAAATGAGTGTGATAGCTGCCTTCTCTTTTGAGCCATAGGTCTGGCACAAATTCAGGTACTCAATAGTCATAGTTGAGAAGGTAAAATGTTTCATAGCTCAATGCCCCGTCCCAGATGTTTGTGATCCCAGTTGGCCCTGAGGCTAAACAAGTAAATATTCCAGTTCCCACAGCTGTTGGAAAGCCTTTCTCTAACATAACTTTCAGGGATTTATAACCAACCTAATGTATTGCCACAAAACCAATGTTACCACACCAGGCAACACGTGGAGGTATTTCTATTCATGTAAAGTACCACACTCTTCATTAGAAGAGTACAGATTTTTGTGCTAGAAAATCTGGTGCACTATATTTTATTTGTGCTGCCTTGTTGAATTTTTAAAGAAATTGTGTTCATTTATAGTTTCACATCTCGAGTACACTTCAGATTAATTGGCAACGCATAGTTGCATGGTGAACATGCTTTGCCAAAATCCTGAACATACTTTCATATTCACTTCTGGCATTACAGAGATCAGTCAGGAAAGCTAAGGCAGAATCTGTTGCTAATAAGCAAATTGCTTTCATAATTCATGAATGTCATATTAAATCTAATACATAATATCTCAGAGCAGAATATGAATAATGGAACAAGCAGACAGCCAATTCCCTTTATATATCTTTTTTTATCTCTGGGATTCAAGCATTCTTGTCCTTAAATTATATTAAACCATCCTTTAAAAATCAGCTGCAAAAATTTCATTTAAAAGTATTTACATTCTTCCTCCTCTTAGATGCCTAATAAATGAGATTTATTTAATAACACAGAAGACATTTGTTTCGGTTTTAGCTCCAAGATGATATCTATTTACTTGTGAACTTGTCTAATTTTGGTAATGGTTTCTATAAAACTTTTTAAAAGAACCCTCTCTTTTATCCAGATTGACCTTTTGTTTTACAAGAAGTTTGCAAGAAATAACTGGAGACTGTTAGCACACTTTCCATACCCTGCACTATATTTGGGGGTCTCCATCTTTTCATAATTTATATCTGGAGCCACCATCCGCTTAAGAGATCACAGTGACCTTTTCAAACAGGTGAACTTTTGAATAGGTGAAGTTCCCATGAGTAAAGAGTGAAGACCCAAGGGCATGTGCGTGTTCCAGGTAATACTACAATCAAAGTTAAATGGCGGTGCTGATTATCTTCTCACCCCAGGCTCTTTTGCATTTCTTCTTGCACAAAGAAACAAAGGAGGTCTCATTGCACCAAAGCAGTGAGCCAGCTCTTTCTGCCTATCCCCTGCCATGATTCTATTATTTTATGTCTCTAGCTAACTTCCTATTCATCTACCTGGTGTCCTCACCCAAACACTGTTTTGTCACACTACAGTTAAAGCCATCAGCCAGTCCAGAATCTCACTGTGGATTCCTGGGAAAAGTCATCAAGTCTTTGTTACTTTGCAAGAAAGAACACCCCCAGAGGATAGTTTTCAAATATAAATACAAAGCCTAGCCTCTCTGCACCCAGTTGCCCCCTAGTCTGTGCTCCACGTACTATGTTGCCCTAAGACCCCAGTTTGAGCCACTTCTCATTTTCTGTGGTCTACTCCACTGGAGAATATTTTCAAAGATCTGTTACAATGGAATACATGCTCTGCATATTTATCCAAAACAGAAATGGCAGTAATGTCTGAATATTAGGCCACCTGCCAGACTTTATAGTAAGTGCTATTCCTTTAGTGTGACTATGTTATTAACAATGCATTATGACAATTAGCTTTAAAAGCCAGGAGGTCAGCCTGTCAATGCTGTTGCACTCTAAAAAAAAATCCTATTTTATCAGGAAACATTTTGATATTCATCAGGATTCTGTGGAATGGAGTCCCTAGCATTCTGGCAACATCTCTAAATAATACAAAAAATCCCTGTGCCTGAACATAGGGAGGGACATACAGGTTGAGTATCCCTTAACCGAAAATCTGAAATATGAAATGCTCCAAAATCCAAAACTTTTCATGGCTGACTGAGATAGTGACACCCCTGTTTTCTGATGGTTCAATGTACACAAACTTTGTTTCATATATAGAATTATTACAATTATTTTAAATTGTTGTTTTAATTTACCTTCAGGCTATGTGTATTAGGTGTACAGAAAACATAAATGAAGTCTATGTTTAGACTTAGATCCCCTCTCCAAGATAGCTCATAATATTCCAAAATCCCGCCCCCCAAAAAAAAATCCAAACCACATCTGCTCCAAGCATTTCAGATAAAGGATACTCAACCTGTTCTATAATTAGCTGAAAGAAATCATGATTACTTAATTTTATATATTGGGTCTGATATTTTCTATTAGATTATGTCCTGGATAGAAACTCAGAACACTGATTTCTATAGAGCTGATAATGCTGAGGTTATAAGCAACTGTATAGTTATGATGAGATCAGATAATGGGCTGGCATTGCATGGTAGCTACAAGTAGAGGTAAAAAATATCACAGAATGTAGCATTGTATATTCTATACCAGCAGAATATAAGAAGCCGGTGTTATCCAGAAGTCCTTTTCTTTATCTTATATCTATGGCTCTCATACATATCTTGCACCTGAGAAGTAGAGTACAGCAAACATAGTATCAATCATTAAGAAAATCAACATTAGTGCACTATGGAATATAAGTAGCTTCTCATGACAGACTCAGAATCTCCATATTCCATGTAAACACCTCCTTGTCTTTTATGTAAGTGGAGATTATTTTTAATCTAATACATGGCAAAATTGCATGAATCTTCTACATACCTCTGTTTACACTGCTGTAGACATTAAGGATTTAAGCCTACATTAAAGAACCAGTACATATTAATAATAATAATAATAATTTTATTTATATTTTCCCGCCTCTGCCAAGTGGATTGAGGGAGGATCACAACCCAGTAAAATACACAACATACAATAATCAATTACGATAAAAAAATTTAACTACTAATTCCATTAAAACAAGTTCTAACATAATCGACAGTGGGATGGGGGAATATTTCTTATATGAGGTTAGGTGGATAAGCTTGCTGGAAAAGATCTTTCTTAACTGCCCTCCTGAAAGCATCCAAGGAGGCGATAAGACGGGTCTCTTCCAGGAGACTGTTCCATAATTTTGGAGCTGCTACAGTGAAGGTTCTTTGAGAGTTTGAACTCAATATAGTTGGGTTCAATATACATGCAGATGAGTTGCTGCAAAATACATCTCTGGCTTTTCAGGGAGTCTAGGGTAATGCACCAAGAAGGAGGAGTTAGGAAATGCCTTTGCTGCAGATTTCTGCTCAAAGTCCTTAGAAAACTTTCATCCAGAAGCTGTATTATATGTTTTCTTCTTAGAAGTGATTTGTAAGAGTAGTCTTTCAATCAAAGAAGCTCAAAGAGTTACATGTCACTCAGAACTCTTAAAATAAAAATAATATTTTGGAGGTTCAAAGCACTAGGTTTTATTCCTACTCTCCCCACTGCCCCCATAAGGAGCTGTTTAAATATGTATATTTGAATGTAAAAAGGATAAAATAAAATCAGTACTTTCAGTGCCTTCCATACTAACTCAGTTTAAGTTTGTGTTAATTCCACATACCTCTAAATCTGAGTTATTTAATGCACATATAAAATTGCATCCCACTATTAATAAATATATATGCATGTTTTGTTTTGTTTTAAAGTTAGATGAAAACAAGTACTTAAGGGTAGCATTTAATTGTTTTACCAATTATTTTAAAGATAAACACTTTGCTCATCCTAGGAGATTAACAAAAACAGAATACAACAGCTGAAATTTTAGAATATAAGGAGGTACACTTGCATAGCAATAAATCCTGAACCAGACAGAAGAACCGGGTCACAACTGATCATGATTTTTGCATTTCCCCTTGACTGCATGGTAGTATGCAGCTATATCCTAAAACATGATTTGTTCCTACAATGAAGATATCAGCTCAGTTCACTGCAAGAACACTGTAGCCTGGAGAGAAAGGGCGGGGGGGATATGGAGGGGAGGAATCTCCAAAGTAGTCACATAAAGTGACTGACAATCAGAAGCATTAATAACTTCTATGATTCCATAATTCTATGACCTTCAATGCTCCACCCAAGTTTTAGGGTGGCAGGGTTCCAGTGGGACTTACTTCAGAGTAGATAGGTATAGGATTATGCTCTTGGTACAGCTTGCAGCTGCAAGCACTTGGCTGAACTGTTTAAGTCTCTGGCTCCGTGATCACTTTGCTCACTTTTGCTCTCTCTTAGGGACACAGAATGACCTGGATTACATGAGTTGAAGAGCTGGTGTACTGCAAAGAATCATGTCATTGAGACTAACCGTTGTATTCACTGACCTTCTGCCCCTTTCAGTGAGCTGATCCCATGAGGTCTGCCTATCTATGACTCAACCTCTTTGCCAACCTCTTTTTCTATTGATCGTTCCTAACATGGTTTAACTGTGCTCTGAAAAAAACATCTCTAACTCCATGCAAAAGCCATAGGCAATTTTTTGAAGGACACAAACAAAAAAGGAAAACTTGGCAGGTCTAAGAGTTCTAACAAAAGATGTTATTTGTCTCGTATCAACAGGAAGGACACTGATAAAATCATAATTATAGATATCAAATGTTAGCTGTTTAATTAAAGACTTGAATTTTCAAGTATCCACTCAATCAAACTGAAGTACTGACAGTGATTTCATATAATCTCTGTAAGATTGGCCTGGAATGAGACTGCACAATAAAATAAGCCACACTGCAACATTTTGCATAAGAGTTGCAACAGTCTGTAATGTTCCCATCCACTGAATGGCATTTCATAAACTAATATTTCACCATTTAAAGCCAACTAAGATGAGAGGGTTTTCAGTGAACAAAGTCAGATTTTTGTGGATTCCTATGGGTGTATGTGAAAAGTATGGATATATTTGTATAACATACCTGTAAAACATGTCATTTTATACATCTTTAAATAATGTCTATTCAGATGAAATACATGTTGAATTGGTTTAACAAATTACATTTTTAGTAACAAAGAATATCAGCTTTTTAACAGACCTGCTGCTTATTACAACTGCAAAATCACTAGTTGTATGTAATGTGGTCTGTTCTAGGAAGTGTTATGAATGCTTATGTTACTGAAATACAGTATAAATACAGACAGGCAGAATAATGTCACTTAATAAGCTTGCCCATATTGCTTCCTTACTGTTACACAGCAAGCCTCTTTGTTGTATATAGTCCTCAAGCAAATACTGTTAACTTTCAAGGGAAAGAGGTGTATTTGAAAGCCACACGGGGGGTGAAGGAGACATAACCAGGGAGCAGAGAATCTCTAAAATGATTCCACTGCATTTTTAAAGATGAATTTCACTCTTTCACATGCTACTGAACTATCATGGCATGCACCACTGTGTACACAGCAAACACATTTCCTCCATAAACTATATCATTCCTCACTATGTCATAGATTAAATGTGGGAAATTTCTGGCATCTCAAAAATTGTGCAAATGTAGTTTCCACCTGCCTTAGCCAACATTGCTCACGATGTATGATGCTGGAAGCTGCAAACCAACAACATCTGGAGGGATACAAGTTGTCTACCCCAATCAGAGAAGGGAGCAATTTCAACAGGTGTTGCTGGAGGGCATCTTGCATTAACTCGGTGTGGGCGGGGCTAGCATAGCAGACTCCATCTTGCAAGGAAACAGACTCCTCCCCTTATGTTCTCTCCCACATGCACAACAAACTTACTCAGGCAAGTGTGGTACAACTGTACCTTTAATAAGAAAATAGCTTTGTATCCAGTAGATGATAACTCAAAACATAAAGTCCAGTCTTCAAGTCAGACATTCCCACTTCCCATCATGACATGGCTTGTTTCCCAAAGCTTCTCTTGTGGACTCCACCACTCATCCTCCAAATCCTCAAAGTCTCTGGTCATCCATTCCCCAGACCCCACAAAAGCCCAGACTCCCTCCTCTCGAGGGTTCTGGCCCCTCTCCTCCTCTTGGGGCCTCTGCTTTGGCCATAGGGCCCTTCTTGGAAGAGGCACAGGGACTCTGTCCCTCTCTGGCCTCCTTAAACCCTGTTCTTTACCTTCCCCGGCCACTGCTGCCCGAACAGCTCTTCCGCATCCCTCCTGCTTTTATAATCCTTCCAGCTCCTCCTCCTTCCTCCACTGGCTCCACCTCTGGGTTAACTTCCTCCTTCCCCTCAACCTCCACCACCTGGCTGCCCTTAGCCCCTTCAGCTCTCTCTACCTGGGTGAGTACCTCACTACACTCGGTGAATACAGCAGTTCATATTGGCCAAATTTGTTGAGATTTGGTAAAAATTACTAGAATAGTTTAATTTCCCTGAAAAAAACTGAACCTCCTCCCCAATATTAATCAGTGCATTTGAAATGTTTGCAAGTTGAATTCTCTTGTCTTCTTTTTGCCACAAACAGCAGGGGACCAGTCAGATCTTTTCTTTTAAGGAGGCCTTTTCACACAAAAATGTTCTGGACTGTAGGTGTTCCTTAGCCAATAAAGATCTTTTGCTTTGAATGAAAGAAGAGCCAAATGCATCAGCGATTTCAGTTGCATCCTTAGGTCAGGTCAGCCTCTTTTCCTCATAATATCATCCACAAAAGCACAGACTACTGGCTGCAAAAGCACAGAGACTGTGAAAGCAGAAACAACAAGGGCTTCTGAAACACTTTTCAAGTGACTAAAACAAAGGGGCTCATGAAAAAGTAGAGATCTAGAGAGGATGTTGTCTGGTACAACTTTACCATCAGACAGTATTAAAAAGCAGCTAAAGAACCTTGACATTTAACATGATATTTTTTCAATTTTTATGCTTTCCAGTTTTAAAAACACTTTTTCCCAATTATGTTTCAATGCTGTGTGATCTGCAATTTCCTTTAAAATAAACTTATTCTCTGTTTAACATAAAATGCAATGATTTTGAATATATATTCTCTGAAACAAACCGATAGCATCATTTTGCTGTGCTTATGATACTAATGTCCAGATGTTCCAGGAAATTTTGTGAGGCATTCCTAAAGCAAAAACAGAAAAAGCAAAACAACAGTGAAGTTCTGTGAACTCTTGCAGTCTTTGCAGGTTCACAAAGAAGATGGCAGCCCCTCAGGTATGCAGGGCCAGTGGCATCACTAAGTGTGTGTGAAGGTGCCAACCGCACCAGGTGACATCCCACAGGGGGATGTCACCCAGTGGGGTAGTACACCCCAGGGAGAGTGGGCAGCTGCCTTCTGGGTCCCATATAGCCACAGTCACACATGACTCAGAAGGCCAAGGGGGAGGTGGCTGCCTTCCAAATCAGAAGGCTGGGGAGGCTGCTGAGAGGGCCAAGCATGCCCCCCACCTCAGTGATGTGGCACCATTCTACATCCCATGGCAGCAACGTGGGAAGAGTGCCCTTTTGGCCCTACCCCCAGAAGCCCCACCTCCCCACACTGGGTGACACCTCAGGCAGGGACACTACTGTCCAGATCTTTGAATTGCATCCCAAAATATATTGCTAGGCCGTGAAGCTGTTTTAGCAATGGAATCACATATCCCAGCTAACTGTCCTCAAGCTAAGAACTGAATGCTAGTGGAAAGGAAAACCATGCCACCTCCTGCAAGCTATGTAGTAACATGGGGTTGCTGATGTTTGCTGTTGCATATGTCACAATTCCTATTTGGAAGATGAAACTTTGATGTCTTGCTGTATGCAGCAATAAAAAAATGTTGAATAGTTCACGCTACAGTTTGTTAAGAGAGGGTTTGATTCAAGAGGCTACTGACCCCACTCAGCAACTTTGCTGTTGCAATCTGATGTTTCTAAACAATCTTCAAAGGTAACTCCACATGGAGTATATTACATTAATCCAAACTAAATGTAAATAATGCATGTGCCACTACATCTAAACCAAACATTTCAGAAGCTGATGCACCGTTCTCAGATATATGACCATGCTTTTGGCAACTGCAGTCACTGGGGAAATGAGATTTAAAACTGGATTCTGGGCACATCTAACATTCAAACCGAAGACATCTGATGTTCTTCAAGTCAGTAGTTTTAAGGAGAAGAATAAAGGACCATGAATGATGAGACAAAGAAACATCTGACTGGGCCCTAAGAGCTCTGGCTGGCAGTTGACAATACTGATCTAAGTGTGTCATTAGTATGACTCAGCATGAAGTAGTTCATTATATCCTCAGAGTCATCAATACAATTCAAACTAGACTTCCAGCAGAAATTCCACAGTGATGTAAGAGCAACATGCATATAATCAAAGAGATTGTACTCTCCCTGCCTATTTTATGTATGCAACATGATGAACTGGATCACAAAGAGAGTTGTTTTGTCCAAACAGCTGTGATTCTTATGTTGTTCCTAATACAAATTAAGGCAGTAAGAAGCTTTCTTTTTTAAGTTCACTGAAACTGAATGCCCTCCAACTGTGTAATTTACACTTCACACTGCACTTAACTATTCTGTCTCTTATTCTCTGGGGATATTGTTATGCTCAGCTGGATAGACTTTTAAAAAAAACTTTGAACTGATTACTCTTATCCTTCAGACTGCAGCAGTCTCCAGAGTTGTCTCTAAGATACCAATAGTGGGGCCAAGTATGAAAATTAATTCAAAGATTCTGATGAAGTAATTAAGCTTTCCCGATAAAGCAGAAAAGGCTTTTCACAGGAAAAAAAAGCATGTGAACTGTGGCTAGAGTTTGTACTCAACTTGATATGATGAAGTATGCTTGATGCAGTAAGTAATACACACATATATACACAATTATGTTATTCTAATATTCAGGAAAGACTTCCCCACTACAAACATGAGGAATGAAAGGTGGAAAGACATCAACAATGGGGGAAAGATGGGAAAGATGAATTCTCAAAGTGGTGCAAAATAAAGATTCTATTGTTCCAATTCATTTCAAATGCAATTTTTCTTCAGAGTGCTTGAAAATCATGCCATTATGTTTTCTTTTGTACTCTTCTAGCCAAACACACAGGTAGAGCTTAATACAGACCATAGCAGTGGGCTTATTAAATGCCTTTGAAGAAAGATTTTAATTCAACCTGTGTTGGGCCAATAAAATTTGTGTACTCTGAGAAATTACCTCCCACTTTTTTCTTAGATTTCAATATTTTCTTTAGATTTTAGCTCTTTTAAAATGTGATATTGCTAAGGTGACAACACATGCATGTCTGAGTCTTCCATCTATAATGGCTTAAGACATCTGCAAGTCAAATACACTAATGGATGAAACACAGTAAAAATACCAGGGGATAAATTGTTAACAACACTAAAAGCGTATGGGTTGGCACCAAGCGGTAAATATCCTTTAAACTTGACAGTGGCTAGATATACAGATTTAGAACTTTCCTATTTAGAAACAGGAAAACACACAGCACCTTCTTGCTTTTAGTCTTATATATTTGCGCTGGGTTGTTCTTAATTAAATCAGGAACCTTAAAATTATAGAAACTAGTTATATACTACACAAAAACACCTTAGGTCTTAGTTCTGGATTACATATGGCATGTCCCTGACCTAGAGCGAACTGATGATATCCCACAATACACAGAGCTAATATCCACTTACATGAGGTGAAAGTTTATGTGCTTGGGCAGAGCTACATGTTCAGATCCTTTCAAATGTGATCACTTACTGTGCTTTTCACTAACTTGAAACAGGAGAAAAGCAGGCACCATAGTACATACAATGAAAAGGAAACAAGTATCTGAATAAAAACAACTAGAATATTTACCACCACCCCTCTCAAAAAAAAAAAAAAAGATAAAGCAGAGAGGATTCAGAAAAGAAGGGGGAAAATAATGGAAGAAGAGAGAAGGAAACCATGAGAGTACTCATTTTCCAAAACTCAAGATTCTGTGGGTCTGGACACAGTTTCAGGTTGACCAATGTGTCCTTAAAAATGAAGTCCTGTCAAGCATATTATTAGAAAATGCAAACTATAAGTAAGCATCCAATAAAATGTCTGAAGAAAATGAAGAAATCTAAGCCATGAAGAGAGAGCCAAGTTAAAATGTTTAGAATCTAACAGCAATCTTTAAACATGTCCACCCAGTGCCTGTTTCCTGTGAGAACAGTTATAGGTTCAGAGCCCCTCACAGCTCTTGTTTTGTTGTGGTTCTGACATCACTTACGGGATAAATATAAATTCACTAAATCTCCTGCCTGCTGTGCCCTCTGCATAATCCTTTAACCTTTCCTTTCCCACATCCACAGTGCTTTTCCTCAGGCTTAGCTGTGACCCTGGTAGCCTCTTTATTTCCCTGTCTTTGCTTAATTTTTCCAATCAACTTTTTCTGTTTCTTTACAATGTGGTTGATCTCTCAGATGCTATTGCCCCTTAAAAATCAAGCTTCACTCAAGAAAAGGATGTTTTAAAAGGAGACTCTCCATGAAGAGTTTGGTAAAAATTAGTTATCTGCCTATAAAATACCAGGATTGGCACATTGTGCCAGAAATATTTGTTAAAATATTTTACAACCATCAGTACTTCAGATTCATAATGAATCCATTCTTGAAGCTCATGGGTGGCAATTAAAATAATAACTGTACAGCTGAGAATAAAGATATACGTCCATTGTCTCAGTGCCTAAGCCTTAGCTTTTGAAATGAGGACTTGAAGAACATAACTGTTTTGCAGATAGTTTTATTTTGAAAACACATGCCTGCACTCATTGTACTCAAATCAGTGTTATAAATACATAGATGCAACCAAAAGTCATCAAATTCTATACTTACTCTAAAACATTTTCCTGTCTACTGGGCCCAGTAGACAGCTTGAAAAAGTTACTTTTTTACTCTGTATCCCCCAACTAGCATGGGGCCATGTTTGTTGGGTATTTTTGGAAATAAGTCCAAACCTGTATCTTTTCCATGCTCTGGTTCCATCAACATATAATTGAAAGGTACTGAACAGAAATGCCTTTACAGGAAATATGTAGTTCCTAACTTTGCCACAAACTATCTCCCTAGCTTACTGGTAGAGAAAAATGTATGCTTACTAAAATCCAGGCCACTAAAACCAGAGGTAAATAATATTTGTGAGAAGGTATAACATACTAAATGGCAGTGCTCTCCCAGAATTAATGCATAGAAATAGGGATAATTTTGCCTGCATTATGGTATATTTTCTTAACATTTTCCTGTTTTGATGGCTGAAGACACTCAGGAAAAAAACAATATAAATAGAGGAACACAGCAGAATGAGTGGGCATAATAATACTGTAAGTATGGTTAACATTGTTTTTAATAAAAGCACAACTTGGGCACAGCATGTGCTAATAAAGGACATCTAGAGGTATGTTCCTGTTTTCACAACTGCTTTACAACTAGACCAGCATAAAACCAGGCAATCTACAGGTGCATAATATTGCTACAAATATTCAAGCAAGGAATAAAAATCACTTCTGGATTCCATTAAAAAAAACTGCTCACATGAGCTATGTCAAAGTACTTGTTTACAAAATCTTAGCCATTTGTTAATGACAAACAGATTCATTAAAAACATGCATTACTCTGAGGCATTTCTAAACTTCCCTCAGCTTACTTGGGGATAAAACACAGCAAAATATTTCAGAGATTATATTTTTAATTAAAGCAATCTTTGTATGAAAACTATCTTCCCCTTTTTGACATGAGAAGCAGATCTGGATGAGAAAAGGGAGGAGAACGTCTGCAATGAGATCTGGGTTGTGAATGCCAAGATGCTGAGCTGCCTAAATATAAAGAATTGCCAGAACCAGCTGCTAAACTGCTGGTATATATCACCTGCCAGACTGTACATAATCAAGAAGTCATTAAGTCCTCTTAGTCGGAAAGTGTGTGGACACGCTGGATCATTCTACCATCTGGGACAGGAATTTCCCTACGGTGCAGATATACCAGAACATCTTGTGAACTACTGTGAGGCATTTTTGCTAGTTCAGAAGAAATGTGATTTTAACACGGCTTATTCTTCTAAATAATGGGTGACAAACTGGCAAGGGCTGAAAGGCCACATTACTCACAGGACCTCAGGGGGCCACACATACCCTTCATATTTTTTTCTTGGAAATATAAATAAACTCAAAGAGTCAAAATGCCCCCATGCCTTCTAGAGCAGGCCTGTGGCAATTTCACTATGTTTCTCCTCCATCAGATGATAAAGGAAAACTGAATAGATTTCCATAACACAAAAATCGGCATAACTCTGGCTGCATGCACTTTACAGTACCAGGATGACTCCATAAATCCAGTTGTAATAACCATGGAAAATAGCATCCTGACAACCTGCATTTTCAGTTAAAAATGTGTCATGTTTTTAGTCCCTGACACTATGGTGACAGATTTGAAAGTCTGCTGGCCAGAGCTCATGAAACTAACATTAGCCAAAGCAGGTTTCTCCTCCAGAATATTAAAATATGCCTGATCTGCACAATGATTTCAGATCTCAAAATTAAATACAGGGACTAAGAACTTCAGTTACATTGAGACATCATTTTCTTTTGTTTTAAAGTACAAAATGTATAGTTTTTTTCTTATTAAAGTGGGTATCCACTACACTTCTGAAATAAATGTAACCATGTGGAACATCAAACACTGAACGCTTTACATTTAGATTTGTATTCTTTAATATTAAACTATATGCAGAGTTTTTTAAAAAAAACTCTCCAGAATAATGTGACAAATTTTCTGTTTAATCTTCTCAGTAATGACTCATGCTGCAGAGGTTTAGGCATATATTCAAGGTCAGCCAAACTTTTCATACAACTAGACAGAAAAAAGGTTCTCTCTACAAATCTGGATGAAACGGTAATCCATGCAGCATTCCTGCATTTATGTAAACAAAACACAACTCTTAGGTCCACAAACATTTTCAGTACATATACTAGGTCCAGATGCCCTATCATTTTTTGAGAGAGATTATGGGAAATGTTTTGTTGAACAGAAATTAGTGAGATAATACAGCCAATAAAATTATCTTATGCTTCCAAAAAATAAAAAAAGGAAGACTGTATTTGTTTAGAATGTTAAAATACCACTTTTCAACAACAAAGTTCTCAACCAAGATCAGGTAACACAAAATGGCTTATAAGTAGATTACAATATATTTGTCTCTGCAAGCAAATTCTCCAGTCTGCAACAACAAAAGACAACTCTCCTGCCAACTCCAATGTCCACTCATACTCTGGCTGATTTAATCTCAACATGGGTCCAAGAATTATCTCTCCTCCAGGCCAGATATGAAACAACATAACAATGACTAGGTCGAAAGACTTGAACTGTTACTGCCTCAGTTCCTCCTAAACACTGATGGCTTAACAGCACCCATAAGAAGGGTCTTGATAGAAATGCCTTCTATCCCTATGAGGTCTATGGAATTGCTTTTTCTCTCTTGAACTCGCTAGTGTGCGAAAGGCAGGGACTCCCTGGAAGGACTATGAGGCCAGATATGGTAGAAAATAGTGGAGAGCAAATAAACTGAAACAATTCTTGTTCGCCAATATCTTAGAAAAGTTGATTGTTCAAATTGGATCTCTCAGAATTCCACAGCCAACATGGCAATTGATTACTAGCCACACTGGCTGGTTATGATGGGAGCAGTTGTTCAATATTCCTGAATGGCATGAAGCTGCAGAAGACTTACTTAACAGCATCAATGGTAGCCATTAAGAAGAGCCTTTGGGAAAAGGAAGACTTTTGACTAACATCACAAATGTAGAACTAAAGGAGACAAAAAGGACCCCCCTTTGACAGGGACCCAACATATGGGCTGAATGGTAAGCATGCTCAGCAAGTAGAAGCTTTTTAACTACTGCATATAACAGTGACTGGGACAAAAGAAGAAACAAAGGTAGGATATGAGGATGAATTTAAAAGCTGCTGTGTGGGACTAGGATGCTGGAGACCACTGCTTGGCCATGTAAACCCACCTCTGGCAAGTCACAGCCTCAGAAGAAGGCAATAGAAAACTCCCTTTGAACAAATGTTGCCAAGAAATCTCCATGATAGATCACCTTAGCATTGTGATAAGTCATAAACAATTTGAAGAAACAACAACAACAACATAATACCAGATAACATTTTCCATATTATAGCATTTTGTAACACTTGATATTAAATATTAATCTGTTTTTAGAGAGTGCACATACATTACTTTGAAAATGGCAGATAAAAAATATTTGTGTGATCTAAAACTAAAAAACAAAATTCAAGGTGAAGTAATACGTACTTTTGCTAAGCAGGCAAAGCGTTACAAAACTGTCTCATAATTGGTATGACCTTGCAAAATGTATTTATTTTATGATACTTATTTCATTATTATCTTGATTTCTCCTGGTACATGACCCAGAACACTTCATCAAGCAAGGGAGTACAAAACTTAAGGGATAGAGAATGAAACATGAAGTCCAGAAATCTGTGTTCAGTTGCAAGATGGAGACTGTGGGCTCAGTGAAGAGATATGTTAAAGTATCAGTTTTCAGCATGCTGAGATGCTCACTTAATGATTTCTCTCCATCTCTACTGACCAGACGGCTGGCTGAGATTCGGAGAACGGATCATTACCTTTTTTTGAAGCTCAATGATTCCTGAGCTAACTTAGCGGGCAGACACAGAGAAACATGATAGTCATTCTAGTGTAACATTTTAATAGTTCTAATAAATGAAAATTACAATTCTGTTAAAAGGAAGAAGGTTAAAAAATGGTTGCTGCTTATGAAAGAAGGATACAGTTCAGAAATGCAGATGTACCAACAAAATACCTAATAATTACATACTGGAAACCTTTCTAATCAATAACAAAGGAAAGGCAAAACTTATTTGGAAACATACTAGGTCCCCAAGTATGCTCATGACCTTCACAGATAAAAGGTGAGCTGTAAATATATCTGAATTTATCAGTAACCGTTCTCAAAGCCTTGTATCATTTGAGAAATACAGGCCTAAACCCATCATTGGCCTAGCATTCCCTTTCTCTCTCACTGTATCCCTCAGTTCTGTCCCAAATTCCCAGCCCCCTGGAGAGGCTTTTGGGGTGCAAAGTAGTAAGGAGGTTGCAGTGGGAAGGGGAGATCATCCTACTCCCACTAATCAATCCAGTACTGGACAGTGACCAACATTTTCTCTATGTACAGATCATGGTGTTTATGTTAGTGATGGGATACATTTTTTATGCAAACACTTGGTAAAATAAAATATCTAATTTGTTTATTTTGTTTCCCCCAGTTCCTGTGTTTGCTTGCACACATGCACACCCCATCTAATCTGCCAACTGAATTAAAGAAAAGGATCTAAAATCCTCTGTTACTCTCTGTTGCTGCCCTTTACTATTGCCATTTCAACCTTAACTAAAATCCTTTTAGCTCTGTGTCTGATCAGGCAGGTCAACCATTTCTTATAGTCTCCATGTGTCCATTAGGACTGTAGGTTATTTTTCATTCTGCTTGTCTCCCTTTCTGCTGTGCTGCTGTGATTCTACTCAATAATTCTGCAAAGTAACATAGTCTTAAGGAAGCTGAAAATATAAACCAGAAACTGGGAAATAAATGTCATAGGAAAGATAAATGAGTTAAGTCTTGTCCATGGTCCTGACCTTCTTCCACTGTTATAGTTCACCTAGTTTTTAATTACTGAATCTTATGGATGAAAAGGCGACATACTGAATTTTAACCTTTGGGTTAAAACCTAGCCCTAAGCCAAATGATGACCTATATAACAGAGTTACTGCCTGATAATCAATCAGCTGGTAAGAATCTGTAATTGCATGATTTATTTGAGACATTCTTCAGCCTACTCAGTACTTACACAAAGGGATTCCTCACCACCAGTACTGAGTGCTGCTTTCCTTCTCAGTGTCTGAAATCCCGTTTTCAAAGGACAACACATCAGAGCAAATGTTAATTTCATCAGAACATTTAGAGAAAATGAAGGAAGAATATAGCTGCCTTTTCTTTTTTTACAGAATAAAAATATTGAAATCTCATATAAAGAAGAATGACCTTTCTAGTTTGTTTAACATGCCATTTTGATTTAATACACTACAAAACAGCCTCTGTGCCTATAGAGGAAGGTAGTTCTTTTTTGGTGCAGTATTTAATCTGAAACTTTGCATATATCGTAAACAAGAATCTTTGCATGTGTTTGGTTTTGGAAGATTACAGGACTACGTTGCTGAACTACAGGCAGCAACACAGAAATGCATTAAATGGGATTCTCTTGTGTTCTTCTGACTGGAAATGGTAAATCAAAAATTTAAAAGGAAGGTATTCTCGGAAGCAACTGGCAGCTGTCCCTGGACTCCTGCAGGAACTCCTCCAGGAATCTGAAAACACTTGAGTATTTAAAGCTAGGTAGCAAATTGTCTGTATATAGTGTATATTCACCTTTCAGGAAATTAACCTGTTTGTTGCTCCTGGAAGATCAAATTCCAGAATTTGCCCACAGTCATGCATGTCAAAGGTACACAGCTGAAAATATAGCTCCAAGCCTTATATTTAGAGGTGTGTTTTTTCCATCAAGCTTCCTTAAATAGCATTACAAAGACTAGTCATGCTCATTCACTCCATGAGAGACCATTGCTATAACATTCCATTATGAAAGAATTATTGCTCTGTGCATATTGTCTCAGGGAATGCCTCTCCTGTCACTTGGCATTCCACAAAAACTGAGGCAAATTCTGTATTCACAATGACTCTCTTGGCAGACTGTTAGTGAACACATGCTAGTCCATGATGCTACACAGCACTATCAGCAAAGAATTTTGTCCAAATTGAATTAGAAGCAGCTGGAGTTATGGGAACACGAATCTCCTAAAGTACAAGTCTTTTCTTTTTCTACTGTCACAAAATGTCAGTCATTATCCTAAAATGACTCCACTAAGGTCACTGGATTTGTATGAGAGGAAATAAATACTCTTGGATATTTAAATAGCCTTCTGTTCTTGTTTTTGCTTTAAAGAACAGCAGCACACACAAATTTAACTTAGGTTATATTTATCCTTGGGGACTGGGTGAGCTGAGGGCACTTCTAAAAAGGAGCTCACAAATGTTGCAGTAGCAGCAATGTAAATAACACAAGTCAGAAACACATATGTGTCTATGTGTGTGTGCTTGGGAAAGTTATTCTTTTGGAATATAACTCCAAGAATCCCCAAATCAACATTGTCACTGGCCATCTTTCTTGGGGGATTGCAACAGCTATCATCTTTTTAAAAAATGATTTCCTAAGCTCTGATATACACACAGCTCATAATATGTAGAGAAAAATACTATGTGCACCTTTTTTTGTCTAAGTACATTCATAAGGACAATACTAAAAGCCTTACACTTATGTACAAAAATGCAACACAAGAATCAGTCCGAGGATAGTGATACCCTAACATCCTAAAAGCTGTCACAAATGATAAACCACCCTCATTCCATGTGCAGAAGCTGACCAAGTTGGCAGTAGAATCATCTTTCAGCACGAACTACAGAATAGGCTTTTCCCCGCTTCCTGAGGGCAACCATGGCAGCTGGGGGAACTTGAGTAAGTGTAGCACCAAATCCACTTGAGGTTTTAGTTGAAATGTCAAGGGAGAGATCCAAAGTACTGAACCAGGGCTAACTTCAGCACCCTGGACAGCTCTTTAAGCCTATTCAAACCCTGGATGAATTCGGTGCCCCACTGACATAACCTGTTACCTGTACGAATAAATGCAAGTTTCTCTCACTTTGTCTTCTTTCACATCATGCAAATTTTTACTAAATTTGGAGCATACATTTAGGGTGGTTTAACTTAAAAGACAGGCATTGTGATACATACAAAATTCGATTGGGGTCCTGAGGGAAACTCTAATTATTTGTATCAGATTTTCACCCAATCTGGAGTATTTATTTGGGATGTGTTTGTGTCTTCAAGTCACCTGTCAATTTATATCAACCTCATGGATTTCATAGGTTTTTCTTATGTGAGGAATTCTCAGAGGTATTCCTTCCACCAAAATATAGCCAACAGCTCCTGGTATTCATCAATGGGTCTCCCATCCAAGTACTAACCAGGGCTGACCCTACTTAGCTTCCAAGATCAGATAGGATCTGGTGCCTTCAGAGTATTTAGGATAGTCTGATTTAAAATACAGGCTACATGTTTTAACCATTTACTGTATATACTCATCTATAAGTCTAGAAATTTTAGTCAAAAATTTAACCCCAAAAACCTGAGTTGACTTATCCATGGATCAATGTAAGTACTGTACTTTGACTCATAAAAAAGAACCATCCCTTGCTGAAAGTCAAGAGTCATGAAACACTGACTCGCTTCTGCTCTATCATATTTCCAGCATTTAGTGTGAGCACAAAGAGTTATGCCTGCTGGAATTTTGTAATTTCTTTGGCATTGTTTTCCTTTGTTTCATCCTTTAGATCGTTTGTTACATGCCCCTAAGTTTTAACCTCGACTTATCCACAGGTCATATCAAAATCCATCATTCTGGCCTCAAAACTGCCCTCGACTTATACTTGAGGTCATTTTATAATCAAGTCTATATGTTAAATAAAATTAAGTTTCTGACTGTTACAGCATCAAACAAAAATGGCTCAACAGATTCTTACCAAATTGAAAGAGGATGTTTAGGCTGATCTAACTTAACTGTTAACCTGATGTAACTTAACAGTGGCATAATAAAATTCACTCTGGGAAATGGGCCTTTTTCAGTTTAAATATAGCCGAAAGTGACAAAACATCAGTTCCATTTCACTAATATGGTGCACACAATGGGATCCTGTGGCTCTCCAGAGCTTCAAGGGAGCCCAAAATAATAGGATACCACTCCCTGGGTTCTGGAGCATTCTCACCTGGGAGACAGGCAGCCATCCTACAGAGTACTTGAAACACAATGATCATTAACAATAATTAACAATTCTCCCAAGCAGGGCTGGGCACTACAGCTACTGAGTAAATCAACTTGCTGTGTAGAAGTACTAATCCACCCCCCCCCCCCAATTCTTTCTCTTAAAAAGCTCAATTTTAGCTATTTATATGCTACAAAAACTTTGCGCTAATATACTGTTACTGCTATTAACTATCCCCTGACTTCTGGAAGCAAGAGAGGAACAACTGCTTCTTACAAACTATCCTTTTTCCATTGAGACTTTTCAGCACTGTTTCAACTTTCCAGCTCTGCTGCATAGCTCTGAATATTATCATGCAGCTTAGCTACAGTTTATATATATATATATTTAAAAAGTCTACTGTATCAGAAAACTCACCTCTTTTACACACATTTGGATGAAATGTGGCATTTTTTAAACAAATGACATGGTTCACCAGAGTTACTTTAGTGCAGAAAGTTTCATTTGATTTGTGAATTACAGAAATGATTATCTGATATATCTTTGGATGCATCAGATCATCATTTGTTTAATACACATACCAATTGAATTTTCCCTACTAAAATAAATCCTCTCAACCACGCCATGTTAAAAATAAAATACTACATACTCAGACAAGTAGTTTTATGTAGTACATTCAGGTCCACTGAAGCACTAGTCATATTCTCCCTTTGGAGAATTAGATAGTAGCTTTTATAATCAATACTTTTCAACATTTCCTGTATTCCATAAAGCCTCTACAAAATCCTCCAGACAGAAGTCATTGGGGTATGTTAATAGCACAACATACTGGAACAACACTACAGGCAGTTAGACATGAGGAGAGAAGAAGAGATTAATGGCATTTTAATTTTATTGTCTGTTTGTACATGACTGCAAAGAGGAATTTGAAAAATAAGGCTAGCAATTACTCTCAACAGAGCTTACATATATTGTATTATATTACCCTGTATTTTTGAATCTGAAAGTTTTTTGATGATTACAACGTGACAGTTAGTTATAATTACCTGATATATTTATTAGTTCTGGTACATTATCTTTAGGGGAAATGAAAGATAAATGGTTTTTTGTGGTTTTTTCAGGTTATGTGGCCATGTTCTAGAAGAGTTTATTCCAGGAATAAACACATAACCCGAAAAGCCCACAAAAAACTATGGATGCTGGCCATGAAAGCCTTCGATTCAAGAAAGAAAATTATTAAAAGTGAGGTGTTTTTTAATGAACAGTAGTTTTTGTTTATTATATCATAACCTTTGCTTGCTTTTTTTCATTATCTTGAAAACAATCCTGTTTCGAGGTCTGAGCAATATGCAAAATCATTTCGATGAAATTAATTAATTAGCTGTTCTGTGGAGAGATCCTTCAGCAACTACACATTATTCTACCAGTCAATAACTTTGACTCTTTGGATATTGATTATTTGTCTGTGTTTGTCATTTGCCTTTGGTAGTAACTTTCACATTGCACTTTAAATCATTGAATGTTGGAGCGGAAGCAATTTATACTATGTAAATTGCTAATAAAAATAATAAAGGAAAATGAAAAGAAACAACTCTTAGTATTCACTTTGCTTACATTAAATGACACCAAGAGCATAAATATTTTCCCATTACTGAACACAGTTGGAGTTGCAATGATGTTGGCAGAGTGTGCTCTGATTCCTAATCCAGACACTGGAAAGTGCATTGGTCCTTGAAAGCAAAAAAATTAAAATTAGGGGGGGCAAAATAAGCAGGCAGTGAGGAAGCTGTTGGATAAACTGTCATCCATCTTGACATACAATGATGCATAACATACATCTCAGTTAAGCTTCCAAAAGGTGAAAAGACTGAATGTGCTAAAGAAATGAATGCCATACACCAAGAGCCTTGTTTCCCTGAAAGCTTCTGTGGAACAGGACCAGACACTGAACTCTACTTCACAGCAGGATGAGGTCTACTGACTTTAAATACAGTACATGCTGAATACCACACACTCGCTGGCAATAACAAACAGGACTATGGCGAAACAATGAAAGAGAAACAGCAAAAAGTACTCCGCTACACAAAATATACCTAGACCTTTTTTCTGTGAGCCATTAGACTGTCAATGTTTTATTACCACTTCACTCTTCCCACTCATTGTTTTCTTCCTTGCTTCCTGATCTTCCTTTTGAATAGTCTAAGGAGTGCTCTCACCACAACCACAGCCAACACCAGGTTCTAGACAGACCAACAACACAATTTGATTGACAGCTGTTCATTTTGTCTTAGTATTGTAAAATAATGATGAGGGGATGTGTTGTTGGCATAGGAGTTTGTCACACTGGGGCTGATTTCAGCATTAAAGAGAGATTAAAGTGCATTTAAAGCATCCCGCAAATGAAGCGGAAATGACGAGTAACTGCGCAAATGATTATGACACGCAATTGCGGAAATAAAGTTATATCGGAAATGCATTGTCGCTGAAATCCCAAAAGTAAAAAGATGTGTATTATATGCTATGGATATAGTATATCTTGATTTCAGTAAGGCCTTTGACAGGGTTCCCCATGACATTCTTGCAAACAAGCTTGTAAAATGTGGGCTAGACAAAGGAACTGTTACATGGATCTGTAATTGGTTGACCGGCCGAACCCAAAGGGGGCTCAACAATGGCTCCTTTTCATCCTGGAGAGAAGTGACCAGTGGGGTCCCACAGGGCTCTGTCCTGGGCCCAGTGCTATTCAACATCTTTATCAATGACCTGGATGACAGAATTGGGAGCATACTTATCAAATTTGCAGATGACACCAAATTAAGAGGAATAGCTAATACCCCAGAGGACAGGATCAAGATTCAAAATGACCTGAATAGACTAGAAAGTTGGGCCAAAGCTAACAAAATGAATTTCAACACGGAAAAATGTAAGGTACACTGCACATAGGGCAGAAACATAAAATGCACAGATATAGGATGGGGGGCATCTGGCTGAATGAAACTAAGTGTGAAAGGGATCTAGGAGTCCAAGTAGACCACAAGTTGAACATGATGCAGTAGCTAACAAGACCAATGCGGTTTTAGGCTGCATCAATAAAAGTATAGTGTCTAGATCAAGAGAAGTAATAGTGCCACTGTAGTCTGCTCTGGTCAGTCCCCACCTGGAATATTGTGCCCAGTTCTGGGCACCACAATTCAAAAAGGACATTGAGAAACTGGAGCATGTCCAAAGGAGAGTGACTAAAATGGTGAAGGGTCTGGAAACCATGCCCTACAAGGAACGCCTTAGGGAGCTGGGGATGTTTAGCCTGGAGAAAAGAAGGTTAAGAGGTGATATGATAGCCCTGTTTAAATATTTGAAGGGATGTCATATTGAGGAGGGAGCAAGCTTGTTTTCTGCTGCTCCAGAGACTAGGACCCAGAGCAATGGATGCAAGCTCCAGGAAAAGAGATTCCAGCTCAACATTAGGAGGAACTTCCTGACAGTAAGGGCTGTCCAACAGTGGAACAAACTCCCTCGGAGTGTAGTGGAGTCTCCTTCCTTGGAGGTCTTCAAGCAGAGGCTGGATGGCCATCTGTCAGGGATGCTTTGATTTGGATTTCCTGCATGGCAGGGGGGTTGGACTGGATGGCCCTTGCGGTCTCTTCCAATTGTATGATTCTATGCATTAATAGCTTCTTTGTGACCACTTTAATGGTGGTTTTGTGCAAGGTCATGTGAAATTGTTACGTGTTAATTGTGCAATTTTTCCGGGATAAACTCCCAAACTCCTTCATGTGATAAACTCCACAGCCGCAGGCACTGGCCAATCAGGCTATACATGCTATTTACAGACACAAATACCTTCCTGACAGGGTGATTTCTAGAAAGTAATGGGGACCCTTTCTAGATGGCATATAAAATAAATAAAGTAGGAGGAAAACAGAGCCAGCATGGCATAGTGGTTTCAGTGTAGGACTAGGACTAGAGATCAGGGTTTGATTCCCTGCTTGACCATGGAAATCTGCTGGGAGACTTTGGGTGAATCACAGCCTCTCAGCCTTAGAAAATCCCCATGATAGGTTCACCTTAAAGTCACCATAAATCGGACACAACTTGAAGGCACACAACAGGAGGGAAAACACATTTCCTTGGCAACATCACGAGAGCCAACATGATGTAGTGGTTTGAGTGTTGGACTAGGACTCTGGAAACCAGGGTTCGAATCCCAGTTCAGCCACGTAAACCCACTGGGTGACCTTAGTCAAGTCACACTCTCTCAGCCTCAGAGGGTGGCAATAGCAAACCCCCTCTGAACAAATCTTGCCAAGAAACCCCCATGATAGGGTCGCCTTAAGGTCGGCATAAGTCGGAAACAATCTGAAGGCACACAACAAGAAGGGAAACATGTTTCCACAGCAACATCATTTGGAGATTTGGAGATCTGTGGTGAAGCATCCTTTGCAGAACAGACCTTCCTTGAGGTAAAGAGACATCTGGATCTGGCACACAGCAATGCACAGCAGCTACACATTTGTTGCCCCGTGGGAAAAAAGAAACAACAACAGTTGTCTAGAAAGGCATTTCTGAACTTCCCAGGCTTCCAGCCCACTCCACAGGCTTCCCCTTCCCAGTCTCTGGGTTTCTCTCCTGCCCAAAGGCCCCCTGGAAGCAGCCAGCAGCTTCTTTGCCCAGGATGGGAATATATATACACACACACACACACAACTAGGGGTCCACCTTGGGCCCCTTCTGGGAGAAAGGAGGCATACAAACGAAGTAAATAAATACAATGATCAAGGGAGGGAGTCCCCGTTTGATCCCCTGTTGTGGGAGTGATGGTATTAAGGGCTGGGAGTGAGTGGGTGTTTGTTGCTGTTGCTGTTGTTGTTGTTGTGTGCCTTCAAAGATGATGGTAAGAAGAGGTGGGAGTGAGTATGTGCTTGTTGTGGTTATTGTTGTTGTGTGTTGAAGGATGATGGTAAGAAGAGGAGTGTGTGTGTGTTTGCTGTGTGCCTCCATAGCCCTTTCCAAGGCCAGCAGGCCTTCCTTCAGAGGAGGGGGGAAGGGGGGAGGAGGAGGAGGAGGAGGCTGAGAGAGTGTGACCGGGAGGGCGAGGAGGCTGCCTGGTACCTGGATGAGGCAGGAGATCTCGGCGTCGTCGAGGAGGCGGATGGTGCACTTCATGCTGGCCCCCGCCGCCGCCTCTTGGCTGCTGAGGGACCTGATGCTGGAGCTCCGGAACCGGATCATTTTCATGGTCCTCCGCCCGCCTCGCCTCACGCACTCGCAGGGGGAGAACATGCGGCCCCCGCCCGCGGGACTCCCCTCGCCTCGCCTCGCCTCGCCCCTCCTCTCCTCCCCTCGGGATGCAGGGAGGGAGGAGGAGGAGGAAGGAGGAGAGACCCAGCGCCTGCCCGCCTGCCTGCCTCGGCCTCAGCGGTGCTGCTGCTGCTGTTGCTGGGCGAAGCTCATGCCAGGCAGGAGGCGGGGGATCCTTCCTCAGGCACTCAGCTCCAGCAGCACTCCCTCCCTTCCCAAGAAGGAGCTCCAAAGAGGAGGAGCAGCAGCAGCAGCAGCACAGCCTCCCCTGGAGACCCTCAGCGCCCCTCGGCCTCAGGACCAGATGGAGACCCCTTTTCCCGCCTTCCTCCTCAGCCTCCCCACGACGCCCCTCCCTCACTCCCTCACTCCACAGCCCTCCCCTCACCAGGCCTCGCCCCTCCTCCTCCTCCCCCTTAGAAGATAGATAGATAGATAGATAGATAGATAGAT
>NC_056523.1:250360037-250380006 GCF_019175285.1 Sceloporus undulatus
AGATAGATAGATAGATAGATAGATAGATAGATAGATAGATAGATAGATAGATAGATAGATAGATAGATAGATAGATAGATAGATGTGTGGGTGTGAGAGAGAGAGAGAGCCCTCGCAATGAATGCCAGGAATATGTGAAGAATATAGTTCACATATTCCTCTCATTCACTTCAAGGGCTTTCTCATTCACTCACTCACACACAGACACACATATCCACGTACATTAAAAAGTGAGACAGCCAGAGGAGAAGGTGGACACACACACACACACACATATATATATATATGCCCAGCTTCTCCTTCCTTGACCATCTCACTTTTTAATGTATGTATGTAGATATGTATGCATACCTCTGTGTGTGTGTGTGTATACATATACATACATGTACATGTACATAAATATTAAAAAGTGAGACAGCAAGAGGAGGAGAAGGTGGACATATATATATATATTCCTCATATTCACCACACTGGCTCTCTCACTCTCACATTTCATATATACACACACACACACACACACACACTTGTCCCACCAAATTCACTATGGTTAGGGGCATAAGACCCCTGTGAATATGGAAAAACTGCAAATAACAAAAACACCCTGTTTTTACCTGAGAGAAGGACACCTCTCTAGGAATCTGTAGGTCCTCCAGGGCGACTCTGTGGTCAGCGTCCAACAGACACTGGCCATAGAACTGCTCTGGAGGAGCTGCAAAGGCCTAGCAGAGAACCCTCTCTAGGAATCTCTAGGTCTTTCAGGGCAACTTTTGGTTAAAGTTGACCATAGAGCTCCGCTGGAGAACCTAGGTGTTCCTAGAGAAAACATATTAATCAAATCCGTGAATAAGCAAAGCCACAAATATGGAGGGATGTGTGTGTGTGTGTGTGTGTGTGTGTGTGTGTGTGTGTGTGTGTATATATATAGTGAGAGCAAGTGAATGTGAGGAATATCTGAAGAATATATATATCCACCTTCTCCTCCTCTGGCTGTCTCACTTTTTAATTTACTGTATGTATGTATATATGTACAGTATGCATGTGTGTATATACATAAACATATATATATAAATATATATACAGAGAGAGACTGTGTATATATATATATGTGTGTGTGTGTGTGTGTGTGTGTGTGTGTGTATATACATATATATACACATGCATACATATATACATACATACATTAAAAAGTGAGACAGCCAGAGGAGGAGAGGGTGTGTGTGTGTATTCCTCACAGTCACCTCTCAGGCTCTCTTGCTTTCACTGTCCATATATATATATATATATATATTGAGAGCAAGAGAGCACTTGAAGAAGTGAATGTGAGGAAAATGCCTGTGTGTGTGTGTGTGTGTGTGTGTGTGTGTACACTCATCCCCCCACATTCGCTAAGGTTAGGGGCACAGGACCCCCACGAATGTGGAAAAACTACAAATAACAAAAACACCATGTTTTTACCTGAGAGGACACCTCTCTAGGAATCTCTGGGTCTTCCAGGGCAACTCTGTGCTCAACATCTGCCACACATTGACCATAGAGTTGTGCTGGAGGAGCTACAAAGGCCTAATGGAGTGTTCTCTCTAGGAATCTCTAGATCCTTCAGTGTGACTTTTGGTTAAAGTTGACCATAGAGTTGCACTGGAGGACCTAGAAATTCCTAGAGGGAGCACATTAATAAAATCCATGAATAATCAAATCCACAAATGTGGAGGAACAACTGTATATATATTTTCCTCCTTCTCCTCCTCTGTCCATTTTATTTCCCTCACAGGGTGACACCAGACTCTTGGTCCTCCTTTTCCAGGACCTACATTTGGAACCTACTGAATCAAATAGCAGTACTTGCCCAGCACAGGGAAACAAATCATGCTTTGACCACACAGATTTGTTGTAGTGCCTCCCCTGCATTCCTACCTTATATCATCAGGTTGTTGTTGGTTTTTGCCCCTTTTATCCTGTCTCGTTTTTAAACACCTTTCCCTGGTGAAGAAGCCAGTGGAGCTTTGAAAGCTCGCAACATATATATTGTGCATTTTGGCTGGACCAATAAAGATATAGCTGTCTTGGAAGATACTGCACTTTGCCAATGTGGCTACCCCTGGATATATTCTCAGCCTTCTGTCCAGAAGGAATTCCAAAAGTCCTCTATTTTGAACATGACTAAGAAGCATGGATTTATATTCATATGAGTGTTTCGAGCTTCTATTTGGTCACATCCTACATTTTTATTTAATGCCCTACATTTTACAATGTCCTGTCCTCCTTTGCAGTTAGGACGTTTTATCAACCTGTTCCCTCATCTCTTCATGATTGTTACATATACAAATGTATTAAAATATTATATTCTGTCTAGGTCAGGGATCTGCAAGGTGTGCTCCCTGCCCTGCCTTTTTTTGTAATCCCCACAGTTTATTATCTTTTTCTTCAGTTTGTATTCTTCCCCATGATCTCTTCTGTAACCTCTTTTTGCTGCCCCCACCCATCCACCCAATTTCTGGATTCCTGTCATTACTTGAAGAACGTTACTTTGTCACATAGACACATTTATTAAAATATAAGTCTGCATAGGTCAGAGATGGGTGAGATGTGCTCCCTGTCTTCTTTTGCAATCCTTGCAGATGATGATGATGATGATGATGATGATGATGATGATGATGATGATTTGACATTGGAGTTTGCCATCAATGTGAGGGACTTTGCCCTGTCTATGCCTCCCCCACCAATTTTTTTTTATACCTTCACTGGTCTTGGGCAGCACATTTTGGATGTCATGGAAAAGGAGTAAATTGATAACATGTTTACTTATTTAATTTGTTGGGACTGTGTTTTTACAGATGAAGAGAAGATCTCAAGGGACTTTTCTCCTTCCTTTGCCAAAGGGCAAACCTTAACTTAGGGGAGTGGACAGAAGGCACTGTTGGCTACTCTGGGTGTTTCACTCTGCACAAATAAAGCAGTTTCACAGTACTTTAATTTCCATCCTACAGAATCCTGGGATTTGTATTTTGGTGAGGCACCAAAGCTCTCTAACAGCATAGGCTTAATATTTCACCAGACTACAAATGCCAGGATTCTGCAGGATGAAACCATGAAGCTTTCTTTCTGCAGAATGGGTGCATCCTCAGAGAGAGAAAAATGTTGTGATCTGGCCTTGCCTTGCCCAATTCTTTTTTCTGCTTGCCCTTGTGTGCCTTTTACTGCTTGCCCTTTTCTTTGGGGTGATTCAAGCTCCGACTTTCACCATGCATTCACCTGTGGCAGCCCAAACTCTCCCACCCCCTAAGGGCCAGCCAGCAGCTAACACTGACCTCCACAGAGTTGGCCGGGCTTGATGCTGTGCTCTTACCAGATCTTCCTCAGGGTTAGACATTTGTGAGCAAGGTGACCTATTCCTCTACTCAGAGCAAGGCCTTTGGTGCCTCTCTGGCTCTGAACCCTGGCTATTTCTCTGCTGTGGAATTGCTATCAAGCTACAGTGAGTGGGAATGGCTGTACTGAGACCAGCAGGCTGCTTTCCCCCTGTACTATTTGCTTCATCTGGAGACTAGTGACCAAGAGAGAGCTAGCATGGTGTAGTGGTTTAAGTGTTGGGTTAGGACACTGGGAGATCAGGGTTTGAATCCTGGCTCAGCCATGGAAATCCACTGGGTGGCCTTGAGCAAGTCACACACTCTCAGCTTCAGAAGATGGCAATTACACCCCCCTTTGAAGAAACTTGTCAATAAAACCCCATGATAGTGGCCTTAGGGAAACAACTTGAAGGATCACAAACAAACAAACAAGCTTCATTTATATACCACTTCATACCGCCTAAGCAGTGTCGAAGTGTTTACAACTGTAAGCTAATTTACAACAATCTGGGTACTCATTTTAGCGACCTTGGAAGGATGCAAGCCTGAGTCGAGCTTCAGCCCTTTTGCTGGTCTTGAACTCGCAACCTTGTGGTTTTGAGTGAGTGGCTGCAGTACAGGCATTTAGCCACTGCGCCACAACAACAACAACAAGTGACCAGGAAAGCTCTCCTGAGTGGTAATGAAGAGGCATGGTTTGCTGCTCTCCCACTCCACTGCCTGAGGTGGGTAACTCATTCTACGTAACAGATGGTTCAGCTCTGGGAATCACCCTGCTTCATGCATGAGATTTTATGATTTGATGAATGGTCCAGATGTCACCATCTTTGATTTATAATCCTCCAGATTTTTTCCTAATGCTTCCTGTCTTTTTCTAACCACAGCAAATCTGTTAACAAATAAAAATTCAATAGTTTTGGTAGTGCTCTGAGCTTTTCTGTATGGAAACACCTCATTTTTCTATCTCTTTTCCTCAAGTGCTATTCTTCTCATTTCCTCCTTTCGTTCTTTTTTTTCCATCCCAGTCATTCCATCCAATTCCTTTTCTACTTTAAGCCTATTTGGAAGAATCCTTCATTCTCCCTAACTGCCTTTCCTCCTTTCCTCTCCATTGCTCACTTGGAATGAGGCACTGGCCTCTCATCTTTTGTGGATTGTGCCACTTTCCTTGACTACTGTTTTGAAGGTCTGTGATTTGAGGAATATAATTTGTCTAAATACCGCCTCCTCCAATAACTGTTCCTTCTATAAAAGGAGCACTGTTTCTCTCACTTTTGCCCATTCCCCCTTTTCTTTCTAATAGCATTTTTATATTGCCAGGTTTTTAATCTCTGATGCATTTGTTTCACTCTTGCTGTGATTATTTTTAACATTGCCTTTTACTTTTTAAAATATATATCTATAGTAACATGCCTTGGGAACTGTGAATTGAAGAGTGGTATAGAAATATTTTAAATAAAACAATATTTCTACAATTCTCTTCCTGTAGTATTCTCCTTGTTTTCTTCAAGCCTGCTATTCTTCAGCTCTGCCTCTCCCACCGTCTACTTGCTTTTACCTAGTGACTCTATGCATTCACGTTAACAGCTGGACAGAAATCATACATAATAGGCTTGGCAGCTGTCGGGGGCAGCCCTTACCCGTTCCTAAAAATGTCTTGTTCTGCCAAGTGGAGGATGTAAATCTTGATAATATTAGCTCTTTGGCGCCTTTCTTGGCACCCAAATCAAGCCTGGGAGAATGGGGTCACAGCTTAACATTGTGAATGCTCAGCTGTTACCTTACCAACCTGTAAAAAGAATCAGCAAGTAATATAAAGATGAAAAGTAGTGCTTAGTTTAGTTCACTTCTTTTATGATGCTGGATGCAGAGAAGCCAACAGTAAATAATAATGAGCAAGAGGAGTATGCAATTAAACCCTGTTACCTTGCAGACATTCAATATATGCACAGCAGTAAACTAATCAAGGCCTAAATATACCATGATGAATACAGAAGAAAGGAGGGCTGTGAGAAGAAAGGAAAAGATAATTACCTCCTCTGGGGTAAATAGTGCTGTTCTGCTTTTGATATACTTTATATCCATCACGTGCAACATGGAATTGACTTAACTGAAGAGGGGTTCAGTTTAAGGTCTCCAGGCTGTGGCTGGCCCACCAAGGCATTTCATTTGTATAATCACAATAACACTCACCAGATTGTTTGCAGGGTTAAGAAAAATGTGTTATGAAGTATACATGGGACATCAGCTGTATATGTTGTGCCTGCCAAATTGACAGACGAGTGTAAAAATGTAAACTGACTTCCCATGTATACACTATGATGTGCAGTTTTTAAGACAAATGGCCCCATGTTTCTTTAATGTACATCTCAACAGAATATGTATGACACAGATGCTAACAACTAACTAGCAACTACAGTACTACATCTGTTTGATTGTGCCCCTTCCATTCTGATTTGTGGCCTTACATGACTCTTTCCTCACTCACTTGGCCATGCACTCCCTCTCCCCAACATATACATACACAATATACCCAGCTTGCTCAGTCTAACCATGTGTGTATTTCTACAGTTTCCCTATGCCTGGGTAGGACACTGAAACAACAGAGGAAATTTGCAATTAGTCACTGATTTAGACTGACATTGTGGGATGCCAAAACCACATAATTACTGCTACTGGTGGCAAATCAGATGTTACTGTATTAATTTGAAAGCTGTCACAATCATAACACTCCAGTGTCACTTCTGTAGAAATGGCAACAGAATACACAAATAGGTGGGTGAACAAGAAGCAAACTACTATACTTTCTCAGGGAACCTTGCAACAGCATTTTTGGTGGTTGCTCACTGTTTGGAGAATGCTGTCCTGCAGTTTGTACCCAGCTTAATTCGTTTTTAGCAATAGGACAAGGTGTTTTTTCCCCTTAGATATTATTGAGGGTCACTTAAGGTGACCCCATGAATTTCATAGTTTTCTTAGACAAGAAAAAAATAGGTGGCTTTGACAGTTCCTTCCTCTGAAATATAGCCTACAGCACCTGGTATTGGTTGGCAGTCTCCCATCGAAGTACCAACCAGTACTAACTAGGGCTGACCCTACTTAACTTCCAAAATCTGGTGCCTTTACAATATTTAGGCATTAATAAGGTATTAAAATTTTATTAATGGTCTCTGTTGACAATGACTACTGGCTGGGTTGGTTGGTTTTGGTTCATATATGTGATTACTTGATTTAAGCTTCTTTGGTTATTTTGTTGTGTTTTAGTACTATTAATTTTGCATTTTCACTATTTTCATTTTTTTTATGTCATGTAGAGAATGAATAAATTTCTAAATGAATAAATGTGTGTTTCCCCCCCCAAAAAATACAGTAATGTAAAGTATACAAAACATTTCTTTAAAAACCTGGGTAACAAAAACTTTAAACAATACTGTAGTCTACCCGTGTCTATGATTTTGCTTTCTGCAGTTTCAGTTACTTGCTGTCAGCCATGGTCCAAAAAATTACATAATGCTCCTTTATCCATGCTTTCAGTCTCTGCATTCAGTTACCGCTGTCAATCAAGGTTCAAAAATATTACTGGTCCAGGATTCAGTACTGTATTATCTGTTGTTTCAGGCATCCAGTGGAGGTCTTGGTATGTATCCTCCACAGATAAGGGGTACCTACTTTACATCTTTAGATACAAAAGGAAATTATAAAAGAAAGATACTACATATTCTATCCATAGAACCAAAATTAGAAAGATAGCACACCATTACAAAAGTTCATATGTAACTTGAGCAGACAAATACACCCAGAGCTGTTATCCACCCACCCACCCATCCATCCCTTTATTTATATGCTAACTTTCTCCTAGCCTGGGAATCAAGGAAGCTAACAAAAATTTCCCTATTGAATAAGTGAAGACCAAATACTGGAAAAACTTCCAGTCATTTGTATGCCAATGAAGACTTGAGAGCTGTCAACTTCACCATTAGCACAAAATTCCATAACTTGCCTCTCCAACTGCCCAAAGAAAGATTCAAAACACATTTCCAATTTGTGGCAGTTTTCTAAGCTAATTAACTTTTGTGCTATATCAGTGAATCTTCATTGATTGTTTATTAAGAGAAGTGAAATTATTGGTGATAATTTGCAACATTTGTTCTATAATTAATCTAATTTCTGGAAAAAACATCAGTCCAAAAACCTTTCACCCATGGACAAGGCATCACAAGCGCCAGAAAGCATTACATAACACCAATATAATCTATATAAATTGGAATGGATACCATCTGTGAAGAACCTTCAAACTATGCCCCTTAAAACAGGAGACTTGATTTTAATTAAAGTTTTGACCATATAATATTTCAAACTGTCTTCAGTCTCAGTTCCTAAATCTTTTCCCCAAACATTTTAAACTCCCACTTGTCTTTGAGTCATTTCTAACTTATGGCAGTCCTAAAGTGAACCTATCACAGGGCTTTACTAGCATGATTTGTACAGAGGCAGTTTGTCTTCCTCTGAGGCTGAGAGAGTGTGACATGCCCAAGGTCACACAGTGGGGTTTCACGGCTGATTGGGGATTTGAACCCTCATCTCCAGAGTTGTAGTCCATCACTCAAACCGCTACACCACGCTGCCTCTCCATAACTCTGACTAGTTTGCTATAAAAGAATTATAGCGTTAGAGAATAAGGTTTGAAAGCTAAGGCCTTCATAGAATTCTTGACATTTCCAAACTAACCATTGGTTATAATGCCTACATTTTTATAATTGGAAGTTCTGCAAAATGAATATGATGTTATCTGCTTCCATAAACAACAGTTGCATTTGCAATTGCAATCCTGATTTAGGATAATTATTACAGTGAAGATTACGAGTATGATTTATATCTTTCCCTGCCCACACTTTATGCAAAGGTAGGGAAAGCAGCCTGCTTTTGAAGTCCCCAGGGCCTCCTCAGCTCCCCTCCCCCCAAAAAACATCACTTGTGTTCCCAAGTAAATTGATTTTCAGCTTGTTCCTTGGTCAAAAAAAGGCCTTTTGTGAGCTGAAAACTATCCAGGGAAGCCTAAAAACCATGGCAAAATTGCCCCTCATGGTCTCTAGTATGGATTGTAGGGAGATTTTCTGCTCATTTAAAAAAAACTATTAAAAGGAGTATGTACGGGGGGACCTCCAAGGTCCTATGGAATGGAAATCAAGCATGAGAAATTTCCCACCTCATATATAAAGAGTGAGCAAAGTGCAGTTTACAGTTGTGTAATAAATTACACAACTTACACAAATTCAAACTAGACATTGAGGAAATAGAAATAGTAAAAGAATTCTCATACCTGGGATCAAACACTGACAGAAATGGGGATTACAGCCAGGAAATCAGAAGAATATTAAGAATGGAAAGGGCAGCTATGAAAGAATTAGAAAAGATTATAAAATGCAAAGCTATATAACTCAGCACAAAAGTTAGAATTATATGAGCTATTATTGTATTCCCTATTACCATGTTTGGATGTAAAAACTGGACAAGTTAAGAAAGAAAATAGGAAGAAAATCAGTTCCTTTGAGATGTGGTGCTTGAGAAGAGCGCTGGGGATTCTGTGGACAGCCAAAAAGACAAACAAATGGTCCTGAGATGTGTCCAAGGTATGACAGCCTCAGGTTTGTCATCTTGCCTTTCAGGGAGAGTTCAGGTAGCCTGAACTCTCCCTGAAAGGCAAGATGACAAAACTTAGGCTGTCGTACCTTGGACGCATCTCAAGAAGGCATGACTCATTGGAAAAAAACAGTAATGCTAGGAAAGATGGAGGAAAGTAAAAAGAGTAAAAAGGCCGCAGCTAGATGGATGGATTCTATTATACAGATCACAAATATGAGTTTGCAGGACTTGGGCAGAGTAGTGGAGGACAGGAGGTCTTGGAGATGTCTCATCAACAGGATTGCTATGGGTCAAGACCAACATGAGGACAGTTAACAACAACAAAAGTGAAGACCATAGCCTATGTGAGTCAAACTGTTTTTTTGACTCTGAAATGCCCCCAAATGCCCTCCAGGGGTGTGTGGAGGGCTTTTCTTCCAAATATAATAATAATAATAATAATAATATTTATACCCCGCTCTTCAGCCAAAAGGCTATCAAAGCGGCTTACAAATTGTTAATTAGACATTTCCCTGCCATCAGGCTTACAATCTAGAGAGACCAGACACAAAAGGAGAAGGGAATGGCAGTGGGGAAGAGGAAAAGTCCAGCAGATCTTCTCTCCCTCTGATGCCTGGACCACAGCAGATGGGCTGGAGGGAGGGCCCTTCTTCTTACTCTGATTAGGCCCAATGGAGCTGGCCTGCCCTTCTCTTCCTCTGGATGGTGGATGGAGGAAGGTCATCTTCTTTCAGGCAAGGCCTAGTGGAGCTGGCTTGCCTTTCTCTCCCTCTGGATGGGAAGAGAAGGCTTTTGAAGACTCCCAGGAACTCCCAGGGTAATACACAGGCACACAGACATACACATTGCCTTCAAATGCCCTATGTGGAGTGAATTTCCACTACACTTCTCCCCCAAGATGATTTAGACCCAGAAGAGACATTTTTTTGAAATAGGAAGATGGACAGGAAGTGACTTCCACTTACTTACTGTTGCTAAAAAAAAAAGTCCTCTCTTGAGCCAAAAACATGGTGAAAATGCCCCTATGTCCCCTACAGGGTATTTGGGACAAAGAAATGTTTATTTGTTGCAGACACAGGTGCATTGGGTGAGGTGTCATCTGAAGTCTTGTGGGGAGGGGGCTAGTGAGGACCTCCTTAGGCTTTCACAGTTGGCCACCCATGCTACATATTCAGAGAACTTATCTGTCAGCAGAAAGGGGATGATACTCACACCTCTAGCACTTCAACCTCTGTACAGCCTCAAAAACTGCTCTTGTGGGCTGGGAAATCCCAGTACAGATTTCAAGCTACACAAAAGTCTACTGCTGGATGCTGGAAGATTAAAATCCATGTACAGAGTGGACAGCTCCTAGCATGGCACTGGATTTCAGCTTTGGTGTGAATGCAGGAAGGAGCAGGAGAAGGAGAATGCATATAATCTCTCTCCGCAAGAGAAATCACATGGGAGGCATGACTCAAGACTTTATCACACAAGGCTTGAATAGTGGAATTGGAGCAAAATAACATAATCTTTTGCCAGACATGGTAAAAACCTTAAAATGACGGTGCCATTTCAAAGACTTAGGAGTTTATCATAGGGGAGAGAAGGGCCCAAATCCCGTGTATAAACGGGGTTTAAATCAGTGAATGTCCTGCAAGAGCAGGATTATTTTCAGACGACATTGCATGACTTTGGCATTAACTCGACATTAACCCGTGCAGAAAGCTGCAAAATCATGCCACTTTTTAATTTCTGGAAAATCCTGGTTAAAAAGAGGTGCGATTTTGCAGCTTTCTGCATGGGTTAATGTCAGGTTAATGCCAAACTGCCCCGACGTGTCTAAAAACAATCCCACTCTTGTGGGATATTCATGGGATTTAAACCTTATTTATCCATGGGATTTGGGCGCTTTGCCTCCTGTGTGATAAACTCCTTAGAAATGCAGTCACAAAATGCATTATTGGGGGGGGGGGGGAGACACCACTACAAAAATCTCTATTTCTATGCATAATTTCTTAAAATCCACATTTCTGGGTTATCTCTGCTTTATACTGAAGTTCAAGGTAAGCAATTGCCCAAATGACTGACTTTATTTTTAAAAGGGATTATAATTTCAAGTAATGTTGAAATAGGTCCTTATACAAGTTTAAGTGCTGGTTGCTAAAGCAGTAGATGAGAAGATAAAATGGACTTGTTTCAGAGCCGGTATTGCAGATGAAGTTCAAATCCTTAAAAAACAACATCTCAGAAACAAAAAAGAAAATGTTGTTTTTGGTGTAAACACTGCATTCTTTCATTCATTTTTATATGTTCAATATTAATTAACAGCAGTAGCACTATGTTAGTTCTAACATTCTCATTAAATGCTGCCCTCAGACAAAAGGATGTCCTCCGCCCTTTCTTCAAAAAGTATTGCATCAGTGTCATTTGTTTCCCACAAGCCTGGAGAACAGGTTTCCAAGGTGTTGTAAGGCAGGCTGAAGGTAAGAAAACAGAGATTTCTATAAGGAAAAAATATAAAATAATTAGGCTCTTTTGAAACATCATGGTAACCTCAGTTACAAGGTTATTTTATATTATTTTCTAAATCATCTCAATGATATTTTATTGAGAATCTGAAGTATATCAATGCAGTTGGCATGTTAGGCAGTCAGGAATTTGTGGGCAATTTTTGATACCTGCGCACAGATGTTTGTCATCCTATACAGTGTTTACACGCTTACATGGGAGTAAGCCCCTTGAACAAAGTGGGACTTATTTCTGATCAAGAATGCATAAGACTGCACCGCACACACCTAACAAATCTGTGTCTTGTTTTTCTTTCCCTGAGGGTATTAGAGCAAACAGCACAAGGATGTAATATATCAGCATATCAAGATCATCATACAAATATAGAAAAAGACAATATAATCCAAAATACACACCATGGTGATACTTTTAAGACAATCAAAAGGTGCAAACTATATCACACTACTTTTCAAAGCACACTGATATTTTTCATCAGGCAAAAAGAGTAAAAACCATAGGTGGGAATAAAACTGCCAGTAGCAGGGTCACACATGTGCATTTTTTCTGGAGCTGACTGCTTAAGTGTTGTTTAAGATGGTCTCCAGTTACAGAAAGATCCTATACTGTACACACATAGTCAGAAGCAAATTTCCTACACTGAAGTTTACTACCACTTAAGTGTGCAAAAGACCTGAAGTACATCCTAGCTGCTAGCACCTTCTCCCATCAAAATCAATACTGGATTTAATTAAATTGCTTAACTCTCATTGGGTTGCCTCATACCAGATGTGATGAAGTGGATGAGGGTGACTAAATTGAAGCCAAGTTCATATAACACATATGAAGATCCTGGAAAACTGCAGGACTTTTTTCCTCCCTGTGTGGCTTTCAAACCATTAAAGCTGGCTGTAGCCAAGCCCATCCCAGCACCCTTCATGTTATTGAATTTTAGTATATATTATTGAATTTGTAGTTTGCTGGAAACTTACCATGGACCAGCAACTAGCTGATGGGTTACAGACCAGACTACTACTCTGAGTAACTTTGGGGTTCATCAGGTCAGGTGCAGTCGTTGACCACTTATTTCAGAACCAATTTAGAAGTTCCCACTTTTTCTTCCCTGGATGTTGAGGAATTCTATTTAACAAATTATTCTTCTGATGTGTGTACTGTTTTGCTTTAAAAATGTGATTTATTTTTAATTTGATTTTATGGAAAAACACTTCTGAGAGCCAGGAGGGTTGAAAAGAGGTCCATAGTTACAGTATAACCAAATAAACCTATGGTTTATAGAGAGGCATCCACATTCATATTATCTAGTCATCCTGCACCCAGTAGGCTAGATAAAAATTTACAATCTTAGTACAGTTTCTGGGATTACTCATTCATACAATTCAGGTCAGATTCAAAATTGCTGAAAACCAAGTCGGTAATGAGCAATAAGAAGAAATGTGTGGGTTCCTTTTCAAAATTTAATCGGTCTTCTTTGGAGATCTTATTTCTTGGAGGACTTGAAGGCAAAGAATATTAATAATAAGGTAAACATGCAGGAACTGCAGGAGGTGCTTGTGAAAACAGCCCTTCTGAGTAGGTGTGAAAGCATCAGATCTTCTTTCTTTCCCAGGTCCTCTAAAGACCTTTCAGAATAAATGAGCAAAGGTAGTTCTTCAGCACATCTATACTCAGTATGCAAACTTTGTTTTCCATGACATTTTGTATTAAAAGAGTTCTCAAAACATATCCTGTGAAATAATTGTAGTCTTTTTTCAGGGAGATATCAGCTGAACTAGAAGAAAATGAGCTAACTAGCTTGGTAAATAAGGTTTTTGGCTAAAGGCTGCTCAGCAGTAAATTCCAAGATTTGTCTTCACAGACAAGTGCTTGTTGTGAATGATGAGGGATGGTGGAGTGGAGCCCCCAAATAACTGGAATCTTCACTGTTTGGAGGATTTCTTTATTTTCTGTGTGAGCTTCAGAAGGAACAAATGAGATTGCTGTGGTTCTTGTTAATGATCAGGACTGCCCAGAATTCAGAAACATAGTATATGTTCATCAGGAATATCAGTATGCAAATGAATCTTGCAGCACCGTTGAGACAAGGGCTGCATCTACACTGGAGAACTGTTGCAGTTTGACAACATTTTAACTGCCATGGCTCAATGCTATGGAATTATGGAATTTGTAGTTTTGTGAAGTATTTAGCCTTCTCTGACAGAGCGCTGTGGTGCCACAACAAACTACAAATCCCAGGATTCCATAGGATTGACCCATGACAGTTAAAGCATTGTTAAACTGTATTAATACTGCAGTGTAGCAGCAGCTTAAATATTAAAAAAAGTTGTAGCATAAGCTTTTGTAACCTACTTCTTCAGATACACCTCTGGATAAATTAAAATGCTGCTGCTTGTTTGTGTTTTTTTAAATGTCCTACATTTTGTGGGGCCTTGTCCTCCTTTGTGAGTATGACATTTAGTCACCCTATACAAAGTTTTGAAGTTTCCATTCCCATTTCCTGGCAACCTGGACTTGATGGGGAAGAGTCTACCGATGAGAGGATTAAGATGATAGGCAACTTTGCCTTGATAAATCTAAAATAAAGGAAATTGACATAATAGGGAAACCAATTAGTGACAAACCTGAAAAATTATGATTACTTATGAAGATATTGTTTAAATTTTTGTTTAAATATAAGTGTATTCCATAACTTGTGTGCTTCATTGAAGGAACAGATCTTCAGATTCCAATATACTGTACTTTTGCATATTCAGAAAAGGATAATGGCCACTGATTTTAATTCCTAGTATGTTTTTTTCTGCATACAGCTTGATACTGCACACCTGCCATGATTTAATTAAGTCTGCACTTTCCATTTAGAGACTGAATTTAACTGGCAATTTCATGGCTACAATATCAGGACTAATTTTTGATATTTTCTAGGACTTCCCCCCACCTATCTCTTTTTAAATTTTGTTTTACCACCTGCCTGGTGAAAAGTTGTGGAGAACTTGAAATTTTGCCCTCTTTTATAACATTTTGGTTTGACCTAACAAAACTGCTATTCAATGGTGGATTTTACTAATATTGTTGTGTGTGGTTTTTTTTTAATTCAGTAAGGTACATACCCTTTTGTATGAAAAGATTTTAAACATTTTCACCCATTTCATCATTCATCTGAGCTATTGCTACTCTGAAGTATCATCTATACACATCACAAATAAATAATCCCGTTACTAAAATAACTCTAGGCTTAAGCCTTTAGTTATATAATGGATGTTAGGTCACAGCAGCCATAGATGTCATGCTATTTGAATATTCTTTTGTTAATACCGCATCCTTATTTTTTTATTTGCCCATATAGCTCAAATATAATGCAGGACACCACTAGAAGATGTTTATACTTCACTCTCTTTGCTGTTGATGCTATATGCCCAAAAGACCATTCTGAATTATGATGACCCTATCTGCAGGGTTTCTTGGCAAGATTAATTCAGAGGTTTGCCATTGTTCTTCTGAGGCTGAGATAGTGTGACTTGCCCAAGGTCACCCAGTAGGTTTCCATAGCTAAGTGGAGACCCTGGTCTTTCAAACACCTAGTCCAACACTCAAACCATTACATCATGCTGGCTCTTCAGTGTCTTTCTAATTTCAGTTTATGTAAAATATTGTTGTCTGGGCTAAAGAACTCCAAGTGTCCAGGCCATATTAAGACATGCTGAGGTCTCATGTCAAATTGAAGAGGTCTCACAGTATTACTAAAAACATGCATTATTCTGAGTTTTATAAAACCACAACTTAAATGGCTCCTCCTAAACAATAGCCCACTTAGCTAATGCATAAATCTGGCATTGGCAAGAGGATAAGAGTGTACTTTAGTGTTTTTGCTTTAGACTCAGGGGCCATTCACACTTACTTTTTTGAACAAAGAGATTAGCATCTCTGCACCAATCCAGAACCGATTCAGAATAAATTCAGTGTTGCTACTACGTTTACCATGATCAAATCTCTCTGTGCCATTTTAACCCTGTTGCCATTCACATTTGACACCATATTGATTTAAAATGGAGGTGCCTCCATTTCCAGGAACGATGCAGTGCGATCCAAATCGATTCTGTAGCATACTCACACTACTGAAGATGCTGATTGTTGCTTGCAGCTCTTAAAAAAGAACCGCTAAGGGGTCCAGTGCCAAATGCCCTGGTTTAAATTGGCTTTTCAGCTGCCACCCACCCCCTGTAGGCTTTCTTGATTGCAGTTGGAGCAAGTGTGGACATCATGGGAATAAACTGGTTCCAAACTGGTTTATTTCTGTAGTGTGAATGGCCCCTCAGCAAGGCTTTTGGGAACCACAGGAAGACAATGCACAGTGTAGGTCTCCCTATGAAGTGTAATCAACAATATTCAGGAGGCCCAAGCACTTTGACTGAGGCTGCTTTTAAGGGAACTCCATTGTTAAAACTGAGAACTCCATCTTAAAACTCTTTGGCTGTCAGTCTTTTAGAGCACAATTCAAAGAGTTGATTTTGACCTATAGGTCCAAGCTGTCTAATGGATCATATTTTTCCAGGTGAATCTGCCAGGCCCCCAAGATCTTCACTGGCATGCCAAATAAGAACACAAGATGATACCGTCTTGGTTGTTATTTCTAGTTTCTGCATTGACATTGCTAAGGAAAGCAGAACAGCCCCCTCTTGCTGTCCTTTCTTTGCAAGCATTTTTATTCTGACAGGCTTTGAGGAGCTAACAATATTTAAAGGAAGATCTTTTACTCAGGCACTGTCTTGTTTTTTTATCTGTCTTTTGTTGCAACCAAAATTGTGAAGGACCTGGAAACCATGCCTTATGAGGAGTGACTTAGGGAGCTGGGTATGTTTAGCCTGGAGAAGAGAAGGTTAAGAGGTGATATGATGGCCCTGTTTAAGTATTTGAAGGGGTGTTATACTGAGGATGGAGCAAGCTTGTTTTCTGCTGCTCCAGAGAATAGCAGTGGATTCAAACTACAGGAAAAGAGATTCCACCTCAACATTAAGAAGAATTCCTGAGAGTGAGGAGTTTATCAGACAAAGGAAATTAATTGGAAGTATAATACAATGGCAATCTGAATGCAATCATGGTGTTTAATGTTATTGCATGATTGACTACCACACAAAATTCCGGGCAATGGGAAGTCAGTCTGAACGCAATCATGGGGTTTCACGTTATTGCATGAGAGGTGATCACATGCAATTTCAGGCAATGGCAAGCTATTTTCGGGCATTCAGTTCGAATGCAATTTGAATTCACATAAATTCACTGAACTAGCGAATTCACTTGAATGCGTTCTGGCCCCACTCTTTTTCATTCAAAATTAAGAGAAATTCCTCCTGTGTGATAAGAGCTTTCTGACAGTGAAATACACTGCCTCAGAGAGTGGCAGAGTCTCCTTCTTTGGAGGCTTTTAACAGAGGCTGGATGACCATCTCTCAGGGGTGCTTTGATTGTGATTCTAGGATTCTAAAATCAACACTTAAAATGTGCATTGAGATCCTATAACACTGGTCTCCTGACCCAGCCAAGGGTCTCCTGCTCGAATGTGCCCCTCCTCCTGTGCTGCTCCTCGTGCCTGGAATCTCTTCCCACACAATTAAGAACTATTACTTCCTTGGCTAATTTTAAGGCCAAATTTAAGACACTCTTGTTTAGGGAGGCATTCCAAATTACTGGTTGTTAATCTGCTACTTACTTTGTTTGTATTGTATACTAATTAGTATTATTTTAGAGATATTTTAATCATGTAATGTTGTTGTTTTAGATTGTACGTTGCTTCGCAGGTTTTCATTCTCTCCCCCTCCACCCCTTCATTTTATTTGACCTTTACTATGTAAAGCACTGTGCAAACTTTACAGTGCTCTGTAAATAAATGATGATGATAATAATAATAACAACAACAACAACAACAATAATGTATTAGAAAGGGGTTTTTAGAGATTTTGGTCTAAATCCTATTACTAATTCAGAGACATAGCAGTATTAGACTAGAACAGGGGTCGGCAACCTCCGGCCCACGGGCCGGATGCGGCCCGCAGAGGCCTGCTGACCGGCCCCTGGCTGCTGTTGCCACTGCCGCCGCCGCCGCCGCAGTGGCCGCCCATCACAGCTTTTCGCCACTTTGGGCGCCACCATTTTGGGAGGCAAAATGGCGGCGAAGTCTCGCGCGACTGCGGCGGCAGGGGGCCTCTAGGAGGCCCACTGCCATCGCTGGGGCCCTCCAGGAGGGCTCCGACGGCGGTAGGGGGCCTCTGGGGGGCCCTTTGCCGTTGCTGGGGCCCTCCAGGGGGCCCTCCAGCGCTGGCGGCCCCCACCAGCTTTTTTGCCGGTCTCTGACGGGGCCTGGGGCCTCGTCAGGGGCCAGCAAAGATGGGGAGGCCTGGCCCCCGGAGGGTGGAAGCTCCGCCTCAGCACGCAGTCCCGCCCCTGGAGGGTGGAAGCTCCACCCTGGCACGTGGCCCCGCCCCAGAGGGTTGAAGCTCCACCCCTGGCTTTGGCCCCCCCAGTCGCCTGAGGGACAGCAACCCGGCCCCCGGCTCAAAAAGGTTGCCTACCCCTGGACTAGAATATCAGTATGCAAAATGATCTAGCACTACTTTTGAGACTAAATGTGGGGGAAAAAGATATAGCATGCATCTGAGGAAATAGACCAAGTCCCTTTGCATCCTAACAGTACATGTTTTAGCTAAAACAGGCCCATTGAATCAATGAGATTCACCTGCCTGTTGACTTTCTATGCGACAATTGATTTTCAGGCTGCACCTGCACTACAGAACTAATGTGCTTTGCTATCGCATTAAATGCTCTGGCTCAAGGCTATGGAATTCTGGGATTTGTAGTTTTGTGTACTGGTTTAGTAATTTTATTAATATGTTCTTTCTAGGAATATGTAGGTCATCCAGCGCAACTCTGTGGTCAATCTTAACCAAAAGGCACACTGAAGGACCTAGAGCTTCTTAGAGAGAACACTCCACTAGGCCTTGCCCTTTGTAGCTCCTCTAGCGCAATTCTATGGCTGATGTCTGGCAGATGTTGACCACAGAGGTGCCCTGGAGGACCTAGAGATTCCTAGAGGTGTTCTCTCAGGTAAAAAAAAATTAGTGTTTTTGTTATTTGTGGTTTTCCCATATTCACAAAGGCCCTGTGCTCCTAACCCCAGCGAATGTGGAGGAATGAGTGTACTGTGTGACCCTTGGTTGACAGGAAGTGGTTTACATGTTGATCAGTATATTTGATTTACATGTTAATCTGTAATATTTAGTCTTCTCTCTTGAGTTCTGGTGCCACAACCAACTACAAATCCCAGGGTTCCACAGATTGGAGCCAGGACACTTAAAGCGGTGTCAAACTGCACTAATTCTGCAAATGTGGCAACTAAAATGAACCCAAACCCAGGCCAAGGCCTGATTCAAAACCAAGCCCTGACTGTGAAGTCGAAGGCTTTCATGGCCAGCATCCATAGTTTTTTTGTGGGTTTTCCGGCTATGTAGCCATATTCTAGAAGAGTTTATTCCTGACGCTTTGCCAGAATCTGTGGCTGGTGTTTTCAGAGAATGCTGGCATGGAAGAGAGTGGGATATACAGTACACTGTATATGTATGTGTGTATACACACACACATATACATACATACATACATACTGTGTGACCCTGGCTAGTCTTTCAGGACACCTTCCTTGTACCACATGTTTAATTGTGTTTAATTTTCTATTTATGTATTTTAATATTGTATTGTTTATAAAATTGTATTATTTTATACTTCTTGTTCACCACTTCAGGTCCCTACATTGGGAGAAAGGCGGGATATAAGAAAATAATAATAATAATAATAATAATTGGGTCGAAGTGATCACTCATGAAGCACAGAGTCAGGCAACTGCTTCAGATATTGGCAGCCAGCAGGTGTTTGGCTGTTGTTTAGGTACTTTGTGTATTTGTTTATGCAACATTGTAAACCGCCTTGATCCTCTGGAAAGGCGGTATATAAATAAAATGTATTATTATTATTATTATTATTATTATTATTATTATTATTATTATTATTATTGCACAGCCTCCCTAAAAACCCACAAAAAGTGTTATAAAAGGCTCCCCCCCTTCTGATACTGTATTTCCACCAGGCTGGTTTCCTAATGCTAAAGTGGAGGAGGAGGAGGAGGAGGAGGGCGGCCTTTGGCCTGGCTGCCATGCTTCCTCCTCCCTCCCTTCTTCCCCTCGGGGCCGGAGGAGGGACAGAGAGGGCGGCTGAGGCGAGGGAAGAAGGCCTGGGCTGGGAGGGAGGCAGGGAGGCCCGAGGAGCAGCAGGGAAAGGCAGCCATGGCGACTGTGGCGCTGGTGGTGATGGGAGTCAGCGGCTCAGGGAAGTAGGTACTGCTCTCTTGGGATGAGGCTCTTCCTTGGGTGGTTTGCTCAGGGGAAGGAGGAAAGGGTGCTCTCCTTCCAAGGAGACTAGTTTTGTGTCCCATC
>NC_056523.1:250380016-250518296 GCF_019175285.1 Sceloporus undulatus
CACACTGCAGAGATAACCCACTTTGAGACTGCTTGAACTGCCCTGGCTCAGTGCTAGGGAACCCTGCGGATTGTAGTTTATTGTGGGTGGCACAACACTGGGAGCCCTGGGAATTGTAGTTTATGGTGTGACACCAGAGGCTAAGGTCCCAAACACACTGCAGAGATAACCCACTTTGAGACTGCTTGAACTGCCCTGGCTCAGTGCTTGGGGATCATGGGAATTGTAGTTTATTGTGGCACACCTGAGCTCTCTCTGACACAGGAAGCTAAAGTCCAAAACACATTGCAGAAATAATCCAGTTTGACACTGCTTGAATTGCTCTGGCTCAGTGCTAGGGAACCCTGGGAACTGTACTTTTTGTGAGACATTTAGCCTTCTCTGTTGTGTGCCACAATACACTACAGTTCCCAGGACTCCCAAGCAGGGCAGTTAAAGCGGTCTCAAACTAGAATGGGACCTAAATCTCTCACGAAACTACACTTCCCACAAATTCTTGGTCAGTTAAAGTGGTCAGTCTATTTACATGGGATTCAAACAACAAACTACAGCTCCCAGGAATTCCCTAGCATTGAGCCAAGGCAATTAAAGCAGTCTCAAACTGGATTATTTCTGCAGTGTGGACTGGGCCTTGCAGGGCTGCCTCCCTCACTGCCAAAACAATGTGGTTTGACGTCCCTCCCTCATGGCTCAATAGTATGGAATTCAGGGAACTGTAGTTAGTTGTCTGAATCTACTTGGAAACTACTGGGTGACCTTGGACAAGTGACACTCTCTCAGCCTCAGAGGATGGCAATGGCAAACCCTATAAAGAAAGCCCTGTGAGAGGGAATGACTTGATGAAGGCTTTGCTCTGGACTTTCTTTCTGGAAAAAAATTTTCCTCTTGGAAAGCAGCTTGTCCTTCACCCTCCTCCTTTTGAAGGGGGTGTTAAACTGGATTGTTTCTACTGTATGGAGGCAGATTTTGGTGGCCACAAAACACCAGAAGTATTGTTGTGTGCCTCCAAGTCGTTTCTGATTTATGGGGACCTTTGGCTGGGGTTTGGCGACCCTAAGACAGATTACCTTTTGTGGGGCTTTCTTCAGAGAGGGGGGTTTGCCCTTGCCATCCTCTGAGGCTGAGAGTGTGTGACAAGATCACCCAATGGGTCTACATGGGATTCGAACTCAGATCTCCCAGAGTCATAGCCCAACGCTCAAAGCACTACACTACACTGCCTCTCATTTGGGGGAAGACTAGGGGGTCTTATTAGCCTTTGCAGGGCCACATCTGATCCCACAAAAAGAAAATAAAAACATTTGTATTGTATGCCTTATGTGACATGGGAGCATGTTTTGGGACATTTCTGAAGCAATTGTTTGTTTGTTTGTTTGTTTAAATTACAAAATTTTATTTTGACTCCTGTGAGGGGGTTCCAGATATGTTTGCAGTTTTGGAAAAAATGAACCTGGGAATAAAATACCTACCTGGAATACATGCAATTTAGAATACACAAAAAGCACAAATAATTGTCAGTGGTGAGAAATCTAAAACAATTGACGTTAACAAAGGTACAACACAGGATGTCCCCTATTCTCATTATTATTTATCACAGTTATGGAGATATTAATGAAATTGGGAACAATCCACTCATCAATGGTCCACAGATAAAAGGACATTCATACAAGCTCAAAGCATGTACTGATGATCTTGTGATCTTTTTGGAAAACCCAACAGAAGGAATAAATGAGATGTTGAGAGTCCTAGAGATAATTTTTGGAGCTAAAATGTATATTTCTTTTACTCCTAAGGGGGCCCTTGGGGTCACAAGAATGGCCCTGGGAGGCCGCATGTGGCCAAAGAAGAGCACTTTGCTTACCCTTTTTCTACACATATTTGCCCTTGGTAGGAAACAAAATGGGGCAGACTCTACTGTCATTCTGAGGGGTAGGGTTGGCTGGTGAAATAAGGGATGCAAGATATATTGTATGTTGGTGTTGTGTGCCTTCAAGTTGTTTCCAACTTGTGGCGACCCTATTATGGGGTTTTCTTGGCACGATTTGTTCAGAGGAGGTTTGCTATTGCCAACCTCTGAGGCTGTGAGAGTGTGACTTGCCCAAGGTCACCCAGTGGGCTTCATGGCAAAGCCGGCATTCGAACCCTGGTCTCCGGAGTCATCCAACTCTCAAACCATTACAGCATGCTGGCATTTATTATTACAGGCCTTAACTGTTAGTAGTGTAGCTGGATAGATGAAGGGATTTCATGTCACAGCCATTTTATTGCCTCTGCCTTTGATTGTATTTATTTTGTGTCTTGCCCTTTGGTGGAAAGGAATTATAAACGAATGCTCTTGTTATTGTTAAAAGCACAGGAGCTCTGTTCCTTATTTTACCTGCCAATCCTGCAAGGATCCAAAACTTTTTGTGGAAACTCAGAAGCACAAATACATGGCGAGTGCTTCACAAACGCACCAGCAACTGTGATGCACCTCCACCCACCCACCCCGCATTTTGGGAAAGTTACCAAGTTATAACAGTCCCTTGAATTCCTCAGCTGTCATGTCAAAAAGTAACTCCAAAAAGAAGTGCACCTTGGTGCGGAAACGGGTATTGGTCCACAGAGGTCCAAAGTGCACCTCTGTGGAAAAACTAGCATTGGTCTGTAGAACAACAAGGAGAAAAAGAAAAACACATGACAGATGCTTGAAATCTTCTCGAAGCATTCACCACCCTCTTCTTTTTGCTTACAGAAATGGCGCGGTTCCAAACAAATCCAAGCATTTGTGTACTGTGGATGTGGAGAAATTTCCAGTGCACTCTGGTGTACTGAGAGTCTTAAGATTGCTGCTTTACTGTGAGTACATCTGCACTGCAGAAATAATACAGTCCGACACCACTTTAACTGCTGTGGCTCAATGCTTTGGAATTCTAGGATTTATAGTTTTGCGAGACATTTAGCCTTCTGTGCCAGAAAGCTCTGCTGCCACAATAAACCACAGTTCCCGGAACTCCATAGCACTGAGCTATGGCAGTTAAAGCAGTGTCAAACTGGATTACTTCTGCAGTGCAGATGAAGCCTCAGAACTGTGATGGGGAAGAGAAAGAAGAGGCAACATTTTAGTCATAGCCAATAATACCCAAGCCATGTGGAAAATAAAATTATTGGCTCTTCACCAGAAGAGGACCAGCAATGATGCCAAACAAACTTCATTTAGCAGGGCATTCCAGTATCTTGGTGCCATTACCTGGCAGTCACTGTGCGTCAGATGAAGGAAGGAAATGGAGGGGGCTTTGCCAATTATAATGAGGATGAGGTATGGTTCATATAGGTGGAAGTGATTTGGCCGACTACAAGGAATTGCCAATGTTCTGACATTTTCCAAATAGTTTACAGTAAATTTAATGCACTGGATTCTCATATTTGCTACAAAAATGAGAGTGGCTTCATAAACATTTGGCAGCAGACTGTCGACTCTCATACTACAGAAGAATGATTGAAACCCTTCTCCAACCTTGGCATATGTCTTTAGTGTTAGTGTTTTGTGTCCCCCGCTATTGGTGACAAACACTTCTATTTTTCAGGGCCCTATGACAACTACATAGCTGCTCTTATGTGGAACCTCTCCTGTCATAGCACCACACTGCTGGTGCCTCTTTTTTACCAGAAGTGAAACTAGTAGGACTGGGCACCCAGTACTGGCCCAAGGGCCCTTCATAGTTTCAAGGTTTCATCACAGGTGTGGAGCTCAGACTCTCCCCCCCTCCCTCAAGCAAGCCATTTCTAATACAGTGAGAGAACAGTGTCATTTAATCAAATGAAAGCCTATAACCTTTGCTTATTAGACGTTGGAATGCTTTATTCAGTTAATTAGTGGATATGTATGCTGAAACTGGGTGTTCCTGCAGTTTTGTCAGCACAATGTAACAAAACCTGTTATTTATTTTAACCCGTGGCAGTGTCACAGGCCTATGGACTGAATGTTTAGAGTGAAGCTGGAAAATGTTTTGGAGAAGAGTAGTTGCTGCTATCCTAGAAACACAGGTGCTACCAAATGGACTCACATCCCTGTGTATTTTTGATGTATGCAGTTAAAGAGGTTTTCTTTTTTTCTCCCAGTATTGTTGGGGGTCACCTGTGAAAACTTAATTCTATGTTGCATGAGGAAACCCTATATGGGTGTGTTCAGCCCACATGAATGTCAAAACTAATCCTGTAACTGTTGCCAAATATTACTTTGGAAGACACAGTACACCTTTTTATTGCAACCTGTTGTTTTAATTATACTGTTCAAAATGCACATTATGTTTTTGTTTCATTGGAATGTTGATCAATATAATATAGGAATTATTAACTAAATGTAAATAATTGCTTTTTGTTTTGGGAACTCTTCAAACCAAGAGTTGGTTACTAAAACTGTTTTCGAAGAAAATTACAGAAAGAACAGGGCTCCACAGGAGAGAGTAGGAATTGTGATTTGCTTCATTCACTTCTAGCACTGAAGTCCAAAACACACTGCAGAAATAGTCCAGTTTGAGATCGCTTTAACTGCCCTGGATCTAAGAATTGAAACACAAGGTTGTAGCAATCTTCTGTATTGCATTTATTGTAAAGGTCTGAGGGGCAGAGTTTGGACGTTTACCTTTTAAAAGGAGCTGGTTACTGATCACCTAACAGGTCTTCTTACGGCAGTCCATAAAGGTAACTCAGTGCAGTACTTGCTATTAACAATGCAAGTTCACGCAAGTGGCAATTCACATATTCTTAGAAAAATGCCAAAGTCATTATGAAACCATCTTGCCTGGCTGCAACGTGAGGCAGCAACCCATGGTCACCCCTTTCTCTTCCCCTATTTCTCAGACTCAGGGTGACCAGATGTCATAACTGCAAGAGTACAAGACACCTCAAAATGTAGGACATGAGGCAGATGCTGGGGGTCAGCCTCCCCACTATACTTCCTGAACATCACTGCTTGTCCCTATTACTCTGCCATTTCCCACAGACTCCCTCATTTTGTTTGATACCTCTGAAGTCTGGAGAACCCTTCTGTCACCAATGTTGAAATAAGACTGAACTGCCAGTCCATCCAGCTTCTGCCTGTGGAGTAGGGAAGAGCTGCCATCTTGTTTTTCTCTTCTACCAGGGAAATATTTCATGTTGTCCCTGTTCAGACCTTTGGTCATCATAAGATATTACCATTCATAGATACATGAGCATGAAATGACAAGATTTTATAACTCAAGGCAAGACTCATAGCATATGTATATGAATAGTCCAGTACACAGAAAAATGAATTCCTGTGGTACAAGTCAAAAATCTTTCTTTTAAAGGTGTTTTAATATCACGTGTTTTAAAGTATTCAGCTGCAGTCTGTTTAATGTATCATTTCTAGTTTTCTCCGATACAATAGCCAAAGAGGAAATTCTATATAATTTCATCATAATTTGATAGCAACATGATCAGCTTCCTATTGTTCACATTCATGTGATTTATTTAGAGCTAGAAATAGAAATCCAACTAATAACGGATGACAGTTCATAGTAAAGGAGGCGATGCATGAACAAGTTTCCCTACTGGAACAGTTCTATGTTCCTAAGAGAGGTGATTTCTTGACAACTGCATTTCTGTCATTACTATGCTATGGCTCCTATTGAGGGGTGATAGACTTCATGCAAGAGGATAGCCAGTCATAATAATTTGGTTTGGGCTGTTATAGAAATGGTAGATGGGGAAAGCCATGACAGCAACTTTATTCTGAGCTTGCTTTTTCTCCCAGCACATTTCTTCACAAAAAGTAAATGTTCTATTTCTCTGTGCTGTTTTACAGATCCACCGTGGGCTCACATCTGGCAGACAAGGTAGACTGGATGTATTCTTTATATCTGGGTTCATTTTTTCCCTCTTGTCAGAGATGCTAATTGCATACAGTGTTAACAGCTGCATGTGGCAGCCTAGTGGGATTGTGGGCTCCAGGTGTTGGATGGAAGAACTCCTGATGTGATTGCTCTACCAGCATATGTCTGGGTTTGTTGGAATATCAGTGCCAGACTATTCACTGTTTTAGCTTTTTTTTAGCCTTTTCTTCTTCTTCTTTTTTTTAAAAAAAATAATCTTTTATTTATTTCAGTTCAACAAAGAATACTAAATCAACATCAACAACAAAAAGTTCAAAGAGGCTTAGGATAGGAGTTAACAGATGCTTAACAGGCAATTCCATTGGGGTAATTGTCTGGGTGATGCACAACACTTCCCAGCTTTTAAAAATATATTTGATTTTTCAACTATTCCTATTAAGCTGGAGCAGCTGCCAAAAGAACTGTCACCAACACTGACTTTGCACTATATGGTTTTTTTCCATCTTACAGATGATAGCAGATTATTTTACCCCTGAGTCAAGAAATTACATTTTAAAAGTTTTGTTGTGGGGGGAAGAATTATACATTATCCATTATGTAATTTTGATCCCCTAATTGCAGAACTTAAACATATGGGAAATGTATCATACATAAATCATAATTCTTTTTGTGATATTTTGATCATATAACCATTTGCATTTGTTAAGGACTGTTGCTTTCAAATTGTTTATCTGTTATGCTAAAACATTCCACCATTATCTTTCGTATTTAGTTAGGATGGAAGTTCTATGATGGTGATGACTATCATCCAGATGAGAACAAAAAGAAAATGGCAGAAGGAATACCTTTGAATGACCAGGTACTGCAGAGGCCAAATAAGTCTTTAAATTACATTATGAAACATAGAACAATCCTATGATTGAACACACAGCTTGCTCTTTAGCTTTTTAAAAATAATTTAATATAAACGGTTGATGAAACATCTGTGCAGAAAAGAAATCCTAGCACTGCTCAAGAGTCTCAATCATGTGTTTATTTTCTTGCTTCCCAGCCTGACTGTTGGGGAAACTTCACTCTGCCAGTCACTCACTACATATGTTGATTAGCAAACAGGACTAGAGAAAGTCACTTTTTACACTTGTGCACACCCACTGAACTGAAAAGAGTGACACTGAATAATTTCTCTAATGCACATTGCATAGATTTTCCCCCCCAATCCTATTGAAACTACTGGGACTACTGTATTTTTCTTTTTCAATCCTATTGAAACTACTGGGACTACTGTATATCATTAGAAGTGGTCTAAGCCTATGAAATCACATTCCATAGGAACCATTGTTTATGTGGAAGTGGATGCATGTTATGTATACTGTTTTATGACATGCAGCATATTAAATGGTACTCTATACTACATGGTTTTGATATAACTGTATTAAGATGTTATTTGTGGGGTTTACGGACTATTAAGATGCTTTGCTAAAGAAGTTTAGGAAATGGCAACCTTTTTAAAAACCGATTTAGGCTCAGAAACATTTTCATAGCTGTTTTTTTTCTGTTCAGGCCATCGAATATGGCACCAGCAAGCTTATTCCACCATAGCGTATAATTACTTCTTGCTTAAACTGGTGATACAAATGCAGTCTCTCATCCTCTTTCTCAATGTGGCAGCCTTCCAAGCAGTATTTATTAAACTTATCTAATACAGTCTAGAATGGAAAGGTGAAACTTTAATTATAAGCAATTATGAAAAAATCTGAGGCAGTGTAAAGCTTAAATTGAATTACATTGGTAAGCTGATTAATCATGTTGATTATATTTGCCATATTCCTTTGAGCTAAGTGAACTAACAGGTAGAAGGTGACAAGATCCAAGCAAATGAAGACTATCAACCATTCAAATCATCTTTATTTGGAAGGAAATCTTGAGTGGGGTACCTCAGGGTTCTTTTCTAGGACCATTACTCTTCAACACATTTATGAATGTCTTAGATGATGGGATGAAAGGAATCCTTATCAGGTTTGCAGATGACACAAAATTGGAAGGGGTGACTAGCACACTGGAAGACAGGAACATAATTTGAAAGCACCTTGATAAACTAGAAAATTGGACAGAAATTAATAACTTGAAATTCAAGAGACAAAAGTTTAATTCTTCATTTAGGCCACAAGAAACAAATGAACATGTATAGGATGGAGTATGTGATTCTGTAATTATGAGACCAAAACCCTTCCCTTAAGCTACTCTCTCTTGTTTTTTTTAGGACAGGATCCCATGGCTTTGCCATCTTCATGATATATTAAGAAGGTAAGAGAATGCACAGTTAACTAACAAGTTACAGTACTAATTCATTGGATTTTTCTGCCAATTTCACCCAACTCAAGTTTCACCATCTGAAGGGGAGGTTTAAAAATGTATTTTGGCAATTTAGGTAATTAGAGCTCATTAAACTGGGTGTCTCTTCCTGTCTGTTTCAGTAAAATAGGAAGGATTGCTGCCCCTGAAGAAGTACTGTATTAGGATTGGAGGAAATGCATCACATGTCTCTGTTAGTCTATTCTGGAGATGAGAATGGGGCGTGGATGAATAAAAGAAAGGGAGAAGGAGAAGGAACTTTCTGGAGCTCAAGTCAGAGCAACAGAGGAAACAATCAGGGATGAATAAAAGAAAGAAAGGGAGAAGAAGAGGGAACTTACTGGAGCTCAAGTCAGAGCAACAGAAGAAACAATCAAAGAATGGGAAAGAGGGGAAAAAAGTGAGTCTTGGAATGGATGCAGGGTGTGTGTGATTTGTTTGGAGACCAAGACCCCCAGGAAATTGGAGATCTTTCAGAATGCCAGGCTCTGTAGGCCTGAAAAGCAGGTATACATTGTAATGAAAGAAACTCGAGTCTTTTGAGGGGGGAATGCACTATGAGTCTCATAGATTACAATCCAGGCTGGTTTCTATTGTGCGTTACTATATAATATACAATCTTATATATTATTATATGGGGCAGCTGTCATGAATCCATTTGTAAGCTTATTGATGTTTACAATGCCACTATGCACTTGGAAAATTAAGTAAAAAGTTTCCCATACCCTTCTTTCTGCCCCTGCTCCATTTCCTTCTCTCTTGGCATCACTACCTCTCTCTCTCACTACCCTCATTCTGCTTTTTTACTTATTATTATACAGTTATTGTACCATCAAGGCAAGATGGACACAGGGAATAGTGAGACTGTTAGATAGCTATTAATTGAAACTGAAGGCGCCTGAATTTGGGACTCCTTATGCAAAACATATATGTATTCTGCCACTGATCTTGGCAGATCACACTTTGCTGAGAGGCAGAGGCAGAAAGGATGCAGTTGGGTAGAAAAATGTACTCAAGATTTCCAGACATTCCACACTTGATTTAATGACTCAGCTTTGTAGCTATTGTTTTTGATACAATTGTGGGCCAGTGTCTTCTAACGTATATATTCCTAATTAACCTTTAAGAAACAACATTTGAAAAGTCAGTAAAGCATACATGTTGAGAAATGGTCTCAAAAGAAAAGTGAGATGGAGTTAATAAAAAAATAGGCCGTCAGTGAAAACCTCCTTGCCATTCTCTACAAACTCTATGGTGCATCCCAAGCTAATATATTGAATAGTGAGCTAACTAATGATAACCTCTATAATTAACCAATTTCTATTATTGTTGTCGATAGTGATGAAATAATTTACAAATTTTTAGCATTTAAGATTGTCAAATTAATTTTTAAACTTAATGTTCCAAACTCTTAAAGAATGGTTTGATGCATGTTGACTACACAACAGAATGTATGGAGATGTGTGTGCGCGTGTGTGAAAACTGGTAGTGAATGTGAAATCTCAAATGGTATTTGAAGAAAAAAACATGAAAATTTATAGTCCTAAGGCTTCAAACAGAAGAATCAAAGTGTCTGTCAGCATTGGGCTATGTTTGGTTAAACATCAACAGCGTGTGTGTGTGTGTGTGGGAGGGAGGATTTCAGCCAAGAAGGATTTCTGGCAAGCAATGATTAGATCTTTAAAGGCCTTGTATAGCTCTGCCCTACATGATGGCCAGAAGTAAAATGTATTCATGCTTTTTGATTTTTAGCACATAAGACTGCTGAGAGTAAGGGCATATTATTAGAAAAACAGGGGAAAAATCTGGTCTTCTGCTAGCATGGAAACATAGATTCCTGTTTTTGCCATTACTTCTGCCATGATAATAAAGATAGGGCCACATCACAGAAGAATCACAAGTACTGCCCTTGTAGGACTGTACCACTTGAGAACGTAGAGGGGAGAACCACATGACTCAGGACTGCTTGACCTAGAAAACTAGCATGTTAGTGACAAGAGTAATAGTCTAACATTCTTACTATGATGTCTGAGGTACTGCCTGTGTTTCAGTGTGGAACAAACAAGGTAGGCTGTATTATTAAGAACCTTGAAAATGTGCATGCCCATTTCCAGGTCAAACCACCATGGATATGATAGTCAATAGAGATTTATAGATACTTTTTTTCCCTTTTTTGTAGAGAACATACATGTGGACAAAATGCAATTTTAGCCTGCTCAGCACTGAAAAAAATGTACAGACGTATTCTGGAAAATGGAGAGCCCAGCTGTCAGAATGAAAGTGGTCAGCAAGAGAACCAAGGCCCCCCTGCACCATTGAAGATCCTTTTTGTTCATTTAGATGGACCAATAGACTTAATTGCAAGCCGCCTAAGAAAAAGAAAGGGACACTTTATGCCGCTTACTCTCCTACAGTCACAGTTTGACACTCTTGAGCCTCCATCCACACCAGAGAGCTTTATCACTATTAGTTTGGAAAAGTCCATTTCAGAAATAGTAGCTGAAATTGAAGCCTACATTAAAAAAACATATTAATACAGTGGTACCCCGGGTTACGAAAATAATTCGTTCCGCCGCCGCGTTCGTAACCCGAAATCCTTCGTAAGCCGAAAAAGCCATAGGCGCTAATGGGGAAAAGCCGCGATTTCGTGCGAAATAGCGCCGAAAAGCACCAAAAATTTTTTCGTAACCCGAAATAACCTTCGTAACCCGGAACAGTTTTTTCCTATTGATTTTTTTCGTAACCCGGAAATTTCGTAAGGCGGTGCTTTCGTATCCCGGGGTACCACTGTATTTCTTTCAAGTTCATTTCTGAATTACAGTATATAATATAAAACGAATTGTCTTTAGTGTAATTTCTACTTTGATTAAGCAGTATAATATTATATCTTAATTTCATTTTACTCATATGATGACCACAAAACAAAACTGTCTGGTTACTTGATATCTGTAACTTAGTATTTCATGCAAGTTCAATTTAATTTGTGCCTATGAGGACGAAGAACATGAAGATGTATATCCTTCGGGTGGAACTGGAAAGTAAAAAGTAAACCCTATCCAGCACATTCTCAGTGTTTAGTCCCACCCTAGTCTTCCAACAAATGCATAATTTTGCACCTGCAAAGAAATGACAAGGCAAAACACTTGCATTCACTGTGACACCAAACTCATTTTTATCACCTCCAATTAGGCTGCTATGAAAATGGCCTAACTTGGGAGTCTCACAGAACTATTTTACTAATCATGTAAAGTTACAGTAAATTAAAAGGAATCTGGAAATCAACTAGAGGCGTACTCTACAACGTATGTACAAAAACTCTTATGGAAAAGGTAATGAACAAATACTTGCAGTCAACTACATGCACTTATTTTTGAAGTACACAAACATCCAGTTATTAATCCACATTACAGGCATTATGTTGATTCTTAAGCAATGGTCTCTGGGATAAGAGAAAGGACCTAGAGCTGGTATAACCACATCTCACAGGAGCTAAGGTCTCTGAACACTTCCAATAACCCAGTTACTTAAACATGCTCAAACTACTGGTTTTGAAATTCAATTGTAGACTGCCCTCTTGTGGTGTGTCAGGTAAACTGTATGTGTATCAAGTGTATGTCTGTGTAGATATGTAGTGCAAATTAATGTTTTCTAAATATACTTTAAAAAAAGAGAAGAAAAAAGAGTTGTAAGTATGAAATATCCACTTCTCTGCACAGTATAAGTAAATTCTCCGGTTCAGATGGCTTAACTTATGTGATGGGGTGGGGCAGGATCCTGAAATAGGGATAGAGACAAGATCTCTATATCTTTGAGTTCTATTATTATTATTATTATTATTAACTGAAAGAAACAAGTTGGCAGCATGAGCTTTCCTAGATTAAAGTCTGCTTACTCAGATGCATTTAATCTCAGAGGGTACTCCAAGATCTCTATATCTTTGAATTCAGTTCCTCAGATGTATTTTACTGTTTTTGTGTGTGTGTGTGCTTTAAAGCCATTTCCGGAGAGGAGCAGCTACATTTCAACCTTCCGTCCAGGAAGAATGTCAAAATCTCCATTTTGAGTATGACTAAGCATGGATTTATATCAATGATTTTTTTTAAAAAAAATGTTTTTGACTTTTAGTTGGTCATGTCCACCATTTTTTCTTGAATGTCCTACATTTTGTCCCAATTTTGAGGAAGAGAATTATGGCAACCCACATGCTCTGGTAACCTCAAATCTGGATTTCTGCAATGTGCTGTACACTGGGCTACCTTTGTACCAAGTTTGGAAACCGATTAGTTCAAATGTGGCAGCCAGACAGATGGTGCATCTAGGAGTGATCATATTACAACTATATTAAAATCAATCCACTGGCAATCAATTTATTTTTGGCCAAAGTACAAAGTTGGTGATAACCTTTAAAGCCTCTACATGGTTTGGGTCCAGGTTATCTACAGGATTGCCTTCTCCTGTACAATCAGGTCCTCTGGGGGATATTTACTCCAGTCAGCTAGGACTAGGCTGACAACTGTAGCCCAGAGAACCTTTACTTCACCCTCCCCAGACTTATGGAATGACCTGCCTGAAGAGATCCAACAGCTGGATATGCTGCCTGACTTTAAAACAGTACTAAAGAGTAAGCTCTTCCAGCAGGCCTATACAGTATTTTTAAAAACACAAATTTTAAAATTATGAATTGTTTTAATACATAGACTCTTTTAACTGGTTATATATTAATTGATCTTCTATGTTTTTAGCTGGTATCTGTTGTTGTATTTTAACCTTGTTTTCACCTCAATCTATAGGAGGAAGCGAGTAAGAAATAACCATAATCATCCAAGCCTCTGAGACCAGCACAAGTGGAGCAAATAGTATAAAATCATCTCATTTCCTTCACAGGAGAGATAATTCAATGTCCTCAAAGAGACCATTGACTCCATGCAATAGATATCACAAAGTGGTTTTGGGAATTCATACTCAAGGTGGCTTGATTGTGGCAAGGATTTTACTTATTGTTGGGTTGCCAGCAGGACAATTTTGGCAAGTCAAGGGACAATTTAGCACTCTGCCGCACCTACAAAATCTTTTATAATTTTTTTTACAAATCTAAATGTCCAGAAGAGTCACTTTCAGTTTTTCCTTTAAATTCTATTTTTTACTGTTTGCCTTCCTTTATAGAAGAAATGCTGGCTCCTGGAGGCTTTCAAAGAACAGCAATTCTCATTTTCCACCCTGGCTGTAGGGTCCCAAGGCTCATCTCTGGTTTATAGAAACAAAATCTTAAATATAAATTACTGGTAGTGAAAAACTGAACATTGTCTCAGCATTAAGTCTAGTGATCTGAATTTTATCCATCAGGATAGAATGAGTTTCAAACTAATTGCTCACAAAGAAGTTTAATTCATTTATTACCTGTGCACAAGAGAGATAACTACCATAAAAACCCAAAAGATATACAGTTTTTTTACATGGTGGTTAAAAGTAATTAGAGTATCACATGACAGTGTCAGTGAAAGTATGCGCCCAATTACAAATCATAATGCAAGTTAGAATCTCAAAGGGATAAAGCCAAAGAGCTTTTAGGCAAAAGCAGTTTCAGAGCAAACGGCTGGGCTCTTTGAATCGGCACAAAAATGAAGGTAATTTACAATCCTTGTGAATATTGAAACAATGTTACAATGCAGGTTTCTGTACAGTTGTCAAGATCAGGTCAGCAATCCTAGTATTTTAAAAGAATTTGCCAAAGCACTTTTGCTAAGAGATGCTTGCTAAAGATGCTGTAAGATTCTACTACACTGGAGTTGGTTTATGTGTTTCATTTATTCTGTTTCTGAGATGTTTTATATTGCTGCAATGAAAAATTTGCTTGAAAAAAACCTGCTTCCATATGTATACACTTGAGATAAAAGAGCAAGAATAGGAGCTAAATCAAGTGGTATAAATCTTACAGCATTTCGCTAGCAAGAGAGACATGCCAAGTCACAATAAGCAATATGTACCAACAAATCATAGCTTCAATTAGTACCCTCTTTAATTTGTATTCTACATAAATTACTATCAAAGGCTAATGTTTAAGAAGCAACTAAATTGGACAGTTGAAGGTCAGATAAAACCTGGTCACCCAACTGTGGAAGCAGATTTCCTTTTTTTAAAAAAAAATCACAATAAATGCAGAATGAAGAAGTGTTTGATGCATGCAACAACCAAGTGAAAAGCATTGATTCCCACTGTTCGAAGAAAACTACTGCACTCCACCTTAATGCATCAGACTGGGTTTAGTTAGAACAAGACAATTCCCAAGAGTCAGAATGAAATAAAGCTGGTATTTTAAAGATTTAAGAGCTGTTATCAAAAATAAATTACATTTTTCAAGTTTCAGAAACATTGCTATGATGGTTGGGAACCCAGTAGCCTTTCAATGGCTGCATTGATATCACCTCCTGTTGCTATTAGAGCTTGTAGGTTTGCTTCACGGTTCAAAAAGCCCATTGCGCTGAGTTGCTCCAGTTGCTGCTGAAATCGAACTTCAGGATTTTGTAGTTGCTAAAGAGAAACATATTTCATGTTATACACGTATCTACACAAACACACTCCTTAAGTGTAAATTAAAATGAGAAAAAACTGAAGTTCTTTTCAATCTACTTTTTGCAAATACAGGTTGAGTCTCCCTTCACCAAAGTGCTTGAAACCAGAAGTGTTTTAGATTTTGGAATACCTATATTTGCATATATGTATATAATAAGATATCTTGGAAATGACAACCAAGTCTAAACACAAAGTGCATTTTATGTTTCATACACACCTTATACACATAGCCTGAAGGTATTTTTATACAGTATTTTAAACAATTTTGTGCATGAATCAGTTTTTATACAATGAACCATTAGAAAGCAAAGGTGTCACTATCTCAGCCACCCATGAAAAAAGTTTGGTCTTTGGAGTATTTTGGATTTTGGCATTCCAGATACGGGAGACTCAATCTTTAACATTTTCTATTTTTCTAGACTACACACTGAAATTAAAGAGTGTTGAGGCTACTGCTTGAGAACACACATCAGAATTATTACAAAAGTACTATGATTAAAGAGGGCTTCCTCTAGTCTGAGTACATGGACAGTGACTAATTTTTTCAGACGTTTCCCCTCTTTTTAAAGAGATTTTCTTCCTGGAGTTGAGGTGTTTAACTGCCAGGCTTCAGTTCTGCCTTTATATTTTCGATTTAGAAATGCATTTGCTACACATCAGCTAAGAAGAAAAGCCAGTCACTTTAACCCCTAGAAAACTGGGATATATCCCTTCAAGAAAGTAGTCTAGAATGCTTTTAACCTTGCCTTAATTCATAAATAGAATCCCGAGCAAAGGTCCTATTAAATAGGGCAATGATCTGAGAAATGAAGAGTTTGTTTTCACTATCCCACTTTACAATTTGCAAGCTAATTCAAATATGAAGTATGACCATACGTTTTGAGCTTCTCAGTTATGGAGTGCAAGTGCAGAAGAACAACTCGAGTACAGCTATCTGATATTTTACCTGAGCATTTGCCCCAGCAAGTGCCTGTAACATCTGCTGAACAAATTGCTGGTGCCCAGTTTCGCCAGTTCCTGATGCTGGACTTGTATTTTCACTTGGGACGGATGTGGGTATTGTTGTTCCAGTAGGAATGCTGGTGCTCCCTAATCCAGCACTTCCTAAACCGGAATTTCCCAAACCTGCTATACCAGGATTAAATCTATACAAAAGAGAAGACAAATTAAGGTGAATCTTGTCCCATTTCTCCAAAAAGAATGATCAATTAGGAGCTGCACTTGTAACAGAAATAAAGTCCACTCACAAAGAACATAGTACCCAAAGTACTCTACCATACTATTCTTGAAATCAGATTTTCAAAATTAGCCGCTGATTTAACGTTTACACTCTCAACAAGCAGCTGATACATTAACAATGCTCACACAAACTCACAAACAAACTACAAACTAAAAATTGAAGAAATCATGCAAACTCTTACCCAGGTATAAGTCCTGGTGCTTCTGTTGCTAGAGTCTGTAAACCTTGCTGAATCTGTAGCAAAGCTTGCATAGCCCTAGGGTTTGACATGGCAGATAATGTGTCTGGATTCTGCATCTACCAAGAGAAACCCACAATGTGTCAAACATGTGCATGCACTTAAAGGATTATTTCAGAATCACCTGAAAATTTCTTCCTGTTTGTCTATCAATTTTCCTTTCATAATGCATAAAAACCCAGCTGATGTTTGAGGGAAAGTAAAGAAGCCTCCCCAGTTTTAGCTATTTTGTGCACCTCCCAGCACAGAGGCTTTCTGAATGGATATTTGGATTTCAGGGTCATTCACATCCATCCTAAGTGTGTGTGAGGAGGGAGGGGAGTTTTCTGCAAATCCATGCTAATAATTTAGTTTCTATGATGATTTGCAGCCATGGGTTGAAACATATATGATGGCTGGACAGGAGAGCCCACATTCATACAGGAAAAGCAGCTGATTGTACAAATGATAGACACCCTAGAATTCAGTGAAATGCTTTGTGCAGCTGCATCAATAACAGGAAAATTCAGAAAGATGAATCAGTTTTTTCGGTGACATAGGAAAGATCAACCTCCAGGTGAATGACCTATCAAATAACTTTTGGACTAAGTAGATGGTGTTAAGGAAAATGCAACATGGGATATACAGTAGAGAAATAAAACATGTATGTGAAAGTCACTATGACTAAGCAAAAACAATTAAGAAGCCACACAGGTGTAAAAGCTAATGTAATTTAGCAGTCCTAAATGCCAAGGACAGAAATGTAGAGTGTATAATTGGAAACACCTGAGTATCATTAAGTGTACAAGGTGAAATGATGAAATCCTTAAGTATGGGTTGAACTATGTGGACCAATCAAAATGGATGTACACGCCCACTGGGTGGAAACTGACTAAGTGGGTGGTGTTTAACGATGGCTATAATAATTGCTATGATTGCCAATGTATTTTGTGGGTCGTTGTGGAGTTTTGTGAGTAGTTTGGAGATTGTAGAGATTGTGATTTGTGAGGGCATTAGTATTTTGTATATAGTAGAATAAAGTAGATCTTTTGTATAAGACTACTGAGTTGTCTGGTGTCTTGAGGAAGATACAAGAGCCAGCAGGATCTTGGAGAAGTGAGAAGGCTTGGAGAGTTTGTCAGGATCTTCAGCCTATTCTCTGAAACTCTGCTGCTTTGGAGAAAAGCATTAACCACTGGCCAAAACTGGTCAGCGCCGGTGCATAACAAGGTGGTGAGTTAGAGCCAGAGGTGAAGAGCTACAACTCCCATCATCCCTGACAGATGGATCATTATTTTGACTTACTTGCTGAAGAAAAGTTGGAATTTGCTGTCTCATTTGTTCTTGAAGCTGAGGATTCCCAGCAAACAAAGGATTATTTAGCATCATCTGCCAAAAATGAGCAAAGATTTTGTCACTACAGAGCCACAGAACAAAAATTCCAGTGAGGCTTACTAACTCTATTAGAAGAAAGACTGGAAGTCATACCATATTCATGTATTATGTCCAGAAAACAATCAGGGCCCAACAATTAGGGCCCAACTGCATGTAATGTCGTCAATGTGGTTTCGTCTGTCAGACATAACTACAGTGTGCCCACATCATACACAGACGGCCTATGAAAGCCGCGTGATGAGGAGAAAATGGCGCGCATGTGCACTGCTGCATGAGTGGTTTGGTCCTATTATTTTATTTGAACTGAGCAATCAGGCATTTAAGCCAGGCATTTAAAACACTTGTTAAAATTCTGATGATTTATCTGTGGAGTTCAGCCTTAGCTGAATATCCTTGAAAAATAAAGCAGCAAGTAGCCATGGGGTGTTCCTGCAATACCACATGCACTCAGACAGCTGAATCTGGGAGAAAAAAGCACAGGAAAATGGTACCCATGCTGTCCAAGGTAAAATACTGCTATAGAATATTGCGAACACCTTTGTAAGCTTTTCTAAAAGGTTAGACAGTTTTACAGGTTAGGTTAGACATAACAGAAGTAAGCAGAGGTTAACTGGAATTGTTGGGAAATGTAGCAATGGGAAAAGGGCTAAAAACAAACCAAAGCTGGAAGCAACAGAATATAAAAAGATCAGTTCCAATTCTAATTCCAGATTGTACAATTCTAGAAAGACAAAAATGTTTTTACTTCTTCAGGCATTCAAAGAACAGTATGGTATTCCAATTCAGAATGTATTTCAGGACTCACCTGGGCAGCAAGATCAGGATTCTGGCTCAATGACTGCATCATGTTTCTCATGTAGGGAGCAGATAACATGTTCTGCATCAACTGTGGGTTTTCTGTTATTTGCTGCAACAAGCTTTGCATTCCAGGTGTGTTGAACATACCAGCTTTAAAGAGGAAGAGCCAACTTTCAGCAATTCAGGGATGTGGCACCACATTTCATGAATTAATACCATGTCATTATTAATAAAAAAGCAAACATGCAATTCAAGATCAAAAGAAAAACAAATCACAGCTACCATGCTGGTTTTAGTGGATATCAGTGGCAACATTTCAGGGGGAAAATGTATTTAATCCACAAATTCAAATTAGTTCAAGTTCAAAGTCAAACTGGAAAATAATTACTATATATACACACTTTTTGTATAAGTCAACCTCAACTTATATATGAGGGGCAGGTTTTGGGCCAAAATTGTGAATTTTGATATGCCCCATGGACAAGTTGAGGATAAAACTTAGGGGTATGTGATAAAGCAAAGGAAAATGGAAATGAAAAGCTATTGTCTACTTTCCCAGTGCTCCCTTGAGAGGAAGTGCCAAAGAGCTGTGCCTGACACCATTTTCCCACCCAGACATTCAAAAAGATCAGAAGTAGGGCCACAGTGGAGAGAGTAGAGGGAATTGGTGTTTCCTAGGGTGGACTAAGCTCTCATGTTTCACCACCCCCCTCTACTCAGAGAAGGATATTGTTCCTTGCAGGATTAGAGTTAAGGAATAGTACCTACACTGAGCTGTGGAAAAGTCAACCCAGGTTTTCTGGATTGATCTTTTGACTAAAAATTCTAGACTTATAAATGAGGATATACAGTAATACCTGTTTCCTTTAGGGACATCTCTGTATAGTGAACTTACCTCCTAGACCGGGTCCCAGATTTGGAGCTGTAGAGCTCTGCCCTGTGCTTCCAGTGCTGCTAGTTCCAACATTGGTGCCTCCCCCACTGTCTCCACTGTTGCTTCCATTGCCTGGGGAGCTCTGTGTGCTGGACTGAGGAGCCCAAGGATTAGGTAGAGGGTCTCTGTTTTCTGTGCGTGATGGCTGACTGTCTCCACCTGATGATGAATTGCTTACTAAGGAAGCAAATGGATTGCCTCCAAACTACAGAAGAAAAGTGTTGATCAATAAACAAGGCTAAACAACTTTCTAAGTCAAAAGTATGGGTTATAGCAGTCACTAACAAGTACTTCACTCCATGCCTATGATTGTCATGGGCCTGAGAAGAGTTCCTGCCAACACATTAATCACCAAACTTCTGCAGTGCTGATAGTGAAAATTAAGATTGCAAACCACAGTAGCACATTTCTCCTTTTGCTCAGATTCCTAACTAGTGAAAATTATATTTCTGCCTATCATTAGGGGTTCTCTCTTGCCAAGTGGGGTTTAAGTGGAGTGCTCATCTTTGTACTGTCTAAACAAATATTTGAGCAGAAAAGGACAGCTATAAAATATTAAGCAACAGGACCCATCATTTTCAGAGCATTCTAATGAACAGATTTTTTAGAATACACTCAACAATTGTGATTGCATCAGGGAAACATCTTAACAGTCAGACTCAACATTTATGATTTTCTCCCCTCACACCTAATGTAGGAAGATACTAAAGTGGGGACAATTTCTTTCCTTGTAGCATAACACAACATATTTTTTTTTCAGGCACTGATACTAAGTGTTACCAGGGAGAGGAAAGCACTCAACACAGGGTTACTGCTATTGGAAGTACAGTAGATCAACAAAATATCATGATTCGTGTCTTCTAAAACAGAAGGTATTAAAAATCTAGCAAGGATGCACTCATTATTTTTTTCTCAAGTACAAGTTTTACCTCAGTTTAAGCATTCACTCACCTGCTCCTGTGCTGCATTCAGCATTGGTTCCTGTATATCAGTGTACATGCGTCGCAAAGCATTGTAACCACCAGGTATGCTTTCAAGGTTGCTCAAGGCACGGTCTTGGTTTCTCATCATTTCTTGCATCATTGCAGGGTTTCTAGCAAGTTCTAAAGTCTAAGAAGTTAACAAATTCTTATTAAACGTAAAGTTCTCTTGAAAGTGTTAAGACTGGAATCTAGACAACTATTTTAGGTATGCTCAAATGTGTGCAAACACAGAATGCACTTATTTTTAGGAACCTTTGCATTGCATCTTGCCCTGAATAAAATGGTTTTGGAATGGCTGTTTTGCTGCAGAAGCACAGCCCCATGCAGAGTAGCTCACAGGGCTGGTGGGGAAGTGGAGGTGAGGGGGAGCCCAAAGAATCCTTGAATGCCCTGAATTAACTGCAGTGATGGAGAACCTTTTAGAGACCAAGTGCCCAAACTCAGTGGCGTTCCCGCACCAGGGTGGGCACTTCCAGGGGACGGGACTTCTCCCAGTGGGAGGGGTGGAGAAATGGAGCACTCCTTTCCTTCACCCCTCCCACCTTGGAAAGGCATTCTCCCAGTATTTCCATGGTGGGAGGGGTGGAGAAACAGAGCTCTCCTTCTCCCTCACTCCTCCTGGCCTCTGCCATGACAGGGATGACAGTGTATGCCCTCTCTGGCACAGATGCCATAGGTTCACCACCACAGCTCTATAGCAACAAACACCATAGTTATATTTAGAAAACTGTCCCACATTTAGATAGCACTGTGGCCACATATGTCTCTGTTAGTAGTATTAAGCCACAATTACGTACTACATCTGAACAGGGAAGGCTTACTTAATATTGGCTAATATACACCAGAAACTAAGGCAATCAAGTGGAAGACTGAAAGGAGTGTGGCAGCCATAGCACTTGGTCACTGTTTCAGAAACCATATGATACCTGGGACAATCATCTGAATGCAGTCAATTCAATGTAAATATGTGTCGAGGAAAACCCAGTTCAGTGACAGAGCACATAGAATCACAGAGTGGGAATACATCCCAAAGGTCATCTAGTCCAACCTCCTGACATACAGGAATACACAATCAAAGAACTCCCAACAGATGGTCATCCAGTCAACAAAGTTGATGCATGATTCTTCAGTTACAAGATCTCAGCACACATGAAAAATGCCTCTGCTTGAGAACCTGGGAGAGCTGCTGGAGCTGACATTACTCGGGTGAGAGGAAATCAATGGTCTGACTTAGTATAAGACTGCTTCACATGTTTGTACATTCGTGGCAAAAACAAGACAAGTTAAGTGTCCAATGTATGGAACACTCAGCTGATTTTTTTAAAGCAATATGTCTAGGTATTTATCTAGATATAAAAGTGACACTGTTTTGAACTTACCTGTCTCATTATATCTGGATTATTAAGCATATGACTGATCTCTGGATTTCGCTGTATCAACTGCTGCATTTGAGGATTAGCCATAATTAACTGTCTCATTAGATCTGGATTTGAAAGCATACTTTGAACGAAGGGATTCTCCATAATCTGAACCATCATCTCTGGATTAGACATGAGCTGTCTCTGCATTTGACTCTGTAATTCTGAGAAGTTTGAGGAACTCAGGCCTAGGCTACTCAAATTTGTAAGTCCTCCAAGGCCACCTTTTGGGGAACAATGAGAATAGGATTACCATTTCCATCATACTTCTAAACTCTGTTTCCATTTGTGTGTTTTTTGTTTTGTTTTGTGCAAGACAATTACATAAATCCAAATTTCTTCATAATACAATCGAGATCTTTAAAACGTGTCACCTTCATCAGATTCAAGTGATGCCCATTGTAACACAAGCTGCCATGCTAATAAATGTGCTCAAGATACTGACCAGGAGATTGACAGCACTGTAACCATCCTCTCAATATTTTAGTAATACTCTGCCCCTATGTATTTTATTTACAAGAATACTTTAACTATAACTAATTTAAAGACTGGAAAGGGAAAAGAGTTTCACAATGAAGCTCCTTTTTTATTGTAGCAGATCATACTGAAAAGACAGTCTCAACTGAAGGTACATTATACAGCAACTTTGTGGGTGCTTTTAATAATAGTTCTTACACTATGTCTTATTAGACTAAAACAAACATTGTGCCTCCACATTTGTTCTTCTCTTGTGCTACAATTCCATCTAACATGCTTAATCTGAACCTATGGCTTATTCTTATTCAGGGCTGAAATAGACGGCCCTGAAGGGGCGGCTTGATGCTGTCCCTTTAAACACAGGGTTGGAGTCATAGCAAACCAGCTTTTTGCCAGCACAAAAAGATGCAGCAAAATGCAGTTCTGTTTTGAGACACCGAAAAGCTGGCTTTTCTGCTGCCACAGCTTTGCAACACTCCTGCACCATAAGGTGTATAAATGCCGGACCGCCACAAAGTTGCCTGCTGTGTAGTCGGGCGGGCAACATGAGATTGGCTTGAGGGCAGCATCAGAGCATGAAGCATCTAAACATTGTGCTTTGACACAAACACGCACACCCAAGCCAAGTCGGTTTCTCCCCTTAATTTACATTCTAGGATGAAGGCAGAAAATATCCTGATTTGTAAAAAAAAAAGTGAGAAAGAAGTCAGCATTTAGGGATTGTACGATAACAAGGAACTGTGGTTTAATACATCAAATTAGAAGAGCTGAAGTTAGATATGTAAGAGAAATGACTGAGCATCATCAATTTAAAATCTACTGATTGAATACCCACACCTTCAAGAAGGCTTCAAGAAAACATAGGATACCGATCTACACACAAATGTGGCAAACGTTCAATGGAAAATGTTATGAAAAAGCCTTCCAATAAAATCTGTATTTTCTCATATGAAAGAACAAGACTGAAAATAGTATATTGTTGGTATCTAACCGCAATAAAAATGAAATATATAGGCAAATGCTCATCTAACAAATGGAACTGCAGGGTACTGGGTACAAATTTCCACATGTTGTGGGAGTGTTCCAGTATTTCTGAATTTTGGAAAAAATATACTTCTAATAGTAAGTTAAATTACAAACAAAGAAGTCCAAAAATAATGATCTGACTACATTTTTTTTTTTTTTTTTTTTTTTTTTTTTTGCTTCAATGATAGTTCAGAACTGGAGAATAATGGACCACCTTGTCAACTGATTAGGAAATGGCACTTATGGAAAAGCTAACATCTACTGTACAAAATGATAGAAATGACTAGTGAGAACCAAGCTTCTTTTCAACATGGTTTTCTTCAATTCGTTTCATCAATGACAGCAAGGAGTTTCCATCTCCTTCACAGTCCCTGTGGTCCCTTTGGACTTACGGAGAGATACTTAGTTGAATGGTAAATTTATTGTGATTTTTTCATTCTGTGAACCTATAAACCAGATTTCACATAAATCTTAAAGATTTTACTTTTAGGGGAAATGGTGTGCAATGCCTGGTGAGTTTTTCTCTGTTACTTGCCTTTGTTCTGGGACAAAGTTACAATGGGCCACTATATAATATTTCCTACAGTGTCAGTTTTTAGTTGTCAAGATGATTCATACTGGAACTTGATTTTCACAGTCCATGTTTTCATGATATATCCAGGATGAGTGATCTTGTTAGAGCAAAGATTGTAAGCCTGCGGGCAGGGAACCGTCCAATTAAAAAGATTGTATGTACAGCGCTGTGTAAATTTACAGCGCTTTATAAATAAAGGTTAATAATAATAATAACAACAAAGCAGGATTAGATCCCATCCCAGTCTAGGTACACTCAACTGAATATGTACCATATATACTCAACTATAAATCGACCTCATGTATAAGTTGAGGGCAGATTTTTGGGTCAAAACGATGGATTTTGATATGACCCGTGGATAGGTCAAGAGTAAGACTTAGTGTCACATAACAAATGATCTAAAGGAAAACAATGTCAAAGAACTTTCAAAATTGCAGGAGGCATAACTGTTTGTGTTCACACTGAAGGATAGATGGATGAAAGAGTAGAGGGAGGATCAATGCTCTCAGGACAGATTACACTTTTGCGTTTCACCAGGCATTGTTTCTATTTTTATGAGAATTAAGTTACAGTACTTACAATGACCCGTGGATAAATCGACCCAGATTTTTTGGGTCAATTTTTGACTAAAATTTCTAGACTTATACATAAGTATATACAGTACAGTACATATATGGGTATATGACAGTATTCACTGAGGCCATGACTCCTGGAAAAGCAGGGATCCCTACTACAACAAAAGCCCCTTCTCTATAGCTGTGCGTACATAGTCTAAATTTTATACAATGATATTCAACTGAATGAATATATCTGGCATATTCATGTATTTGTGAAGCCAACACTAGCTCTATTCAGGTGTGCTAAATAAGCACAAGTAGAGGGAGCATACTATCCTAACACCCTTCCTATACAAAAATGCATCTTTCTGAAGATAAACTATTGTATTCATATATGTCTCCACACAATTTGGAAGCTTACAAAATCAGGAGTCTAGATGATACAGAGTCTTCATGCACACAAGAGAGTCTCTTCTTCAGCCTGTAGTCTTCCATGCACAGTGGATGATGAAAATTCTGACATAGGAGGTGGGACTAGTATGCACCCTTTCTTTGTGTGTTTATTCAGCATGCTTCAAGAATGTCTGTATAGGGCTACTAAGTATGCAGTACTCTAAATAGTACCATCAAGTTGAAGCAGAGCTCAGTCAGGAAGTAATCTCACAATTCCCTAAAAGTGCAGTTATGACTGGTTCACCAGATCGCTACTGTTTCTTACTGCATAATATGAAGCTGTATTCAGTATCATATCTACAAACTAGAAATAAGCAATGCTTTTGTAAAATATGCATCAATATAATGTATGTAAAGCAAGACAAATAGACACTAAAATTTAAAAAGGATTCAGCCTTCTGAGCTATAACAGGAAACACAAAGTTCTTATTCTTAAGAAGCTTTCCAAAACTTTTCAACCAAGAAGCCTTACCCAAGCCAAAAGAGGTGGTGTTTGTTGTATTTGTAGTACTACTGGTAGATGCTGTTGTGGTAGCAGTACTCCCTGCAGTGTTTGATTGCTGAGCAGAATTATCATGTGATCTATTAAAAACAGAAACACTCATAAAGAAGTGGAAGAGAAATCCTATTTACAAACAATTACCTTTTAGAAATATGCACCAAGAATTCACCAATTGTGGACTTCTCCTTAGTTGCTTCTAGTTTTATCAGTGAGGAATTATCCTCTACACTGGCCACAAAAATGCAGATAAAAGCAGGAGCACCAAGAATGTACTTAAATTGCCAGGTAGGTTGGGAAACTCAAATGTCAATAGCATAGGGCTGAATAAATGGTTATATGTATGCACATAATCAGCTGTGCATTTTCAGAAACCAGCTCAAAATTCTTTGTTAGTCACCTCTAATGTTATTCAAGTAAACAGTTCCAATATTCATGCTCTGCCCAGTTTTTCTCTTTCAATATAATTTGTTCTGAATATAGCAAAAGGAATTTAATTTAACCTTCCAGATTTCAGAATACAGCAACAACACCAGCACAGGAAATCTAGGCCAATTCAATCATTACTACATGTTTCCCAACATGCATTTGACTGTAAACTGATTTAATATACCATTCAGTAACTCTAAGTTAAACTTCTTCTTCTTCTTCTTCTTCTTCTTCTTCTTCATATGCAGCATTTTTTTTTAAGATCGGAGAAAATAAGTAATTTTTCCACTGACATATACAAAGAGAATGCTATAATATCACAACACGGTTTTAAAATACAGCATTCTACTCAGCTTTAAACCTAATCTAGTGTTCTATGAAAGAATATTGCAAGTGCTGCAACTGCCACAACATGATGATGCAACAGAAGGAAAATATTGTCTTCTTCCCAGCCTACCTAGAAAGCTATTCTTCTCAGCCTACTTAGAAAGCTAAGGATTCTTGCTCCTGTTGTTCACTTCTAATGTAGAACAATAAAGCTTTTTTTTTCAAAATTAGTAAAACTTTATTTTATTTCCATTATGCCATTAACAGAAAAATTGGAGAAAGCAATGTTTGTTTTACAAAGATAATGCATCACCCAGAGAAGAAAAACCCTAAATTGAGAATAGAGGTATCATGGAAAAAACCCACAGTGCTAAGAAAGCTTTAAAAAGAAAATGAACACAGGACTGAATGTGTCCAAGGCTCTTAATTCTTTCCATTTGATTTTAAAGGTGATGACAACTCCATAAAGCCCAGATGAAAAATAAAGAGATTTTCCCAGCAAAATTATGTCCAACATGAAGTAAGTTTTACTTCCTTTTCCTAGATTTGAATTAATTTACAAAGTAGTGTGCCTTGCAGCCACTCTTTTGAGCAGTAAACCTTTGAACTTTCATCAAATAATTCTTTTTGTGGAGGATGATGATTCTCAGGATTTTGCTAGTCCAATTTCTGTGGTTAACTACCCTTGAGTTGACCCCGATTCATGGCAACCCCCTGAATGAAACACTGCCAAGACACCCAATCCTCCACTGCTCTGCTTGGGTCCTGTAAATTGAGGCCTGTGGCCTCCCTGATTGAGTCTATCCATCTGGTGTGTGGTCTTCCTTCTCTTTTTACTACCTTCTACCTTTCCTCACATTGTTGTCTTTTCCAATGAGTCATGCCTTCTTATTGGCTGAACTACAACAATCTCACTTTAATAATCTTGGTTTCCAGGGACAGTTCAGGCTTGATTGTTCAAGGACCCATTTGTTTGTCTTTTTGATCATCCACAGTATACACAGCATTCTTCTCTAGTACCACATCTCAACTGTATTGCTTTTATTCTTATCCTCTTTCTTCACTATACAGCTCTTGCATCCATACATGGTGATGGTTAAAGCAATGGCTTGGATGATTCTGATTTCAGTGCTCAGTTGTACATCTTTACCCTTTAGGGTCTTTTCTAGTTCTTACATAGTTGCCCTTCCCATTCCTAGTCTTCTTCTAATTTCCTGACTACAGTCTCCTTCCTGATCTTTTACTATTCCCATTTCCTCAGTGTCTAGAAAGTTTCTTAACATTTAATTATTTGGTTCACTGATTTTCCTAGATGCACTTGCACAACATTTGCTTTAGATTTAAAAGTCATCCCAATAATTGCAAAAAGGCTACTTATCCATAGGCATTTATGTAAAAAAAGTATAAATGCTTTCTTCAAGCATAAGACTGAGTTCGGTAACTATACTCATCATCAGAACAGGAAAGACAAGGAAAAACCTGTACTTAATAAGATGAATTCTTGTTTATGTTGTCACAGGCCCAGTTCTGACAATGTAAGCCACATTTTAAATTTTAAATTATTTTGAATTATGCTGAAACAATTCAGTCTAACCAAGACTGTCAGAGATGGAAATAATCATGCATAATAAACAGGTGATCATACCAGCCAGCCTACCTGTTTTGTGTTTTAATGACAAGATGAACAGTAAGTCCGTCATGGATCCCATGCTGAGTCAATGTATCTTGATCTTTTAAAATTTTTCCAGCAAATATCAATACAAGCTGGTCAGTGTGAGCCTTAAAACGCTTGGAGATTTCTTCCTTAAACTAAAAGAAAGTTTGTAAATATTATTTATGCAGTCAATCTGTTAATTTCTAAATATTATCAATGTATATATCACAGTATGTGTTACTTGAAGCACACAACATTAGAAAATAACCCATCTAAATTTAAGTAACTATGGCCCCATACAGACAGGCCAAAATAAAGCTGTTTCGGGCCACTTTGGAGGTATGCTGTTTAAATTATGCATGCACCCTAAGAGTCCAGAAGCCACGCCAAAACCACAATCCAGTCCTAAGGACTGGAGCGCAGCTTTGGTGCAGCTTCCGGACTTAGGACGCATGCATCATTTAAATAGCATACCTCCAAAGTGGCCCGAAGAAGTTTTATTTTGGCCTGTCTGTATGGGGCCTATAAGAACAGATTTAATAGGTATGTCAGAAATACTAATTCTCTAAGATTCATGAATCTTATTCTAGTTTCTTCATATTCACAATTTCCAGTAGTGAGAAGTAATGCTATATCAAGACATTTCACTATTTCTAATTATTAAAAAATAGATTAAGATCCTCACACATTTCTATAAGGCTTTTTCTAACATGTTTTGGTCCACCTTCATCTACCAAATATTTTTACAGTAGATACTATAGCACATGGTTCATTCCTCTATAAACTGAAAAGGCACCCACACTCTATATATATTGCATCTTGTTTTTAAACTTAGGACATCACCAGAGAACCTTAAGAGATCAGTGGAAACAATGATCAACTAGCATGAACAACTCTGTAAAACTGTATGTGTACATGCATTCAAATTGCCTGTCAACTTGTGGCAAGCCCATGTTTCACATGGTTTCCTTAGTCAAGGAATACTGAGAGGTAGTTTTACCAGTTCCAGGCCCTCAATACCTGCAAGAAGAGAAGGAACTCCAACAGACCACAATCTCATGTGCACCCATTCTAAAGAATACTTCTACTGTAAAAGAAAATGGTGGAAATAAATCACGTCACCCATTACAAGGCCACACTAGATGCAATAGTCAGCCTGCTAAGTCCTTAGTTTCTCACATATCACCAATCTAAGTGTGTAAAATATTTCAAGAGTTCACTGACACAATGGTTACTTCTACAGGTATTTACTCTAGAATAGCCACACTTTCTTCACTTCCTACAAATGTAGCAATTATCTGACATCAAACTGTGTTCTCTTGTACTTTTCCTATGCTTTTTCAATTTTTTTTTCCAGATTGCAAAGAAGAATCCAAATTGTGTAGAAAGAGGGTTGCAGTCTTTGCATTTGTACCACAGCTTAGCTCTACTGTTCTATCTTCTTAAAGAGGTGTGGCAATATGTCAGGTAGGTGTAGATACAGGCTGCATCTGCACTGCAGAAATATGCAATTTGATACTGCTTTAACTGCCATGGCTCAATGGTTTGGAATTCTGGGACTTGTAATTTGTTGTGACATCAGAGCTCTCTAGCAGAGAAGGCTAAATGTCTCACAAAACAACCAATCACAGAATCCCATAGCACTGAACCATTGTAGTTAAAGCAGTATCAAAATGCATTATTTCTGCAATGCAAATACAGTGGACCCTTGTAATACGCTGGGGTTTGGTTCCAAGATCCCCCATGGATAACAAAATCTGTGTATGCTCAAGTTTCATTAAATATAATGGCATAGCAAAATGGTGTCCCTTATAAAAAATGGAAAATCAAGGTTTGATATTTGAAATTTATACTTTTTTTGAACATTTTCAAACCGTGTATGCTTGAATCTGTGTATAAAAAATCCGTGTATAAGAAGGGCCAACTGTACTGCCATAGTTCCATTTCATCAATAGGCTTTTTAGAAAATGAACTTTTCATTTCACTGAAATGGTCTTCTGCCAATGCATTTTCAATAAAAGTTACTGATACAGTAATGCAAGAACACTTAAATGAAAATGTATTTTAGCACAATTCAGAAACTTATTTAACAAACCATGCTGCCTTTTCTACACTTTCTGGTTGGTTTCCTTTAAGGGAAAAAACAGTGTCATCTCCCTTAACACACATTTCTGAAATAGTTGTACAGTGCTGTAGTGCAAGTTAAAATTTTGATTTTAAAAATGGCTCTCTTAAGCAAATTTCCCCTTCTCTGCTCATATTCAATAGTGCAGTTGGTAAGTAATGAAAAATTAACTCTAGTTCTATGACATAGTTCTAACTGTGACAGAATAATTAGAATGTGGAGTTATCAGTCTAGAAGCACGCTGTGTAACAAGGGATTAGCAGTAAGTGTAAAAACCATCAACTAGCTAGCTACTAAGCAAACAGCAAAAAGCACTGTTGGTCAAAACATCTCATTTTACAGAGCAAAGTAAATAAAAAGAACATTAAAATTTAACTTTAGTAAATGTTTAAAGTGTTTTTTGTATTAGGCCTTTATTTCACCACTATATCATGCATTAACCAAACACAACTGGGTTTTTGTAGTGGAGCTTACATAAGCAGCTGTCACCTGTGGAAAGTAGTTGCTGTTGCCCTCCTTTAAGTCTTATCCGTTCTCCAGCTCTTCTCAATTAGCACTCATTTCCCCATTAAACTAGAATCACTACAATTTTCCCCACCCTGCTCTGGTAGGAAAAAGTAAGGGTTTTTTTTAATGTACTTTAGTCAATAACTGGCCCCAGGTCACAAAGTGCAATGCTATGACTAGGCCTGAGTCAATGTACACTGGCCAAAATGGGCTGTGACAAAGGGACTGGTTCACACATATGGCTCCACTACAGAAAGAGCCCTCTTTTATGAGAGAGTTGTCTTCTACTAACAGCAGCCTCAGAAAGCTAATATGAAGTCTGTGTTCTACAAACTCCTCCTGCCTGTAAGAACTGGTTGGTGCCATTTGCTGTGGGTATGTTAGAACTCAGCTGGGCATGGGCTGTCTGTCCTGCTATACCACTGTTGCCCTTCTTACTAAGCTTCTCTGCCCAGCAAGAAAAATTAATGCTGCTTTCTCAAGAGCAGGTGCAGACTATTGGTATTAGAGTGCCCTCTTTCCTAAACTGAGTTCTTTCCTACAATGCAAACAGACAGCATAGCTGGATCAGCTGCAACCTTAAAATGCCATACAGTGCTTTGGGACTTCTGCAGCAACTGACAGCTACTGCCTAAATTTTGAACCTTAACCACAGGGCTGCAGAGGGGCATTAGAAGGGGTATGGTGTCTCACTCTTTTTCCTCCCAGTACTCACAACAGAAGTGTTGTTGCCTCCTCCAGGGGAGCTAATAGACATCCTATTCCTCTGTGGGAAATCTATCACACCAAATGGCTCCTATGGGTGTCAGTGACAAGCTAAACATTCTTTCCACCACTGGAAAAGATTCCACCACAAAAAGAACCCTATAGTGGCAGTGGGTTGGTTTCCACTAGTGTCAGTGTCAGAAGTGGAGTGAAGTTGCTAGTCTGCTCAAAAACACTCATGAAAGAGGGGGAAAAAGACTGGACACTTAATGGCAGGGATAGAGTTGGGTCAGATGCATAGCTAGGCATGGCCAGTATTAGCAAGAATTCTGCCTTTACCTTTCTCCTGGGGCACCACATGCCTTGCTACTACCAACTCCCAGAGCCCAAATGGGTACTGAGTGGCCCTCCAGATGTTTATGATCCATAACTGTTACCCCACTCCCATGTGCTATACCATCTAGGGCTTCTGGCAGGAGCAGTACAGCACTGAGAAGGCCACAACTGTCCACTGTTCTCCCCAGATACAGGTGTGAATGAATGGAGAGAAAATATAGAATTTTTTAGGATCGGGAAACTGTAATAAGACAACCGGAGGAATAGGGAACTATAAAGGATTAAGTGCACAAGCCAAAAGGAACTCCTGTTTCAATCTACTACAGCACATCACACACTATTGCTCAGTTGAGACAGAACTACTGAAGAGCAGAGGACAGACTGGAGCTAGACTGATCCACTCTGGATCTAGTCAGAACTTCAAAAGGAGTGGTCCAAGGTGCTGAACCCATTTAAGGGATAAGGAACAGTATCTTAAGCGCATTACAGACCGCCTGAAAGCGGCGGTCTGCCGCTGCCACCATTAGCAGCACCGAGGAGCCCTAGCGGCCAAACCGCGTGCTCGTGGCGTCACTAGTTGCGTGCTCTAGTCGCGTGCTCGTGGCGTCACTTCTGCCATGCGACATGCAGATGCTAAGCATCCATGACATCAAGATGGTGGCGCCTGTGTAGAACGGGCACCGCTTTGTAACGGGCCTTAGCTAGCTTCTTTAAAATACAGACCAAATCCCAAAGCAAATTCCTGTCCCATAAACAGAAGACCCACCACTGTCCTTTTCACAAGGAAGCAAAACATTATAAAGGAATCAAGATCCATCCTCAAAGGCCTGTCACTAGAAACCTGCAGTAAACCATACCTTGTGATTCCATGACAGACACTTGTGATTACAAGATACATCACTTTATCCGTAGTATTTTCAACACAACACTTTTCATACGTAACACTTTTGAGCAATGTAGCTTTTAAAAATGTTTACATATGTATTGGCCCAGTTTGGATGACATGATAACCTATGTATTTTGGGGAAAACTTAGCTTATCAGTTATGACCAGCATGCTGGTGCACTTTGCCTGACTGGTCCCACTTGCAACAGGAGGCACTCAACAAACTAGAGCTTTGTTTAATATGCCATTCAAATAAGAGTAAGGCATCCTCTTCCGTCTGCCCCCCCCCCCATTAACCAAAAGAACCCAGCCTTCATATTAGGTTTCTGTTGGGGAAGAAGGAAACCAAAGAAGGAATAGCTTCTGTATTTGGATGATACACTAAGAAAACCATGTAGTGAAACTCTATGGTTTGTTTAATTACCTCTCCTATAAAGAACACAGGCCGGACGCTGTGTACCAGCACACACTGCTCATGACCAATAAGCCAGGTCATCCAAACTGGCTGGCCCACCACTGTCTGCTTTTTAGCAGGCTTTAAAAACATCAAACTGTTCCCAAAATTTGGTTAAAACCCAGGTTCAGTCTTGGTAGTTTCAGAGGTAATTTCACTTCACCTTGAAGAACCAGACAATTTCTCTGAAGTGACCTGCTCTTCAATTCAGCCAAATTGATATACATCTAGTATTTTGAAATTTGTCTTGAAAAAAGGCCAGTAACAAACAGACCTAATTAAGAATTGTTAAGACAGATTCTACACAACCATTCCCAATCAGAAGCATAAGGTGTGGCATTATGTGCTAACTGAAGTTTGGGAAGTCTTCAAAGATGGGTGCATATGTGACACAATGTTTCCTGAGGGATGTAAGCACGGTTCTTTGTACATGCTCAGAATGTACTTTTTTTCAATTGAACTCTACTGTTTAAAAAATAGCCAACGGCTAACATCATAAAAACTCAAATGAAAAACAGATCATGGGTTCTTCTGAATACTTGAACACTTTCTACTGTTTTGGAAAATCACAGTCTCCAAGTCCCAGCAGATGCCAGTGGCAACCCCCCTGTAAAGAAACTTGCCAAGAAAACCAGGTGATAGGTTCGCCTTGTTGTTGTTCTTGTATGCCTTTATGGTGACCCTATCATGGTATTTTCTTGGCATGTTTCTTTAGGGGGGGTTGCCATTGCCATCCTCTGAGGCTGAGAGAGTGTGGCTTACCCAAGGTCACCCAGTGGTTTCCATGGCTGAGTTGAGATTTGAACCCTGGTCTCCCAGTGTCTAGTGCGACACTCAAACCATTACACCATGCTGACTTATGGCATTGTCAATAAGTCAGAAACAACATGAAAGCAAATAACAACAATAATGTTCCTGAATATTCCTAGTGAGTTTACTTGGACATTTTTAAAGCTGTATAAATCAGAAGAAGTGAAACTATTTTCCATAACAAAAAACCCTAATATAAAACAGATACTTTTTACTAATGTGCAAAAAGTGTCATTTCATGCAATACAAGTTATAACTGCTAAGTTTTATTGAAAAGCACATCCATGTTCCAAGCAGCCATTCCCAATAAGAAGGATAACTTCTACAGTGGGCCCTTGGTATCCACTTGGGGTCCTTTCTGAATCTCCCCACGGATGCTAAAATCCACAGATGCTCAAGTCCCATTGATTTCAATGGTGGCATGGCCACATGGCTGCTCCACCACTGGAGACAATAGCACTGGGGAGGCCCCCCCCCCCCCCGCTGCCTCTTTCTCCTCCATCTCTTCCCCACCCCTGCTTCCTCCTCCCCTTACGCTGTGGTGCATCTTCCTTCTCTTCCTCCCGCCTCCCTACTCCTCCCACCTCAGGAACATCAGGATACTATTTTTATGATCAATTCTGCAACCAAAGCAAACAACTGCAAAATTTAATAGTGAATACTGCGAAGTCTGCGGAGAATCAGTTTTTTTTTCCTTTTTAAATTTTTGCCCTAGAACATGGAAGTGGGATTAAAGGATACCTAATAGGCTACCCAGCACAAATTGTCTTTTTTTGTCCTTTAATTTGATTAATTTCAACAAGATAAACAATATATACAAATCCTCTTCTTCTAATCAAAAAGTTTTTGGTTTAAACACAAGGAGAATCCAGCCATGGATATTACCTCAAGCACAGCAATGTATTCTAGCACATCTCCTTGTCAACAGTAAACAAAATGTGACAAAATGGCACATTTATAAAATTAATATTCCTTATCTATATAAAGAAGAGCTGGCTAAAAAGAGAATGTAGGGGTTGCAAAGAAAGATATCTATTCTATTTAATCAAGAGGAAGTCAAAGCAAAGAAATTTGAGGAAGAGTGAACAGAAAGTACAAAGTGGTTACAAAGTCACTAGCTGCGTCTCCTGTTTCTCAGCTTTCTTAATGCTGTCCCACTGCTGTGACTGAGATGATGATGAACGCTTAATGTTCTACTGCCAAAAGTCTTTTTAAGTAACAGAGTAAGATTTACAATCAAAGCCTCTCCTCATAAAATCATTGTATGATTTCCAATCAAATCAACTCTGACAGGCAGGTCTTTGCATTTCAAATGGTGCAAGCCCCACCAGGTTCAGTGGGACATACTTGCCACTTGACCAGTTAAATATATAACTCTGACAGATGTTGACTTCATATGACTTGAATACAGAAAGACCCATCAGGTTTTCAGCAAATCAAAGTTTTCAGTCAAAACTACTCAAATATTTAGTGATACACAGTTATGACAGAACCAGCCCTTAGACCCTAAACAGAGATCCATAAATGCAGTCACTATCAGAAAAGGCAAATGTTTCTGGTAATGACGGCTTCATCCACACCACAGAGATAATCCATTTTTACATCACTTTGACTGCCGTGACTCATGGATATGGAATTCTGGGAATTAAAGTCTGTTGTGGTACCAGAACTCTCTGACAGAGAAGGCTAAATATCTAACAAAACTACAATTCCCAGAATTCCATAGCATAGACCTGCTTGCTATGCTGACGTGAAACATCAGTTTTTAAGGGCCTCTAGTTTTATGCAGCTATTTGCATTTTTACCTATAACCTTTACAAGTCATAACAGGATTAGGCAACTATTTAAATGACTTTATATGGTTGTTCAAACTTGAGTGATGTTTGAACTATAAAGCATTAAGGAACAGTAAAATCTTACCTTCTTTTCTGGCTTCTTAATAAAAGCAAGAAAGCTTGATGTGTTTTACTTGGTTACTAAGATCACAACAGGAAGCACAAAGATAGATTTTAATTTGGTTCTAAAGCAGTCAGATGTCTGTTCTCATGGATATCTGACCTAGATGGACAGAACTGTCAGCCTCTTCTGTCTTCTTTGAAAGTAAATGTGAGATAAATGTAGAGATACATTACTCAGTACTATAAAAGATAAAGATTCCAAGGGACCTTAGTACAGTGGGCTCTTGTCCACGTTTAACCTGAGAGCTGAATGGCTCTATCCGTAGGAGGAGCCCGCTCCACACTGCCCAAAAGCCAACTACAACAAAAAGGTCCACCCAGATCAAGAAGCAATGCTGTTGCACCATGCAATCTGGGTAGGGAGAAACAACACTGCCTACAAATGCAGTGTTACTAGCTACACTAGACAGTAAGATCTACTGACTTGTTTGCGCTCTTGATTTTCCAACTGCAGTTGTTAGACTTTAAACTCACCAGGCTTTCTAACTGATGTGCCTCCATGGATTAGAAAAAGTAAATGTGTCCATTTCTATTGACAGGAATGTAGAATGACTGCAGTTTGGGATTTGTGGGTGGAAGCTAACACCTGGATCAACTAGCCAGAAAACTCCAATGTTTCCAACTTTATTCCAAAAGGAAGGCACACGTAATTCCAAAGAGAGGACACAAGTAAACACAATCCCAAGAAGCTATTTGCTTATTCTGTATTTGGTGATGCAGCCCTTTCTATACATAATGGGTAAAACCTATTAAAAATAGCTCCTAAAAAGTGTTGTTTTTTCAGGTAAACTGACTTTTTCATCTGAATTTAGTCCAGTGGCACAAAAACCTGATGGGATCTTTAATCTTATGTATGAAGTATTAACATATCTACGATTGTGCTTTGACTAAGAGCTCACTTCCACTGAAATTGCTTAAGTCGAAGAACATGAAAGCCAAAAAAAGTCTTCCCAGTGCTCATTTACAGTAACTTCCTCCCTTGGGAGGTCAGGGGTGGGGGAATCTACAATTGCAGGAACAAAATCACCAAATGGACTGCAAATGGATGGAAATACATTCATTTAAACAACTGCTAAAAGTTTTTTTTTGTGTGGGTTTTTCAAGCTATGTGGCCATGTTCTAGAAGAGTAGAACTGCTAAAAGCTCGATGATTTGACGACCAAGCAACAGTTCACAGAATGGCTCCTGTATTTTCAGCAGGCTTCATCTCAGAATTAGTGCAACAGCCAGCAGGATTTAAAAATTCCTAAGAGCAGGAGTGGCGCCTAGAAAACACAGGAATGAAAAACCTGGAAGAACAGAGTTATGAAATATTTCTCAAGATTTTACTGAAACCTCTGCCCCACAACTAAACTCTCATGATTTCTCCCAAGTACTACATTCTGTTTCTTTCCCTCAATAACCTCCTCGCTCTACACCTAATGATCAGTTCCTATCCCACAAGCGACTGCATTGTGGCTGGAAGGGAGGCTTGTACAATGGGGGGAAATGAAGCAAGCATGCCATTCCCAAGGCAACACAAGAACTGGGGTATATGCCACTACGCAGGAAGGAAAGTTCATTACAAGCTGGCTGCAAATATTATTCAGACCTGTAAGATCCATGATTGCAAGAAAAATGGGAAGTGCAAAGAGACAGTTAAAGTGGACATAATGCTCATTATAATTATGCTACAGTGTTTCAGGAAGAACTAGTTCTAGCTTAATTTAAAAAGCTATTACAAGTCTATACTCCCCAGGTGATTTAAATGTGAGGACAACATATTTTCAGATGCAAAGCATTATCTGTGAACAATAGCTGCAAAAATAATAAAAAAGAAATCCTTCTGCTACCAAGCATCTAAACATAAGGATTATGCCATTCGGTCGCTGTTACAGAGTCCAATATTAAGAGCAATAAAAGAAGACTGAAACTTCCCAAGCTCTATTGGGGAAATCTGTAAGATTTTTAAATAGCAAGAATATAACATGAAAACACTAGGCGGTCTGTGAAGTCGAAGGATTTCATGGTCGGCATCCATAGTTTTTTGTGGCTTTTTCAGACTATGTGTCCATGACATCTTCAGAGAAAGATGAAGAAGATGCCAGCCACAGATGCTGGTGAAACGTCAGGAATAAACTCTTCTAGAACATGGACACATAGTCTGAAAAACCCACAAAAAACTAACTATGCAGTCTTTCAATAGTTTTTAAAAAGCAGAACAATACTGTACTAGATATCTCTGTTATTCCATTCTAGAGGCATCCAAACTGCAGTGTTTTTACTCAAATTAAATAAATAACCCCAAAAGACTGGTGCCACTGCTATTATTCAAATACAGGTTAAGTGTCTCTTATCCCGAATCCCAAAATATTTCAGAACTTTCCACTCTGGTGGTTCAGAAAGTGACGCCTTTGTTTTCTGATGGTTCATGTGTAGATATGGGTCCTATCTCCAAGATCTCTTATTATGTACATATATGCAGACAGGTATTCCAAACAAATAAATAAATAAATCTGAAAATCTAAACGCTTCTTGTCCCAAGCATTTTGGGGAGACTCATCCTGTACTTTAGGCAGCAATAATTCAATGTGGCCTAAATTGCTTGCTTCTCTAGACTACAGAAATCATGGATGCTGGAAGGAATACAAAGGGAGTCTGTGGAAGAAAAGGATCCACAGCGTTGGGATAGCAGCACTGATGACTCGGCAGATGCTATGTTCAAGTGCAGAAAGTAGAAGACACAGATTTTAAAATAAAATCCTGTACATATGTAATATACAGCCATTAAACTTTATCAGCTCATTCTACGCACAAACCACTGGTGCTGTAAAATAAAACATTAATGCAACAGGTGTAATGTTGTGCTTGGAAGAAAGGCACCGTGACCCTCTCCAAATGTGGCAAAGTTCGCTCGTAAAAAGTGACTCCTTTTTGGAAGCATGCCAGCTATACACAAATTGACGAGGACTCTCACAAAACCTACACACAAACATATATCTATGCAATGTTTGGACCATTATCAGTGTGCCCATTGGACAATATCACTCACATACGAATGTGATATCAGACAGTATCACACAGTATCACACATACATACAAATGTGATATTAGAGCAGTTTTGCCAGATCCCTCTGACAAAACTACAGTTCCCAGAATTCCCTAGCATTGAGCCAGGGCAGCTAAAGACGGGGGTTATTTCTGCAGTGTGTTTTGCACTTTAGGATCTGAGGAAAGGGATGAGCCGGTGCAGGTTTTGAAGGCGCATCGTTGGCTGATGCCACATACGTTTGTCTGTGCTGTTGTCTCAAAGAAACACAGATGTCGTCCAGTATCACATACAGTGTGCGTATATATATATATATATATATATATGATATTAGACTCTATCGGTGTCTCTTTTAGACAGCATCACAGGCATATAATCTATATTGGACAATATTGGTGTCTCTTTCAAATACATCATGTGTATATATATTCAGATGATATCAGTGTCTTTTAGACAATATCACATGCATATATATTAGAGGATATGGGTGTCTCTTTGAGACGATATGAAACACATAGAGGATCTGAGTGTCTCTTCTAGACGACATCCAAGGTGTGTGTGATATCAGCCAAGGATGCATTTTAACACCCTGCGCAGGGCTTATCCCTTTCCTGGGAGCATAAGAGCTGCGCTGGATGGGGCAAAGGCCTGCCTAGCCCAGCCTCCTCCTCCTCCTCCTCCTCTCTCTGGAGCTCATGACTCCCAGGAAGGAGTCTCCAAAGGCCTGGGACTCCTTCTGGGAAGCAGTCAGGGAGCTTTACGCAACCCTCCAGAGCCTCTCTCTCTTTCCTGTATTAAAAGCTCCAATGTAGTGCCAGGGCTGCCTCCTTTGAGGCCAAGAGGAGGGCGAGGGCGTTGGGCCTGCTGCTGCTGCTGCCTTTGTCGTGCTGGCAGACAAAGGCGGCCCCTCCGCTTGGCTCCCGTGGAAGCCCCTTTCCCCGGCGGCGTGGCTCCTTCTGCGGGGCCGGGGCCTAGAGGTCTGGAAGGAGGGGGAAAGGAAGCGCCGCTCCCCAGGCCTTCCTTCTTCCTGCCTTCGGTGAGGCAAGAGCTCCGCTCGCGTCAGCACTCTTCGGCGGCGGCGGGTGACGAAGCAAAGAAAGAAGGGAACTAGGGAAGGAAGGGAAGGGGTCGAGGGCGCCGGCCACGCCTCTCCCGGGCCCCTGGGTCCTCCTCACCTGCCGGATGCTGCTGGTCTCGGGCACGGCGAACTCCTCCTTCTCCTTGGGGGTCTTGACGGTGACTTTGATGATGCGGGGCTCCGAGGAGGCGGAGGCGGCCGAGGAGGCCGGAGCGGGGTCCGGGTCCGGGGCGTCGCTGGGGCTCTGGGGCCCGGGGGGGCTCTCGCCGCTCTCAGACATGGCGCGCGCCGAGGAAAGAGAAGCAGCAGCAGGAGAAGGAGGCCTTTTCACTCTTCAGCCGGGGCCTCGCCGAGGAGGATGCTGGGTAAAAGCCGCCGACCCTCGCCGCCTTCTTCGTCTTGCCGTCGCCGCTGCCGGCCCCCACCGCCCCTTTCTACTGCGCACGCGCGCACACCCCGACGCTGCTGCCTCTGCGAGTGCTTTGTCAGAGTTCAACCCGAAAACAGGCCGGCTCTGCTGTGGCGCCTAGTGATGACGTCACATAAGGGAGGGGGAGGGGAGGGGTAAAAAAAGGAGGGGGAGGAACCGATTGGGCCGGCGCCAGAAGGAGAAGGAACTGTGGGAAGAAGCAAGACAAGGAGAGAAGAGAGGGGTCTGCGCGCGCACCCTCCCAAGGTTCCGCGTTTATTGCGCAAGCGCGGGAGAAGAGGAATGGAACGCAGTCCACCAGGAGTGGCATTGTGAAGGCGAGCCGTTCCTTCGTCGGAGCGGCGTCTGCGCATGCGCGGAGGGAGCCCGGGTTTCTGGTGTTGTATTTTCCTATTCCCGAGAGTGGCGCAGTTTCCCTCAGAGTGAAAGCAGCAGCAGCAGCCCTCTTCCTCCTCTTCTTTTCTATTTCGTTTTAAAATTGTTATTCAACATAAAGAGACATACAGATACAGCTATATACACTCATATATATACAGTACATACATACATACATACACTGTAAGACCTACATATAAAATGTGTGACAAAAAAACCCATAAATTAACATAAACAATATTTAGTTAAGGTATATATATCTAGCACATATACTTGCTATACTAACATTTACTATGTGAGTATATCTGTATTAACTAAATTGCCTTTGAAGGGTTGGTACTTTCATTTCTTACCAACTGCATCCACACTGGAGAAATAACCCTGTCTGGCACCACTTTAACCCTTTTCTGGCTCAAGTGCTATGGAATTCTGGGAGTTGGAGTTTGTGGGCCCTACAACAAACTCCAACTCCCAGAATTCCATAGCACTTGAGCCAGAAAAGGGTTAAAGCGGTGCCAGACTAGGTTATTACAAAGAAGCTAAAACAGCTAAAAACACGCATATAAATTCATGCTGCTTAGCCATGCTCAAAATGGAGGGCATTTTGGAACACCTCCTGGACAGAGGGTTGGAAGGAATGGAGGACGTGTCTTTGAAAAGGAGGACGTACCTGGTTGCCCTGCTCCCAGCCCTGTATTAAGGAAATATGACATCAGTTTTGACTTTTCTGATGTTTTGGGCTTCATTCTCAGAATCCCCAACTCTTGGCTTCTGGAGTTTCAGTCTAAAACATCTGGAGGATCAAAGAGTGAGAGCTCTCTTTGTCTGCTTCCGTCTCACAACTACCAGCCGCTTGAGTGATGCCAATGCAATTACTGCATGGGCCTCTCACCCTTGAAATCAGTAAAGATAGAAAAGCACCAAGGGCAGCTTCCAATCCAGGCAATAAATGCATACCTCATCTTCATCTTACAGCAGTTATGACTCACCATGCCCCCACGGGTTTACATCACAAAAAGGTGTATACATGCAGTGTCTCTTCTCTGCTGTAGCATTTACTAGGTATGAGAACAGCAGATGGCCATTTCAGCCTAGTCTATGGGACAGGTTGAAGCCTCATCCAGCCTTCTGGACCCAGTGGGCCGTGGGTGAGTTTTATGTTGGATCAGAATTCCCATTATTATCATCATTATGTTTATTTATGTCCTGCCTTCCTCCCAGCACAGGGACTCAAGGCAGCTGACAAGTCTAACCCATCCAAATCTAAGGCAACAGGTTGGGAAAGGAAGCCTTTAAACTGGAGGCAGGGAGGGGGGACTTCCGAGGCATAGTTATGTTTTGGTCTGCAGTTTCTTATCAGCCCCCACCAGGAACTGTGGCATTAGTAGACTGAAACCAAGTTGGTTCCCTTCCCTTATTAAAGCTCATAAAACAGCTACTAAGAGTGGTCTTTTTGTCCAGTATGTATGATAAAGCGAGGAAGAGGTCAAGTGATCTGTGTTCCTGGATGGCTCTTGCAAATGTCTGGAATCAGTTTACAAAGATTTAAGTATCAGTGGCAGCTTTCGTGATTAATACCACAGCTGTAATTCTATACAACCTTTATTTGGAAAATATGCTCAACTGAATAAGTAGCATGTCCCAGTAAGTATGATTAGAATCAAGGGACTATACCAAAAGAAGTGAAGATTACAAGAAAACTGCAGGCACTGAGGGAGAAAAGTAGTCTACCATTTCAAGGCAGAGTTGGGAAATAACTAGTTAATTAAAGTTAAGTAATTGGTTTAACATTTTCTACCTATTTTATATAATTCACTACAGCCCCTAAGCAATAGTCAAGTTAAAGAAATGCATTACTTGAACTAGGTTATTAGAATTCATTTCACTGTGTGCGTCTTCCTTTCTCAGATTCAATGTATCAGGAAAGCTTGTTGCTTCAGAAGTCGTAAAACTGGAGGAAATGGATCACATAGCTATGTTGTTAGACCTATTTACAAGATGTTGGGGGGGGGGGCAGAAACAGATGTCTTAGGTTAGAGGAAAAGACAAATGGAAAAGGAGGGGAGTGACATATAGAATGAAACGTATAGAATGGTCTTGTTGGGTAATTTGATAATTCAAAATGAAGATGGCACAGATTTAATTGTGGGATTAGTGGCTCTTGGATAGAAAACATGCAGTACCACACTTCTTCACTGGGATTGTAGAAGAGGAAGTGATTCAGTTGTGCAGTAATGTTCTGCATATTCGCAGACCATTTCCAAGTATTTCTTATTAAGAATTCTCCAGCCTTAATTCACTCACTGAATTTTGTAACTATCCATGTATTATTGTATACAGTGGGGCCTCGGGTTACGAAATATTCGTTCCACCATTCCTTTCGTAACCCAAAATTCGTAACCCAAACACTTTTCCGTTAGCACTGGAAAGCCTATAGCTGCACTTTGCAGCATTTGAATTTCGCGCAAAAGAATTTCGTAACCCGAAAAATATTCGTAACCCGAAACAGTTTTTGCCAATCCAACTTTTCGTATCCCGGAAATTTCGTAACCCAATCATTTCGTATCCGAGGCACCACTGTACAGTGAATCAGTGTTCTAACTGAAATACAGATTCCTTGAAGAAGCTTTTTAACAAAGCAAGACATTTGAAAAGTTAGTATAGTGTACAGAGGCCCCTCCACATTTGCTGTGGTTAGGGGTAAAGGACCTCCATGAAAATGGAAAAAACGTAAATAATATTTTTTTAAAAAACCCAACACTATTCATTTTACATAAGAAACACCTCTCTAGGAATCTCCAGCTCCTCCAGCACAACTCTATGGTCAACATATTTCAGATGTCAACCATAGAATTATGCTGGAGGACCTACAAACGCCTAAAGGGGTGTTTTTTCTAGTAACCTCTATGTGCTCCAGCACAACTCTGGTCAATTTACAGCAGAATTGTGCTGGAGGACTTAGATTCCTAGAGAACATATTAATCAAAACCACAAATAATCAAAGCCACAAATGTGGAGGGATAACAGTTTATATTATTGGGACGGTGGAAAGAAAAGGTTGTAAAATGATTTGTACTTTAGGATAGCTCAAACTGACGTTTACCAGGTGTATTTGACTTCCACATTTCCCAGTCATCATTATGGGCTTTGTATTGCATCTGGGGGAAAAAATTCTAAGTTGGAAGAAGGCAATGTTAAAAGGACCAAAAAGAAATGCTTTTGAAGGAGCCAACAACAAAATTTGCCACTACATTCAGCTGTGACAATCACCATGTCATGTTCTACAAAGCCCCTGATATGTCCCTAAACTAATTTTTTAAATAGAAAGATAACTTAGCTAATTAAATGATTTCATTAACTGGTGTTGATGGAAATGGATTAGTTCCCTAATTTCTAGCACTGGACATTATACATTTTCAAACATAATGTTCTAAGTTCTGTTTCAAAGTGCCAAGGGAGTTTCCATTTGTTTTGGATATGACTTTAGCCAGTCATATTTATACCCAGGACTGAAAGATGATGTGAAAAGCAGTTACATCTTTACATAATAACTAAGCTTTCCAAACTCACTGTCTGTGGGGAGTTCTTCTACCAAATCCCATGTTAAGAGGTTCTCACCAGTTGGCTTTGTATTTAATTAGAACTACTTCCATACTACTTGACTGACAATATAAGCATCCAGCAGTTTGTGGGTGTGTGGGGAAAAAACACAAAAGGATCTAAAAAGTGTGAGATTGTCCAGCAATTAAGCCTGATCTGATTTAAAGTTTCTACTCTTGCTACAGACCGTGGAATGATGCACACCAGGACCACAAAAATGACAAAAAAGGTTTATTGATTGATGAAAAACTAGATGTAGAATTAGGACAAACTAAGTTTTGAGCATCATTGTAATATTAGTTTCCAGTCTCTCTTCTTTACACTAAAAGTACAACAGATTGAATATTGTGATTGTTAGTCAATCAAACTTTACTTCCAACCCCCTCCCAAAACTGCATAGTTAAGCAGTAATACAAATATACATTTCTGCAAAACCCTGAAGACTTCTTTTATTTTTTGCTTTGCTTTGTATTGCAAGTGTAATCACCTGCACTGGTCAGACTCTGAATTTCTTTTTCCTTTTCTTCCAGCCTGTAAAAAAAAAAAAAAAATGGGGGGGGGGATAACAGGAAACATGTTATCAAAAATTAAGTGTCAATAAACAAAGCATTTTCCCAGTGAACAGGGTGGTTTCACAGAAGTACTGACAGTTTTTCTTTACTGCTACCTCCCACAAAAGCTGATGAAGAAGGAAGCCACTCCTTCAAAGAATGAATGGACTCTCTCTGCAGGGCTTTTGGAGACAGCAGAAGACAGCCATTTGTAAAAGTGGAAGTCAAAAAGAATCATCCATGTTTTCTTCAGATTTGCACAGGAAAGATTAATATTTTTACAAGCAGAGCTTTGTCAGAAAGTGGAGGAGCATTCATTGGATTAGAGAAGACTCAGTATTTGGCAGGTTGGCAAGTCAACTCATGGAAGCTTCAGCAGGATTTATATTACCCTCAGATACTTGGGTGGCTAGGTACTGTCCATTCATCAGCAGAATGGGGAAGGAGTGGTTTGCAGCAGTTCCATCTTCTCAATGCATCGTCTCTCAAACCTGCTCTGGAGAACAGGGAGTCCCCTCACATCAGATATTACGTGTGAGTGTTGAAAAAAAGACTACAGTGAGGAGAAGGAATTGCTAATGTCTGCATTCTGATTATGGATGCCTTCCATCAGCAAAGGAAACCCCAACCACATTTTAATGTAGATTATTGTATACATAAACACAAAATTTAACAGTGAATATAGATTAAGATCACTGAGAAAAAATATCAATATAGGACTAAAACGGCCTGTTAACGCCTGCTTCTGGGTATCTCAGGAGCACAGTATTTACACGGTCCATGCTCCAAAGTGCCCAGAAGCCTCCTGGAAGCCAACCAGCGGCTCAGACATGGTGGCTTCAACACGCTCCAGCGGTGTGGCGTTTCCACACTGCACACTGCTGGAACATCTTAAAGCCGCACTGGGGCATCTTCAGCAGGGATGTCTCTTCCAACCCACAGTTCAGGGACACAAAGCATTCATGATGTGCTGAATGACATTCAGTATACAGGACACAAGAGAAATAGTTTTAAAGTATGTTTTAAAAGTATATTTTCAGAACACACAAAAGACCCAAGATTATTTTTGAATCAGAATGTATGATTTCTTTGGATCAATTTTGATCCTGAGGAAGTTCAGTAAAAAAATCTCCTGTAATCTCCAACTCAATTTTGGGCAATTCTCTCTCTTCCCAGCTGAGGAGGACACCTATGCCTTCTCAAAGGCAAAAAGGTGGCTAGAAAGAAGTGATGGGGCCAAAAAAACCCATTCTTAACTGTCCCCCCCCCCCTTCCCTCACTTTACAATCTAATATTTTAAATTAATTATTTTGGACAATTGTAAGTTACCTGATATTTTGTTAACTCTGCTTGGAGTAATTTCACTTTAGATCTTTCTTGTTCCAGTGCAGCATGAAGACTGGTAACCTAAAAAAAATATATTAAACAGTCACCTTGGTCTGAAAAAGGTTTTAAATCATTAATAAATGTGATATTTTAAAGAGAATTAAAAACTACATGTCCCATTTAAAGCGTTAAAGGAAAAAGTAATGTTTTGTCTCAAATTACAGGCTGATGAGATAAATGCTCACAGAAGTAATATGATACATTTGTCACACATGGTAAAAGTTATCACAATATTCTGACAATTATTGAAAGTCAAATACAGTAAAAAATAAAGATTTTAGCTGTCTTTTCTCCTAAAGGATTCAATTGTTCAATCCGTATCTTCAGAAAACTGCAGCAGTCTCTGCAAGCTGACACTAAAGTACTAGAGAAGAACTGAGTCTTGCAAAAGAAACACCCAAAATGAAACTCTGAACATACACTTGTGTGCCTAAACAAAATTCCCTGTTTTCCTAAATGTTCTGGATCCCTTGTAGATATGGATTTTACTCTAATGTTCTCACACCTGAATAACAATTCTTTAAACATAAGTAATGAGACAGCTAAAAAAAACCCGTTGTTGTTGTTGTTGTGGTCTTGAGCTTGAGATTTCAGTACTGGAGATAGTTTAGCAGAAGTTAAATAGTTTTCCAAGAATGCCATATATGAACAAGATTACCTTGCTGGATGAAATTAAATGGCTGTTTAAGCCAGGGCTGCTTAACATCTACCTTCTTTTAACTAAGAAAGGACCATTCTAGAATTTGCCCTCCATTAAACATAGCAGACCAATGCATTATATTTTCACCTCCTATCTGTTTCAAATATGTATGGGTGGGATACAGAAGGCCCACAAAAAAATGGATCCTCTCTCGTTTCCCCCCCCCCCGGAAAAAAAGGGGGGGGACTAGACTATCAAAATATTTTATTTTAGAATGATGAATAAATATTTAAGACAAGATATTCACATGTTTATTGCCTCAGAATTATTTCTAAAAAACTTTTAAAGAGAAAAACATCTATGTAAACTATATACAGTATCAGATTATTAAAACTTCTGGCCATCATTTCCTTTTCCCAGTTCTACTAATGGGAATTACACTCATCCCTCCACATTTGTGGCTTTGACTTTTGTGGATTTGATTATTCATAGATTTTATTAATATGATTTCTCTAGAATATCTAGGTCATCCAGGGCAACTCTGTGATCAACTTTAACCAAAAGGCACACTGAAGGACCTTGAGATTCCTAGAGAGAACACTCCGCTAGGTCTTTGTAGCTCCTCCAGCACAATTCTATGGTCAATGTCTGGCAGATGTTGACCACAGAGTTGCACTGGAGGACCTAGAGATTCCTAGAGGTGTTCTCTCAAGTAAAAAACTTTGTCTCCACGAGCAGCACCCAGATAAACCTATAAACATCCATAAAAAAAGAGAACAATGAAGACGACTACCTTTGTACCTGAGATTAGGAAATCAGAAGCACACACATTCAATTATTTTTCTGTGTACCTGGACAAGAACTTTCCTTTCAAATAAATATTAACCTCAATATGCTTCTAGCTCAGGAGGAAAAAAGCCTCATATGTTGGGTGCAAGTGAGTAGGCAAAATGAGTTGGAGAGCTTTAAAAATTATGTAAAGCTAATTAAAAAGTACCACTATATCTATTTGTTTTATAAGGATCCTTTAATGTTTAGATTCTAATTACTAGGAAGTCAATATCTTTAAAGTTACCCAGGATCCCTGAGCAGTAGAATCTACAGATACATTGCTTTATGAGGTAGTTCATCTGAAGTTCACTCTGCAGGCTTCTCTTCAATGTGAATTACACAACCTATCCATTTTAATAAAAGCTAAATATATACTACTGCTTTTCTATTTTCTTTGCAATATTCAAATTTTATAAAATATCACAGCATGGATCAGAAAGAGAATGGAGACATCAATACTGCAAAAAGCAGTAAAAAGGTTATAAAAGATAGGATAAATTTTTAAAATAAAAAGTGGTTTTGTCATTATATATAATAGATTTTAAGCAGAATCTAATATATATAACGACAAACTAATTTTTGTTAAAAAATATCCCCTCTTTTAATTCATGTGAACATTCAAGGCAGCTAATATCAAACAGAGAAATTAGATTATTAATATCTGTATGAAGCTAGAATTTGTTTCTTGAGTTGCTACTTCTTTTCTTGAACTTTGCTGACTGAATATTAATTGAAAATTTGATTAATCTAGAAGCAAAGTGAAAGCCAGTTTCTAAAAATTCCCTTATCCTTGTTGCAATCTCCTACATATCTCACATTTCGGTCTCAGGAGCAGCCTCTAGCTGGCTATAGTAGAAGGAGCTAGAGGGGAAGTCCTGTTCCATAAAAAGAATTTGCATTTATTTCAACCTATATGTCCTGGTTATTATGATCTGAAGCAGAATTTTAACAATTACAAAATCTTTACCTGTAAAGTCAGCTCATTCTTAATACTCTGAGATTCATCAACTTGAAGTAGTATTTCGGCTTTATCTTTCACTACAATATTAAAACAGTGAAAAAATTAAACTCCCTTCAGTATCTTTAAAAATGAGGTAGGTGGGTATATCAAGCCACGAGCAATAGCAATAGCAAGTACATTTCTATACATTACCAGTGCACTTAAGCACTCCCTATGTGGTTTACAAAGTGTAAGCTAACTGCTCCCAACAGTCTGGGTACTCATTTTAGTGACCTCGAAAGGATGCAAGCCGGAGTCAAGCTTGAGCCCTTTTGCTGGTACAGTGGTACCCCGGGATACGAAAGCACCGCGTTACGAAATTTCCGGGATATGAAAAAATTCTATAGAAAAAAACTGTTCCGGGTTACGTTTTTTTTTTCGGCTTACGAAAAAATTTTTTGGTGCTTTTCGGCGCTTTTTCGCACCAAATCGCGGCTTCCAGCGCTAGCGCCTATGGCTTTTTCGGCTTGCGAAAGATTTTGGGTTACGAAGGGCGCCGCGGAACGGATTATTTTCGTAACCCGGGGTACCACTGTACTGAACTTGCAACCTTATGGTTTGTGAGTGAGTGGCTGCAGTACAGGCATTTAACCACTGCGCCACCAGGGCTCACATAGCTGGTGAGCTGTATTCAGCTTAATGTATTTAATATTTGCTTGTTGGCTCTCAGCTTGCCACAAGGCAATGTGGAACACATAAAACACTTTTTAAAAACTAATCAAAACTAAAAATAAACAGTTTTAGAATGCATACACAATTACTGTAAAACAGTCCCCAAATCCCTACTTTTAGGGACCAAAGGACTTACAAAACAGTGCAGTCTTGGTTACCCACTGAATGCACACAAAAGACTGAACTAGACTGATTTCCACAACCAAAGTGCAACCTGACCCTCCTAGCATACTTAAGCGTACAACACGATCTCCACTGGGAAACTCAAATTCCAGGCAGACTCATGCAGGTTAAGAATGCCCTCTATGTAACCTGGTAAAAGCTATTTAGGGGATAATAAACTGAAGCAAAGTGAAAGTCAGTGCAATTAGTACACCACTAGTGACACCTACATTCAAGCTTTTCATGACCTCCTTGACATCAAATGCAAAAGAGGAATAATGCTGAGGATTACCAGAATAGTGATGACTGCTAACCAAAAAACTCTGGATGACCTCCCCCAACACCATGTAGATGTTAAAAAACACAGGAGACAGGCCTGAGGGTTGTGGAACCCCACAGACTATTGGAAAGAAGGCTGAAGAACAATCCATAACCACTACATTTTGGTAACATTGTAGTGCTGCAACCATTGCAAAACCGTGCCCATAACTTCTGTATCAGCCAACCAGCTCAGAAGAATACCACTACCAATGTTATCAAATGAGAGGTCCAGCAAAATCAACAGCAGCATACGCATCCCATCTAGTTCCTGACATAGAGCATCTATCAAGGTGACCAAAGCTGTTCCTGTCCCATTACCAGGCATAAACCTAGAGTGGAAAGATTTGTTTCTTTCACAAAAGCCGCAAGTTGTGCTGTCACCACTAGCTTTAAGAGAAAGGATAGGCTAGCCAGTTTCAAATCTGGGGTGGCTGAGTCCAGTGAAGGTCTTATCACTGCCTCATTTGGATGAGCTGGAATATAATATTTTTTCCAAAAAAGTATTTACATTGTACACTACCTGATCATGCACCATTCCCTGACAGATCTAAAAAGCCAATATCACCATGGGTCTAAAAGTGGTTGACCATATCCAAGCAATCTGTCAAAATCCTAAAACCAAAGGAACTAAAATTCATCTGTCAGTGGACAAGTCTATGCTTCAATTGCCACTTCAGAATCTATCCTCAATGTGGAGTCCAAGTTTGAATGGATTGGAGTTATTTTGTCCACAAAATGTTTTGTAAATTCATCACAGTGGGTTTTGGAGGGCTTCTCAGTTCTCTGAGGTGTAGGATGTTGTAGCTTTTGACAATATGGAACAACCACACTGGATGAAATTGTATTGAACAACAGATACAAGCAGTGAAAGATAGGCTATAAAATGAGCTCCAACTAGTGTTTGACTGGAATTATCTTGAGACTAAATAGAGCAGCCAATAATTTGTTGGCTCAATGACTCAGATGTTTCACAGACCTACCACATAAAACTCAACAAACATGTCTATTTTATTATTTCCCACACACTTGTAAATAGATTTAATTATTCTAACAGATTTTTTAAAATAATCTTAAATATATTTTAAAAACACAAAATGGTACTTACTTTCACCTTCTTGTAACATTTTCAACAGCTGTGCATTTCGTGCTTTTACTTCTTTATACTTTGCCTAAATGTTTTTAAAAATCAAACACAAGTGGTTCATTTAACCCATCTTGTTTCAACATTAAAGTTATACAGCAAAAAACTATGCCTGAATTCTCTACAGGAAGTCCCAATGTGATCAATTGTGATTACTCCTCAGTAAATGTATCAAAGATTACAGCCTCAAAGTTTTATGTTCATTTAACAACCAGTGTGATACACTATCATACAAATTATACTTCAAACTCCCATTTTTGGAGGTGGTGGTATGTGAATGGCTTTTACAACTGGCGGTGAGCAAAGCAGAAAGAAGAGAGAGTAATACATATTCCAATTTCAAGTCTGGCTCGCAATGCAACAAACAAGGTGTTCAACACAGAATTCATCTCAGCAGCAAAAAATATTTAGTCACCCACCAATTGTGCAAGTTCTCTCACTTAAAAAGATGAGAGAGGCCTGTAATTGACATCATAGGTAGACCTCAACTATGAGAGACAAAATGAAAAAACAAATCCAGACAATCACATTGTCTGATTTGGAAAGAATGTATTTGCAAATTATGGCATTTGCATCTTTCTGTAATGTGTAGTATCTGGTTAACTTCCGATTTTTCTGTGATGCAAACAGATCTATCTGAAATGGATCTAATACAGTGGGCCCTTTTCTTACGCGGGGATCCATTCCAGACCCCCCCCCCCCCCCCACGTAAGAGAAAAAACACATACGCTCAAGTCCCATAACAAGTAATGGGGCTCATGAACCTTTCATCCGGTGTGGCTTCCAGCATATGGTGGAAGTTGCGTATGACGTGGGCGCACTGTAACTGATTAATATGTCTGTGTGTAGAGTTCATTCTCCTGGGTGTATGTTTTTGAATTAGTAGTGGTTTCCCTGGTGAAATTTTAATTATTAACTATTGGATGTGATTGCTGTTTGTTGATGTTTGATCAATTGATCGTAATAAATAAAATGAATTATGCATTTGCTTTTTTCTTTTGGCTCTGGGGAAGGTGGGTATCTTGATCTTGGTTTTCTGTTGAATATTATTTTATAGCCTGTTGTTAACGCCTGAAGTACCCACTGATCGATGTTTTTTTTTACCACTGATTTGCATATCTGAGTAATCTTCCCCCTACTGCCAATTGTGAATTGTCAATATTGATTTCTAGGATGCCTTGTGGTGTTGACCTCTTCTTTTTTATTCTGTCTGATATCAGTACTTTGTTTACTAAATCCATTTCCAGTCCTGAACCACGGGTATCACTGACCTCTGTATTGTGACTATTTTGGAATTGTTCTTGTGCCTCGGAAGAAATTATATGAATTATTAGTATTTTTGAATGCTCGTATGTCTATTCTCTTTTGTAATTGGCATTTTTTGTCTTTGCTTTCAACAAGAATTTTTTCTAGTGCTTTTTCTCCAAAATGTATGTCTCCAACGTAAGGAAAATATGCCAAGTTATGAGATTTGCTATTGGCATCCCAGTGCTTAAGCCAAAGTGATCTTCTAATCATTGTCATTGCTGTTATGCTGCAAGCAGCAAAAGTAGTGGTGTCATGGCCGGCATCTGCTATGTATTGTAGAACTGTGGTTATCCTTTCTAATGCTTTATACAAAGCCGTCAGTGATACATCACTGGTACTCTTTATATCTTGTATCCACATGACTCCAGCTCTCGCAAACATGGGCTTTCCTCAATACTGAATCTGCCCTTTTTTCATCAATGTCTTTTAGCGTAGTGTCCCCTTCCTTTGGGGCAATTGCTCCAGAGATCAAAGCAGCAATTAGCATGTCCACAAGGGGCACTTTTAACACGTTCATACCTTCATTTTGTAAAGAATACAATCTTTGACTGTAACCTATGAATTTTTTTGATTGAAAAGAGGAATTCCATTCCGCCTCAAATCTTTAAATATTTCTGGCATGGGAATTTCTTCCCTTTGTATCTTTTGTTTTTAGATTAATTTTGCTATGTTTCTATTTGAAGATTTCTTTTCCTGTGAGTTTTCTTTGTTGTCATGTTGTAAGCCTAAAGTCTGAAATACTCTTTTGAGCAGATGTTTAAACTTTTCTACGGGCAACAACCTTTCTGCAATTAGCTGCTGTTCCTCATCTCAGCGCCTGAGGAGTCATATTCCTCCACTTCTTGTTGTTTATACTCTTCTGCTGTTATGTCATCATCAGAATTTAAGTATGATTCCTTCATATATTCTCTATTGTTGCCATGCTGCTCATCATTTAATTCTTAATCAAGTATGAGTTTTGTTTTCTTGGTATGCTTTTTCCTACTTTGATGTTCCATATCAATTTCTATTGGTATTTTTCATTTTTGTTACCTTTGTTGGTATTGACATTTGACTCTTCTTGCTGACCCATGGTATTCATTTCAAACATATTTGCTAATTCTGCTTTGACTGTAACTTGTATTAAATTAGAAATATTCAATGACATGTATCTGTGCTCTTAACGTATTAAAAATTTCATTTGCTTGAATACTTATAATCAGCCCTTCTTATCCACGGATTTTTTTATCCACAGATTCAAGCATCCATGGCTTGAAAACATTGAAAAAACGTATAAATTTCAAACAGAAAACCTTGATTTTCCATTTTATATAAGGGAAACCATTTTGCTATGCCACTGTATTTAATGGGACTTGAGCATCCACTAATTTTGTTATCCACAGGGGGTCCTGGACCCAAACCCCAGTGGATAACAAGGACTGTGTCTGATCTGCTGCTTTTCCCGTCTGTCAGTTGCACATTGCTAGCACTAGGGGTAGTGTTTAACAAGTTACCAAGCAAAGCTGGCTGTTCGCTCTGGTAACTCTCCTCATGTTCTTCAGACCTCATTTCCTGAGTGCCCGTCATTTTGGATTGGCATTGTTTTGTTTCTTCTGTTTCTTAGCAACTTATTTTTTTGTTTTTCTCCTTTCTCTGCTGTGGTTTCTTTATTTCAGTCAGTGCTGGCTCAGCTGATGGAGCACATGATCTGTCAACACCCCTAATGCAGTGAAATAGGTGTCCGCCCTAGGATTCAGCAGCAACTGAGCTTTCAGCTTAGCTAAAACCTTTTGTCTTATAGGCTGCATTGAAACTGCCGTTAATTTTGGCATAGTCTCCTCTTCAGATTCATTTGTTTTATTGGGGGAGGAACCTAGCATCCACTGGGACTCATTTCCTCTACCTTGCAAGCCACTTATGTCAGTAGAGTGGCCATTCACTTTCAGTTTCTTTTGTGTATCATTTTTGGAGTAGCTTTCACTTGACAACATACCGTATTTTCCGGAGTATAAGATGACTGGGGTATAAGACGACAACCTACCTTTTCCTGTAAAAATATAGTTTGGGGATATGTCGCCTTATAAGACGCCCTCCTTAAAAATCCAAGGAGGGAGAAGTCGGTGGCCCTCGTGCCAGGCCACGGCGCTCCTTCCCGGGCTCCGCAGGGCCTGGGGGAGGGCCAGGCCGCGGCGCTCCTTCCCAGGCTCCGCGGGCCTGGGAGGGAGTAAGGCCGGCGGCCCTCGCGCCAGGCGCTGCGGCACTCACTTCCCGGGCTCGCCGAGGGCCTGGGAGGAGGGCCAGGCAGGCGGCCCTCGCGCTAGGCCGCGGCGCTCCTTCCCGGGCTCCGCGGGGCCTGGGAGGAGGGCCAGGCCAGCAGCCTCGCGCCAGGTCGCGGCCGTTCCTTCCCGGGCTCCGTGGGTCTGGGAGGAGGGCCAGGCCGCGGCGCTCCTTGCGGGCCAGGCTCCGTGGGCCTGGGAGGAGGGCCAGGCCACGGCGCTCCTTCCCGGGCTCCGCGGGGCCTGGGAGGAGGGCAAGGCCGGTGGCCCTCGTGCCAGGCCGTGGCGCTCCTTCCCGGGCTCCGCGGGGCCTGGGAGGAGGAGAAGGCCGGCGGCCCTCGCACCAGGCCACGGCGCTCCATCCTGGGCTCCTTGGGGCCTGGGAGGAGGGCAAGGCCAGTGGCCCTCGTGCTGGCAGCGGAGCCTTCCCGGAGTATTAGACGACCCCCCCAACTTTCAAAAAGATTTTAGGGGTTAAAAAGTCGTCTAATATGCCGGAAAATACGGTAAATATTCTTTTCAATCCTTCTTGCCTGTTATCTCTAGTTGTTATTATATCCCTATGTCTAAGTAACTTTCCTAATTGTTAAATCTTTTCTTGCCCTAGTTAAATGCTTCTTTTGCTGGCCATCACAAAGCATCAGTTCAACTTGTATTTTAGTTAAAATTAGTAAGTTGCTTGTTATTCGGTAAAAAGGATACATACCTCCCATTGAATGATCACACTCTTTAATTGGTGGATTTCTGCATCTTTCTTTTCAAGTTCCAACTTTAGTCTTTCTATTCTTCCATCTTTCAGAAAAAAATCCTCCAAAAGAAATATCATACAAGTAAGGATGAATCACATACACAGAACTGAAAGAAATGTAAACCATGATTCAAAATATTTTCAAATATAAAAATGTATAAAAGAACCCTTGCTTTTTAAATTAATTAAACAGAGTAAGTTTGTGTCTAACAGAATAAACCATAAGTTCCATCAAGAGAAAGAACCCAAGGTTTGTTCTTGAGCCAGTATTCTACTCATAGAATACTACTTGGGATGCATCATATTGATAAATCACTAAAGTTAGGGACTTCCGGATATGATGGGGAGGCGACTGGTGGGGCGTTTGCTCGCCCAACTCCATCACTCCCATGGCTATTGCTATGGTTTTTTTTTGAAAATTTGGATCCATTTGGGGCTCGTCGGGGGCTCACCAGAATTCTTGTCCAACACCTACAAGTCCACTTGGCAAGTTTGTGAGTGGAATGGGTTTGAACATATAAGTGGGGAGACTGTGTTAAAAATTAATAAAAATTAATATAAGAAAATGTGGGAGTTTTGTACAAGCACAATCTTCTGAATATCTATCTGAAACATTATTTGTGGCTATACTATCCAAGAACAATCAGAAGAGAATTGCAAGACATCACAGATAAAAAAGCACTGTAAACCACTTATCTTTGTGGGGTTTATATTTTGAAAGGGTGAATAAAATGATAAGCTATTACTTTGCTTTATTGTGAATTTAAAATAACCTGCCCCCCCCTCCCCGGCCACTGAGCTCGGATCCCAGAATAGCTTACATAATATTACTAAAAATGTGGTTGTGACACCAAAGAAAATTGGTTGGGAACAGAAGAAAAGCAAATCCAAGTAGCATCATTAGCTACATAATTATTCTGCAAGACTCTTCTCAGGCTTGGAGAAATGTTGTGGCTTTTTGAATTCATAAGTTTGTTTCATTTTCCCTTTGACTACCCAATTTTGTCTTATTCAACTGCATTCTTCAAGATAATCATGTACTGTACAACCCTCATATCTCAGGATTGGCACCAGTGGTTTCACTTACTCTTGTCCAGGGGTAGGCAACCTGCGGCCCGCGGGCCGGATGCGGCCCGGCAAGGCCTTGGGACCGGCCCCCGGCCCGGTCCTGCCACCGATTGCCGCCGGGGCCTTTGGGGGCAATTGTCTATAAAAGCTTCAGAAACATGCATTTATATTTACATTTAAAAAAAAAATCAGCAATTTTTTTCGCGTGTCCTCCATTTTTTTAAAAAAAGTGTCTTCCATTTGAAAATTTTGTCCTACATTTGTCCTGGTTTATTTATATATTTAATTTTTTTTTAAAAAAATTAATTATTTATTTTTTGGCTTCGGCCCCCCAGTTGTCTGAGGGACAGCAACCCGGCCCCCGGCTCAAAAAGGTTGCCTACCCCTGCTCTTGTCCATAAAAATAAGGTCTCTTGAGGCATCTGGAGGTTCAACCTTTGTCACAAATATAAGGTTCACCATTACTCACAATTTTCACTATCAGCAGTAAGTTTGGGAACATATCCCCGCTGATATGGCAGTTGTACTGTACATAATTCATTTAAGAATTTCTGTTTAGAATCACAGAGTTGATAGAGACCTCAAGGACCATCCAGTCCAATCCCCTGCCATGCAGAAATACACAATCAAAGCACTTCCAACAGATGACCATCCAGCCTGTTTAAAAACCTCCAAAGGAGGAGACTCCACCACTCTCTATGGCAGCAGATTCCACTATCCAACAGTACTTAATGTCATGAAGTTATTCCTAACATTTAGATGGAATCTCTTTTCTTATAGTTTGAATCCATTGCTCTGGGCCCTAGTCTCTGGAGCAGCAGAAAACAAGCTTGCTCCATCTCAACATGACATCCTACAAATATTTAAACATGGCTACCAAGTCATCCCTTAACCTGCTCTTCTCCAGGTTAAACATACCCAGCTCCCTAAGCTGCTCCTCATAAGCCATGGTTTCCAGACCTTTCACCATTTTGGTCAATCTCCTTGGGACACCCTCCAGCAATTCACACTCTCCTTGTATTGTGGTGCCAGAACTGGTTTAAAATACCTGTGGGTGGTCACATGATGTGCTGTTATCCATTCCATTGTCTGTAATAAGTTCTCTTCTTTTTTCTCTAACAAGTATTTTATGCACATCATCTTCCAGTCTAGTGAAGAATTCACCATCATGCAATACAGTATGTGAGCCCAATTCCTGTCAAGAAACTTATTCTTAATTTCCAATAAAAATAATTAAACAGCTAAACAATAAATAAATAAGATAGTTTTCCTGTTTTTCTTTCCAAAATGATAAGTCCCTCTCCCTTGAACACATCTAAACATGAAATACAACTTTCATGAAAGTTTAACAGCATATCTTTCAACACATAAACCAGTATCTACTATTAGCCACTACTTATAAAGGTTTTAGTTGTGTTTGAACATTATGGTAAATCAATGTTATCAAATACGTTATAGCAAGTCTTTGACTCAAGATCTCCTTACTCCTCCTCTGGCATGAAACTGATGACAGATAACAGTAGAGATGGCCTCCCCAATAGGAGTTGGAGAATGTGGTGGTCTCTCAACTCCAGTGGTTCCTGGATGAGATGGATTATCTAGATCTATGTCAGACTGGTTTCAAGCCTCACTATGGGACAGAAAAAGCTTTGGCCATCTTGGTGGATGACCTATGCAGGGAAGTGGACGGTGTGTGTGTGTGTGTGTGTGTGTCTGTTGGTTCTGCTGGACCTCTCAGCAGCCTTCGATACCATGGACCATTCTGAGTGACCTCTCTGGGATGGGACTTGGAGGTAATGTTTTATAGTGGCTCCATTCTTTCTTGCAGGAGTGGTCTCAGAAGGTGGTGCTGGGAGGTTCCTGTTCGACTCTTTGGCCATTGGCCTGTGGCGACTGTAGGGTTCAGTCGTGTACCCTATGCCTTTTAACATCAACATGAAACTGCTGGGAGAGGTTGTCCCGAGTTCTGGAGTAAGGTATCACCTGTATGCTGATTATATCCAGCTTTATCACTCCCTTTCACCTAATTCTAAGGAAGCTGTTCTGTCCTAAACCGGTGTCTGGCCACTGTAACGGACTTGTAATGAGGGGAAACAAATTGAAGCTTAATCTAGACAAGACAGAGGTGCTCCTGGTCAGTCGAAAGACAGATCCGGGAATAGTGATTCAGCCTGTGCTAGATGGGATTACACTCCCCCTGAAAACTCAGGTTTTTAGTTTGCCGGTACAGTACCTCTGGATTCAGCACTGAGCCTGGAAGACCAGGTTTCGGAAGTAACCAGGAGTGCATTTACATAGTTAAAATTAGTGAGCCAACTGCACCCATTCCTCAAGAGGTCAGATCTGGCCACGGTGGTACATGCTTTGGTTACATCCTGTTTGAATTACTATAATGTGCTCCATGCGGGGTTGCCTCTGAAAACTGCTCAGAAACTTCAGTTGGCCCAAAGAGCTGTAACCAGGTTGTTAACCGGAGCTGGCTACAAGAAGCATACAATTCCCTTGTTGTGACAGCTCCACCGGCTGCCAGACTGCTTCCGAGCACAATTCAAAGTGCTGATTTTGACCTATAAAACCCTATACAGCTTGGGTCCAGGTTATCAGAAGGACCGTATCTCTCTTATGAGCCCACTAGGGTGCTGAGATCATCAGGAGATGCCCTTCTCTCTGTCACACCACCTTCCCAGGTTCATTTGGTGGAACGAGAGAGGGCTTTCTCTGTGGCTACTCCCAAACTTTGGAATTCCATCCCTAGAGAGGCCAGGATGGCTCCATCCCTGCTATCTTTGGCAGCAGATAAAGATATTCTTGGGCTGTCAGGCCTTTTCAAGCAGATAAGGACTGAATTTTAAATGATGTGCAATTTAAATTTTAAGGTTGGTATTTTAACACATTAATTTCAATTTATAATTGTCTTAATTCTTAAAATTGTTTGTTTTTTTTAAAAAAATTATATATATTTTAATGTTGTACTGTTTTTAAACTGTATTGTTTTTTAAGTTGTTGTTCGCTGCCTCCCTATATTGGGAGAAAGGTGGGATATAAGAAAATAAAATACTGCTGCTGCTGCTGTTAGTGGAATAGAGTGGACAAAGGGAGAATGAGTCAGACACTGGCTGCACACAATGCCTGTGCTGTACTGGCTTTGGTCTATACAAACTTTCCTGGGCTATAGAAGCTCAAACCTGGTTTTTCATCCAAGTGTCAAATGCAAAATGAATCCTGAAATTTGTGCCTGGGTCAACATGGTGCCATCTGCCCCACAGCTTCCTCCACTTGCTATGTTCCATGGTATCATTTAACTTAGGGTGGGGGCTCATGAGCAAATGGGGAGAGGGTCATCTGGCCACACACACTGGAATAACATTCTTCACCCCGGGTTCAGCATGTTGTCCTAACCCAAAACTGTTGTTAGGCTTATCTGTGGGCTTTGGTTGTGTGCGCGTGCGTGTGTGTTTTTTGAGAAACAGTTCTATAACAGATCAGTCAAATGAAGTTGTCTTGGCTGAAACAAACCATTGCCTGTCAAATTGGGATAGAATACTAAATAGCAGTTAATGTAAAACAGAGGCAACAGCTTCTTAACTGTTCACAGCTGCGGCAGTAGGAGAAGATGGAGTGCATGAGTGTAAAGAGAGACCAGGCTCATTCTGTTAGGCACAATAGATGGTTTCATAGTTTGGCTTAAGCTTGCATGGCAACCAGGTACCAATCCTTGTCTTGTTGAAATACTGTACTTTCATTGCCCTCTCAGCAAAGAAAAAAAAAAGCTGTTTTGGTAATGTTCTTACTATCATTTAGAGTGAGGATACCATAAAGATTTAGCGCCCCCCCCCCGCCATGCAGCCACCCTGACTGACAATGTAGTTCTATATAGCCATTACATTTACTACTAGTACCCTATGATCCAAGCAGAGGGAGACACCTATCTCACTATGGCAATATGAGGCAAACTCTTCCCCTGCTGAGCCCATGGGCAGCTGGTGATGCTCCCTGCTGTATGTCCTGATTAGTGATGAGCACAAAATCATTCTAAAACTAAGTCACATAACAAAGGAAAAAGAAATGGTAGTTAGATTAGGTAGTTAACACAAGATCAAAAGGAGAACACATCCTTCATGAGCACATTTTTTCTCTCTAGAAATATGTAGAGCATAGCTTTTGCTGCAGGTGCTGTAACACAGAGATATTATTCATTAAAACCCCCACAGGTGCTGCCTTTATTTTAATAGTCCAAACCACTAATTTACAACATGGTTACTAACTCCTGAGTATTCTACAATCTAGCCCCATGCCTGCCCACATAAGGCCACAAAACAGAACCATGAGCATGAATTCATGACACTTACCTGAAACAATACACAGCAATGCTTGTAATACATGTCAAAAATATGTATGTGCTCATTAGGAGACAAAGTTATTCTGAATAATAAACTGAATAACTATCATTTAATCTATATAATTTTTAAGTTCTCTTTGTTGTTTAATCAAGTACTTACCTCCTGCTTTTTGGGAAGGTGATCTGAAACATTAAAAATGGGATTACTAATTATATTTCATTGCATTCTTTTTTCCGATCTCAAAGCAACACAGATCTAAACAACTGCCACAGGTGTGAAGTATAACATTTCCTTCTTAGAGCATGATGCTGAGATGTGAAACTGGAGATTGATGAAACTGATTTAGGTATTTTTCAGTTTGGGTTTTGATCTGAATTTAAAATAGAACTGGTTTGGTTATCCAGGAGACTTAGGCCTGAAACAGATGGGCCAAAAGCACCGCCTTCAGGCCAATCCGGGGGTCTGCCATTCAGACAACATACTGTATGCCCCCAGATTGGGCTGAAGCTGCGCAGCGGCTGCCTGAGGTGGTCCAAAACCAGCTGCAAAAGCAGTGCAAAAAAGTGCTCCTTGTTGACGGTCTGTTGTGAACAGCAGCAGCAGCCAGTCTCTGGACCACAGCATCTGGTTGCTATGGTACCGCGCTGCTCAGGGTGCGCTTGCGGTTGGAACACCCAGAGGCTGCTCCAAGCCGCCCGGCCTTAGTTACAGTTTCTCCAAATGACAGATATTTTTGTCCTGTGACTCTCTGGAGCAGGATCAAATGGTTCATAGAAACATTTACTACAGAATAATAACAACAAAATTCCATACCTATGCTGGCATCACATTGAAAATCTTTTAAAGACACTGTTAGAGGCTTGTCTTTTCCCTGTTGATTTTTCCTTTTTTCTTTCTTATGCACAGTCTTTGATGGAGGAGAAGCATTTTCAACATGTTCATATTCCTGTAAAGGATTACATGTTTATTCATCTGTCTTTAACTTGAAATGGTAATCACAAATGAATCAGTAAATCAACTGAATAGAAACAAAATGCTTAAGAATGTAAGAATGCAAGGAGTGTCATCCTAGATCAAATTTAAAGCCTATCTGGTCCAAGATTCTGTACACATAAGTCACCTCTGGGAAGCCCACCAGAGCTAGCTTGTGAAATGTATCTAATGGCCACCATGTCAAGCATGGGCCTGTGACAAATTATTTCTGACTGTTATTTTATTTGAGCTATCCAATACAACTCCAAGATCCCTTTTTTGGTCTGTCATTGCCATCAGTTAACACACGAATTAACACACGAAACTTGGATTTTTATCTCAATATGGATTCCTTTACATTTGCTTTCACTGAAGTTCTTATACCATTTTAATTCCCATTGTTCTAGTTTAGATATATCTTTTTGTGCTCTTCATTTCTGTTCTAAATAATTTGGTGTCATTAACGAGTGTGGATTCTACACTACTATTCCCTACCATCAGGTGACGTTAGAAAGTACTCATTCCGACACAGATCCTTATGGGACCTCTTCTCACATCCAATCACCATGAGAACTGCCAATTTATATCTAGTTGCTTTCTATTCTATTTCTATTAAACAATTTCCATCTTTTAAGATGACCACTCCTCTTATCCAAAGCTAACAATTTTGCTCAGGTGAGGAATTTTGGTGGGGAACTTTCTCCAACACTGTAGGAGATTCAAGTGAATGATCTACCAGATCATTCATGTTTATACAGTGCACTTGCGTCATACGAAGGTGCGCTATACATGGCTTTGAGCATGCTCTATACGCGGCTTTGAGCCTAAGCTCAAAGCCGCAAGGGAGCGCGCGGGGCGGCACATCCCATTGACATGACTGGGGTGTGCACCTGTGGTGCGAATACACCACCACATGCACAAGCCCCATTCATGCAAATGGGGCTTGAACATGCGTCAAATTCAGCTTATGGGGGGGGGGGGGGGAGTGTGTGTCCCGAAATGAATCCCCCGCATAAGCTGAGGGCGCACTGTATAACATAATATTTGTAATAATATTTATTTACTGATACCCCACTCTTCAGCCAAAAGGCTATCAGAGCGGCTTACAAATTGTTAATTGGACATTTCCCTGCCCTCAGGCTTTTTTCCCTTATATTTTAGATCATTTCATTACTTCCAAAGGACATTCTCATGCTATCAAAGCTGTATATAACTACATTACTTACATTTGTTTGCAGAAGCATAAAAGTAGAACCTAAGTAATATTTGCAAGAAAAACAAATGGAAATCTTAACCTCTGTTTCCATTTCTTGCATATTAGGTGTTGCTTTTTACCCTATCTTATGGCTTTCCCCCCTTTGTTTAGCTGGGAAAATGAAAAACATTTTTAAATACACAACTCCAAAATATTTCCTGTAGATTAATAAACTAGCTGATCTTCTAACAGATCCAGGAATTGATAAGAACATTTGCTGTGTTTTGATAATAATAAAAGCAGGAAATACCTTTCTATGTTCTTCATATTCCAGTTTGCTTAGAAGTAAAGCTTTCTCAAGATCTGCTTCAAACATTTCAGAAGTCAGCTGAAGAAACAGCAGAGAAGTATGGACCTTGTTAGAGGCTTTTATTTAAACACAATCTTAATATAACATATCAGAAACTTATTTTTAGCTGTGCTTTGGTTAGGTAATTTTCCACCTTTCTTGCTCAAGAAATCAACAGAGTAAAAGAAATCAAGACATGTGCCAAATGCTGGTAGAATGATAATTAAGACCTAGGCTCCTGTCAACTCAGTCTACAAAGCAGTCATCTTGTGCAAATGGCATACATGTATTATATAAAACTTTTCTTGCCACCAATGACACATACTGTCCCAACAGTCAGCCTGCATAGACTAGCTACTGCAAAAATTAGCAATAGCAAGTATGTTTATATACTGCTTACCAATGTACTAAGTGGTTTACAAAGTGTAAGCTAATTGCCCACAACAAGCTGGGAACATTTAACTGCTGTGGCACCAGGGCTCCAAAAATTCTGCTTAAGATTTGTATCCTTTCCCCAACAGAAAAAAATGATCCATACTGCTACTCAAATCTGAAAAGATGGCTAGAACTCAGAAAGCTTTCCAAGCCAATCTGATGTTTAATGAAATGTTCCCCTCCATTTATCTGGAAATCCAACTGTTCAGCCTGACAGCTGTTTTAAAGAAACTATCCTTGGAAAACTGGACTAGAATCCACAAGCCCACTACTATAAAAGACAATTAGAGTAATATGGGTCCATTTTTGGGAGATGGTCTTTTGTTCCTGGGCTGTTTTTCTGTGTGGAGATTAAAAGGAGAGATTTGTTGGAAAATCTTCCTTAGCTCAGGTTAAAATCTCCTCTGATGGAGTCATAACACTTGCCTCCCAATTGAGTCTAGCATCATCAAGATCTCAAAGCTCTTTTCTGGTCCAGTATTTCTACTATTTAGAACATGATAAGACATTTAACTAAGCATTTTAGTAGCTGCTTACAGATACTGTATATCTGGAGTGTGGTAATACTTACCTATTTTCACTACACTCTTGAATAACTTGTTATCCTTTGACTTTTTAAGTATTATTTTAGTAGAATATAGTTATTAAGTAAGGCATTGTTTGAAATTATCTTTGTTAGTGTTTACTGGTTTATAAAAATAAAGCATCCTGCTACATAAAGTATATTGTCTAACATTCATGAGTTGTGACAAGAATGAGTTCTGTATATCTGCATAATTTCAGGAAAAGGAACAAGAGTTATTCATTGATTTTGTTCCTCTTGGGCCAAAAGAAGTGGCTTCTAGCTGCTTTGGAGGTGTGGAGTTAAAACGATGCATGCCTCCAAAGCGGCCTACAGCTGCAGCGACACCACGCTCCAGTCCTTTTTATCAGAGCAAAAAGGAGTTAGGATAATCCGGCTATTGGCAGCGTGGGTTGGGACCAGCGACATCAGGCTGCTTTTGGGGCAAGCCATGCAGTCACCATGGTCCCAATCCATTTGGGGCTAGAGTGGACTCGGACCACTCCTTCCCGCTCATCTGCTCTGGCCCTCTCTGAACACTTTGATCTTTCGTTCCTAATATTGTAATCCTAAGAGAGCAAGTCTTGCTGAACTAAACATAATGTTTTTCCAAGTAAATATGCTCAGGATCTTTATCGGTTATAGCCTAATCCTATGTATATTTGTGTAGAAGTTACTCCTAGCATGTTTCATAGGGCTTTTTTTTTTAGACAAAGGCACACAGTTCTGTGCCTTCAGGTTCAGGTTGCAATCATGTACCAATTTATGCAAATGTAAGGCCAAATAAAATAAATGAGATTCACGTCTGATCTAGGATTGCACTTTTACATTGTCTGTCCTACAATGTATACAGAACCACAGTGATGAAAAGTAATCACACATGCTTCTTGTAAGATCTTGAACTCAACCACGAAATACTACCTGTTCATCTCTCTGTCTCCACTCTTGCCAGTTTTCTTCCTGAGAGTCTTTCTGTGATGAATTGTTCAGTGCCTGCTCAGGCTGAGACAAACCGGCTCCATGGGAAGTTTTCTGAGGAATTTTTTTAAATGCAAGATTTCTGAGCTACAAAGAAAAACAACCAAAATTTTCATTCTGTGATATTCTAAATGATACACACCATAACATATAGTAACAACCGTGTTGCTTCCATATAAATTGCAGTATTTTGGATACTTTGGTAAGAAATACTAATATACAATACATACAGACTAAAAGAGATAGGCTATGATTTGTTTATTTAAAATTGTGACAGGATACCTTCTAGAGTCTTTTCTTCCCATGGCGGTTTCCAGTATTCGTTGTCTAAAATCAGTGTTAAGTCTAAAACATCATACAAGCACCAGGGAGGGGAGCTAACAACAGTAACAATTACAAAATGTATTTGGCTCAGCAAATACACGTTATTTGCACTTTAGACTACTGAAGCAAGGCTAAGAACATTCTGGCTTCCACCAGTGGCCAGAGGGGGAAAAGATCTTAAGATATTTGCATCACTTTTGTACAAGTAAGAACGCTTGTAAGGGAGTGTCTGCCTGACTCAAACTGCTGAAGTATTACATTAAAATACTTCATTTTGTTCTGGCAATTTCAATTTCCCTTCTCTTTTTAGTAAGTAAACCTGAAGGCAGAATTGTGTCTCATCTTCATTTAGATACGATGTCTGCTTTCAGAATTTCTGACAGTAAGATTTATGCCTCATGCTAAACATATCTAAAGCCCCTTCCAAACTTTGCTGGAATCTCAATTATCTTATATCTTGTATGGTTATATATTACACGCCTCATCATTGTTTGCCATCTCCTTTTATGTGCATATGCAGCCGGCACAACTTCATATTAAACATTAATGTCATTCTTACCTCATTTGCCTCACTCTGCTGCTGTTCCTTCTTCTTCCTCCTCTTTTCTTTTTTCTTCTCATTTGTAGATGACTTGCTGCCTGACATTTGAGACTTTCCACCACTTCGAATACTTCTTCCTTTTCCAGATTCTGAATCAGATCCGCTGCCACTATCAACTTGTAAAAGAGCAAACCTAGATGCTGTAGTAGGCACCGAACTAATTACTGCAGAGGCCATTTTCCTAATAGAGGTGTACTGACACAGACTGCTCAATCAAGGTGTTTCCTGAAAAATTAAAGCAATATAAAAAGAAGTTAAGAAGAAGAAGAAGAGCATTGTTACATTAAAATTACTTCTGGTTTAAACTCTGACAGAAGTTTATAAAATACAACTGAGCCAGTGTAGGGTAGTGGTATTAGTGGTGGGTTATGACTCTGGAGACCAGGGCTCAATTCCCAGCTCAGCCATGAAACCTACTGGGTGACTGGGCAAGTCACAGTCTCTCAACCTCTGGGAAAGGCAATGGCAAGCCTCCTCTGAACAAAGCATGTCACAAAAAACCCCATGATAGGGTCGCCATAAGTCAGAAACGACTTGAAGGCACACAACAACAGCAAAATACAACTGCCTCTATATTCTATAATATCAAAACATATATCCAAGAAAACCCTTTTGATTAAAAATAACATTTCAGGAGAGCAAGCGTGTGAAATCCATAAATGAGTGTTATGTTCATTTCCAAACCACACATACAGTTAAACAATAACACAAAGCAAGCTAATCCATTCTATTGCTACTTCAGTGTCTGCAGTTCCTATAGCTAATATTTTTATAGTCCCTTTAGATGTAAAGGGTTACTCATAGTGGTCATTCTGCTACTCCAATAAGCTACCTGACTGACCATTTCATTTTCAGTTCATGTAGAGAATATATAACCCCCTCTTCTGCCACAAAGGCTCTCAGAGCATCTTACAGTTTGTGAATTACACAGTTCCTTGTTCTCTGGCTTACAATCTAAAAAAGACATGACAGAAAAGGGGAAGGGAATGGCAGTGAAGAAGGGGATCAAGAGCAAAGCCTTGTCACATCTGCCTAAGCCATCCTTCTGCAAAGCTCCTCTTTCACTAATATGATTAAAGTTCCCATGCATTTGCATTCATAAATCAACAAGAGCACAGGCAAGATTTAGGCAAAACTTGAAAAGAAGTTTCTGAAGTTCCTATGGAAAACAAAAACACAGGGCAACTCTCCCCTAGAGGTAAGATTAGCTTTAAAAAGATGGAAGAATTCAAATATATAGCCATGTTTGTCTGTAGAATTATTATTATTATTATTACTATTATTATTATTAACCTTTATTTATGAAGCACTGTAAATTTACACAGCGCTGTACATACAATCTTTTTAGTTAGACGGTTCCCTGCCCTCGGGCTTACAATCTAAAAAGACATGACACAGAAGGAGAAGGGAGTGGTGGAGGGAGAGGGTAAGAGGTCCAGCAGTTCCTCTCTACCTCCAAGGCTTGGAAAGAGATCTTGTAGCCCCTTTTGAGACTAAGGGGAAGAAATAAGTTGGCAGCATGAGCTTTTGCAGACTTCAGTCTCACGTACTGATTTCCAACCTTTGCTCCTCCAGAGGTTTTGGACTTTAATGCCCAGATAACCTAGCCAGCTTGGCTAACAGTCAGAAATTCTGGGTGTAGGAAGGCCAAAACATCTGGAGGACCAATGTCTGGGAAGCAGCGGTAATGCATCTGAGAAAGTAGACAGGAGTCTAGGAAAGCTCCTGGTGACAACTTCTTTCTTTGTTGGTCTCAAATGAGCTACAAGCTCACTCTACATACTAAAGCAATGGACCCCAACTGACCACCCCTTTAAGGGATTTTGGACTTCAGCTCCCAGAATCCCAGGCTATTGGCCAACATGGCTGAGGCTTCTTTGAGCTGAAGTTCAAAATCTCTTAAAGGACACAGTTTGGGGACCACTGCACTAAAGTGAGGATAGTCCAAGCTAAATGCATCTGAGGAAGTAGAGTTAAGTCTAGAGGCAAGCTCCTGCTGCCAGCTTCTCTCTTTCAGTTTGTCTTAAAGGTGCTACAAGATCTCTCTACAAAATAAATTGAGGATAGTCCCAGCAAATTGCATCTGAGGAAGTAGAGTTAAGTCTAGAGGAAACCTCTTTCTTTCAGTTAGTCTCAAAGGTGCTACAAGATGTTCTACATACTAAAGGGAGGACAGTGCAAGATAAATGCATCTGAGGAAGTAGACTGGGGTGTCAGGGAAAGCTTCTGCTGCCAACTTTCTTTCTTTTCAGTTGGTCTCAAAGGGGCCACAGGATCTAAGGCCAAATGCATCTGAAGAAGCAGAGTCTAAAGGAAAGCTCCTGCTGCCAAGGTCTCCATCTTCAGTTAGTCTCAAAGATACTACAAGATCTCTCTACACACCGAGAGATGAGATGTAACTAGGACTCTGCAGAGTGAATTAAGCTTTTAGTGAATACTATATGATCCCATAAGAAAAGAGATGGCAGTCAATCTCTGTTGGGCTCAGCAGTGCAGGCGGAGTGCCCTTATTGGAGTAGCAGAATGACCACTATGAGTAACCCTTTAAATCTAAAGGGACTATACAAATATTAGTGGAAGTAGAAGTCAGTCTAAGGAAAGCTCCTGCTGCCAACCTCTTCCTTTCAGTTGGTCTCAAAGGTGCCACAAGGTCTCTATACACACGACACTGAGGATAGTCCAAACTAAATGCATCTGAGGAAGGAGACTGGGGCGGAAGGGAAGGGAAAGCTCCTTTCGGTTAGTCTTAAGGGGAGCCACAGAATCTTTCTACGTACTAAACTGAGGAAGCAGACTGGAGGAGCCTCAGGGAAAGCTGCTGCCGCTGCCTTCTTCCAGTTAGTCTTAAAGGGGCCACGGTCCTTTCCCTCACTCTCAAGGCAAAGCCAGGGAGGCCCTTGGGGATGAAGGCTCCTCCGACAGCCCCCAGAATCCCACAGCCTTCAGCCCGCGTTCCTTCCCAAGTGCAAGTGCAACCCCCGCCCAAGCTCCCCTCCCTCCCTCCCTCCCTTCCCCTCGGAGCCAGGGCCCTCACCGCCTCGGCCTCGGCCTCCTGAGGGGCGGAGGAGGGCCAGGTGCTGCGAGGGGGCCGTTAAGAGGCGCGCGCGGGAGTCAGGAGGACAGGGACGGGGCGCGAGGAGGGACAAAACACCGGCGACAGGCCCTGCTTGCTCCCCCTCAACGGCGAAGGCGCGCGCGCGCGCACGGGGGGCAGAGTTTGTTTATCTCTCTTTCGGGTGGCCAAGGGAGAGGGGGGTGGGCACGACGTCAGCGCATGCGCGGCGCAGGGGACGTTTGTGACGTAGGATCCGAGGTGGAGGAGAGTGGCTGGCTATTAGGATAAGGCTGGTACTCATGAGGATGGAGAGGAAGGGGCTTCACAGCAGCGAAGGGCCTGGAAGTCATAAGCCCAGAGAGGGCGACTTGTGTTGCTGGTTACTTACTGCCTGACTTGCTCTTTGTTGTTGTGCCTCCAAGTCTGGCTTTGGCTGCATCCACACTGGAGAAATAACCCGGTTTGGCCCCGCTTTAACTCTTTCTGTGGCTCAAAGCTATGGAATTCTGGGAGCTGGACAAAGAGTTAAAGCGGGGCCAAACCGGGTTATTTCTCCAGTGTGTTTGCAGCCCTTGTTGCTGTGTGGCATCAAGTCCTTTCCAACTCATTGGGGTGACGCAAAAGCAGACTTGTCCCAGGCTTTTCTTGGCAGGTTTTCCTCAGAGCTGTGTTTGCCATTGCCTTCCCCTGAGGCTGAGAGAGTGTGACTTTGCCCGAGGATACCCAGTGGCCCAGCTGGGAACTTTGCCCTGGTCTCCAGAGTCCTATAGTCCAGCTCTCAAACCACTAGGGCGACCCTCTCACTGGGTTTTTCCTTAGGGAGCATTTGCCTTTCCTCTCCTGAGGCTGAGAGAGTGTGGCTTGAATTAAGAAGGGCCCTCCCTCCAGTCCCTCTGCCTTGGTCCAGGCCTCAGAGGGAGAGAAGAACCACTGGACCTCATCCCTTCCCCACCACCATTCCCTTCTCCTTTTGTGTCATGTCTTTTTAGATTGTAAGCTGAGGGCAGGGAACCTTCTGAATAATATCTGAGAGCCTTTAAGGCTGAAGAGTGGAGTATAACTACCATAAATATATACATTTGCTCAAGGATACCCAATGGGTTGCATGGCCAAGCAAGGATCGAACTCTAATTATTATTATTATTAACCTTTATTTATAAAGCGCTGTAAATTTACACAAACAACCACACCACCTGGGCTTTCTACCTGCGTGACACATCTGCTAAGAGTCCCTCTCCTACACACCCATTAAAAATGAAAGTCCAGTTGTCCTTCGCTATTCGCTAGGGTTAGGGGAACAAGACCCCCGTGAATATGGAAAAACCACAAATAACAAAAACACTGTTTTTACCTGAGAGGACACCTCTCTAGGAATCTCTAGGTCTTCCAGTGCAACTCTGTGGTCAATGTCCAACATACACTGACCATAGAATGGCACTGGAGTAGCTACAAATGGTCTTTCAGGGCAACTTTTAGTTAAACTTGACCACAGAGTTACACTGGAGGACCTAGACAGTCCTAGAGAAAACATAGTAATGAAATCTGTGAATAATCAAAGCCGCAAATATGGAGGGATGACTGTAGTTGTCTCCAGTTCTGTTTTTGGCAACCCTGGTTCCTCCTAAGCACATCAGATGGCCCTTCAGAAGCTACTGGGGTAGAGCAGAGCACAGCTACAAGAAGCTCTGTGGCAAATGGTGCAACCAGACTCAGGCCAAAAGCATGTTCAGTGACTGACATACTCAGAGGTGAAAGGAAACAACAGTGAGCTAAAGTAGACAGGAGTGGGACCCTGTTCACAGCAAGGCAAAAATGGATCAAAGCCACGGCAAACAGCTTTATAAGTGTATCAGTCCATTCTGATTTGGTAAACAAAAGCAGTATGGGCTGAGGAGTAAGTGAACAAAGTGTGTGTGCATATCAAGTTTGTATATCTGGTTGAGAGAAAGAGACAATACATTGCCCTACAAGGCTGTCCCTGACTCCTTATAGCAGTGAATATTTATTTTATACCAGGATTATTTTATGAAGTAGTGTTCTGATTTACAATTAGGTGGCTCACTTTGACTATACAGACATTCAGTTACACACCAGGATAATTGGTTGTTGACATTAATGGGGGCAGCTGGACTAAGCACCTACATGTATATCATGCAAGCCATTTAGCTTTGTGAAAGACAATGATTTCTCACAGAAATAAATATGCCTATTCTGACAGTTATTTTGCAATAAATCTAAAGACATTGCTCTCCAGGAAAAGGAAGACTCACTGATGTCCCAGGCACAGAGTCACATTACAGTTCAGGCCACAAAGTTACAAATACGTTTTGAGTGTGATTGGGACTTGTATTCAATATGAGTGTTAGGAAACACGTATTTTCTTCTTTAGCACTTTAGTCATGTTTTGTTCTACCTTTTTTGATGGCTGTGCTTGACATTCTTCATCAGGACTAAAGTCAAGAAGTAATTCCACATAAATAGGCATGGATTGAAAAAGGGTTTAATTTTATTTTAATTGGTAATGCTGTTACAAAAAACTTATCACAATGCATACAGTGTTTTTATCTGAAGCAGGAGTGGGAAAGTGGGCCCCTACAGATTTTCTATAGTTGCCCAAGCTTGTACTATTCCCCCTCCCAACTTCTTTTTATCTACTAAAAACATGGATAAAAAAATAAGGCCCCATAAGTCTGAAACCATGGAGTTGTTGCTCCTGGAATCTTCCAGGAACAGTGGCTTACAACCTAGAACTTTCAACACTTCAAATCTGCAGAGAACACCCAAGATCCAAATCAGTCACTTGTGGGTTGGGTTTTTTTAAGTGTTTTGAGAACAATGCAGGTCTGGGGAGGCAAAAAAAGATGACCCCATGCCTGCCAGAGTTACTCACTGCTGATGTGAGAACTCCATATTGCTCCACCTACAGTTTTAGATTCAATCACAATGTGAGAAAATGACCCACCAGATGTACCATCATGTAAAAGGACAGGTTTTCTCCAGCTGAAGAATCACCAGAAATACCTCTTAATTGCCCTCATTATTTGCTCTAATAAATACGCCTAATAAGTTGAAAACTTGAGCTAGTTCAAAACATGGAATCCAGATTTATTACTGGAACATTCAGGACTGATCACATTACACCAGTATTAAAATAAATATATTTTAAATTGCATTTAACTGATGTGGTGTGACTGTAAATTGTTGTGTTCCCCCGCCTGGATCCATGGGGAGGGGCGGCTAGGAAATAATAATGGTAATAATAATATAAAATATGTATAGTATGGATTGCTTAAGCTATAAAGGCAAAAGTCAGTTTTGCTTCAACCCTTTATAATATCACTGTGCCAGTAAGCATCACACATTCCTATATGCACATGATATATTATCTACTGCATGTGGTACAGCAGCTAGAAATGAGAGATGATCATAGCTGCCTGAAATGAACAAGGAAATTTCAAAGATTAGTAACTACTTTCAAAAGGTTACAGGGTTAATTATATATCATTTGATTTTCTAGGCGTTTCAGTGGAGTCTGCAGGAACAGAATTTCTACCAATTGCAAGGCCTGAGAGCCTAGAGGAAAGCTCAGACGCAGGGATGTGACGCAGTTCTTTGCGAGAAAGTTTTACTGTGGTTGCTCCTTGAAGCTGGGTCATAGTCTCTCTTGCATGAGAACGACAGATTCCTTGTGGATGAAATTTTGCAAAGTGTTGTACTTTTCCTGCTTCCGCTTCCTGACTACTGGATGTATTGGGTACAAGTTTTACAGCTTCTTCTTGAAATGGGTGTGAATTTTGCTGTTCTAAACTATCTGTTGGGTGATTTGCTCCTTTGATTTTTCCAACTGATTTGGCTGGCCACCCAAGTTCTTCTGATAAAACACTTGATTCTTCTTGGTTTGGTGTACCATCACAAAAACCTAAAAAGAAATAGTCAAACAGTTGGCTTAGATACTTTGGGATAACTATTTTGGGGTATTGTCTTGTGTTACATATACCATATATACTCGACTATAAGTTGACCTCATGTATAAGTCGAGGGCAGGTTTTGGGGTAAATTATGGATTTTTATATGACCCTTGGGCAAACCTTACTGACATGCAACAAAGGATCTAAATGATGAAGCAAAGGAAAACAATGCCAAAAGAATACAAAATTCTGGCAGGCATAACTTTTGGCTCACACTAAAGGCTAAATGGAAGAGAGAGTAGAGGGAGGTCAGTGCTTCCAGAACAGATTCCACTCTTGCCTTTCACCAGGGAATGGTTCCCTTTTACCAAGAGTTAGAGTATTTACACTGACCTGTGGACAAGTCGATCTAGGTTTTTGGGGTCAATTTTCTGACTAAAATTTCTAGACTTATTTATGACTATATACAGTAGTTAGTCTGTTATTTGGTTCAAATGTTGAAATTATTTTTTAAATACCCAAATTAATGAAAAGGATTAATAAAATGCAATGGCCTGGGTCTGGAGTTACACTCCTCTGCAAATGGGAAGGGCTCCAATGTAGTAGAGGTTCTGCAGGTGGGCAATGCACTGAGTAGAGAGATTACTCTCACCCATTTCTCTGAAGAATGCCAATGGCATCCCCCATCCTGTTCCAGAGAGTACAGTGAAAACTTCCTCTCCTCATGACCTTGGGCAAGTCACATGCTCTCAGCCTCAGAGGAAGGCAATGACAAACCTCTTCGGAATAAATCTTGCCATGAAAACCCCTTTGTTTTCACCTTAGGTTCTGTAAATTGGAAACGACTTGAAGGCAAAAAGGAAGAACAACAATTTCCTTTAGTGAGAACTTTAGATGTAAGTTAGAACTGCACCAGAAAAGATACATCTTTTTAAATAAATAAAGGATAACACTGCCTTACGAATACTAAAGTGGATTAATCAGAACTTATTTAAGAGAACATACACAGAGCCAGCATGTTGTAGTCCTGGACTACAACTGGCAACCAGAGTCCAAATCCCCACTCAGTTATGGAAGCTCATTGGGTGACCTTAAGCATGTCACATGCTCAGCCTCAGAAGAAGGCAAAGGCAAGCCCCCCACCCGCTGAACAAAACTTGCCAAGTGAACCTCATTATAGGTTCATCCTAGGGTTGCCAGTTGGAAACAACTTGAAGGTACACAGCAACTCAAAACATCACTATAATATAAAGAAAAGATGGCTAATGTACCTACTATAATGACCATATTTTAAAAACATCAGAACAATACATTCTATTACAGTGGTACCCCGGGTTACGAATTTAATTCGTTCCGCCGCCGCGTTCGTAACCCGAAAATCTTCGTAAGCCGAAAAAGCCATAGGCGCTAATAGCGAAAGCCGCGATTTCGTGCGTAAAAGCGCCGAAAAGCACCAAAAATTTTTTCGTAACCCGAAATAACCTTCGTAACCCGGAACAGTTTTTTTCAATGGATTTTTTTCGTAACCCGGAAATTTCGTAAGGCGGCGCATTCGTATCCCGGGGTACCACTGTACACATTTAGCTATGTATGGCTTATAAATGTAATACTCATACATTTATTTGGTGTCTGAGGATGGTGTACTGATTCTCCAACCAGTTCTTTTAATTTCTTCTTTAATTCTCTGCTTGTTTTCTTGTAGAAGAACAAGTCTCTTTCCAATTGTTGGACTTTTGCCTCATAACCTTTAAGAGTTTCTGAAATACTTTCACTATCATGTTCTAGAAAGACAAATCTAATGTTAGATTCAGCATTGCTCTTCAGTTTCAGTTTCATTCTAGAACACAAAAGCAATATCAGTGTAATCTGCATTTCAGTTGCAGTTTTTCTTGAACTCTGAGCATTAAGTGATATATTCAAATATTTAAATGTAATAATGGTACTCTGGTGGAAATTTTCCAGAAAGATGGCCATCATTCGTACAGATTAAAATAGTGATAAACCTATGTAGTGACTGGAGCAAACAAATAGTAGTCTACTTAAATTGTGAGAATGAATGGGGAAAACCATAATTATTGAATTAGTACAATACCAAGAAATTGTCCTAGAATCCACACCTCATAGTAATGGTTGAACAAACACATAATGGTTGAACAAACACAAAGAGAAGACAGTGAAATCACCAAATTTGAAAATGCCTTAAGTAATTATCAAGCAATATCTGAAAAGGTACAGTATCACAGAACATACTTGGTGGGATCCACATTTGCTCTTCTACAAAATATAGAAGGACCCAGCAAGAGCTGTTGCTGGAGGAAGAAGGAGATTATCATTGGCTTTGTCTCCTTAGCCTTTTGCTCTTTACAACACTGTTTCACAACTTATTTGTAAATACATGACTGGCCCAGCCTTTGTATGCATACCTGAATCTGAGCAGTAATGGAGATGAGCCTCTTCTTTGTATTCATGCTCAGATGTTAGAATAATATTTCAGATGAAGTGACTATATACTGTTTCAAAACTAAGGGTATTAAAACAGCAGAACAACAGTTTCCTACAGTGGCAACCCAGATGTCACCAAAATAAAATACCTTTGCAGTGAAGTAGTATTAATTGCATCTTTTGTTCATGCTCTTTTTGTTGGAGGGTCAGACGCCTGTCACACTGCAGCATAAGATGTTCATGTGCTGATTCAAGTCCTCTTACTATGTTTTCTTGTTCCATTACCCTCATTCTATGTTCTTCAGCCTGAAGTTGCAACTTACGCTCACTCTCACGAAGGCTAACAACCTAAAGAAGCAAGTTTTTTGTTTTTGGGAAATCAAAACATTACTAACAATGAAAACTAAAAATGTGGCATGTCAAAACCATTAAAAATGTGAAACAATAGTATTTTACTATGCAATCAGCATAGAGAGCCAATTCATTATATCCTTAAGCTTAAAAAGATCAATTGGCAAGACATCCTGTGTCACATACTTTGACTGGATGTCAGAGGAGCTATCTATTCCTTCACAAACACAATAGGAATCCGTGACATCACTGGTGGAGTGCAGGGGCTATGGCCGGCACCAGGTAATACCCAGAAGAGGAGTGAAACCATGTTGGGCCCCCCTCCTCCTAAGGTGCAGGAGAGGTGCATGCACCCTTGCCACCTGCTCCATTCTTGGGCTTCCTCCCAGAGGAGAAAGCCAGGGAACGGAGGAGCAGAGGGGTGCACTGGGTGACACCATAGTTAGTGATGCCATTAATAGGAAACATCTTTTATAAACACCACCACAGATTCCATAGCTCTCTAAGTTTTAACATATAATAACCAGAAACTCAAGATGTTTGAGTTTAACAATGCTGTATCTCATGAGATCCGTTACATTACCACCTGAAACAGCTTCAAAAAAGCTGTTGAGGTGGATTTCTTCCAGCAGGCCTTTCTTGAATTGATAACTGGCCACTAAATAAGCTGAACCTGTTATTCCCTGATTTCTGCAATAACCATTGTTGATTTGTTATTATTTTAAGGTATATTTTAATTTGTAAACTGTTTAAATGTATTTTAGGGGTGAGTGAGTTATTGGGGTACAGGACTGTGTATTTTAACGTGTAAGCCACCCCAGTTGTGTTGCACAGAGGCAGGATATAAATAATAATAATAATATTGAGAGGTAATCCTTGTCAATATAAATTAATAGAGGAGATAATGCATGTCTATTTGTGCCCTCATGGTCTCCCTCTGAAGCTGAGAAAGTATGACTTGCCTAAGGTCACCCTGTGGTTTTATATCACTGAGCGAGGATTTGAACCCTGTTCTACAAAGTCATAGTGCAATGCTCACATCACTATACCACTGGCTCGCTATGTGCTATAGTGGTTTGAGCACTAGACTATGTCTTTGGAGATTAGGGTTCAATTCCCAGCTCAGCCATAAAACCCACTGGGTGATCTTGGGGAAGTCACATGCTCTCAGCCTCAAGGGAAGGTAGTGACAAACCTCCTATGAACAAACCTTGCCAAGAAAACTCCTTCATAGGGTTGCGTTAGGCTTCGCCATAAGTTGGAAACAACTTGAAGGCACACATCAACAACAAATGCCCTGTTCAGAATTACATTTCTACTCAACTTGTTTTTACCATCAGAAGCATCATAACAAAATGCATTAGTCAGTTGTTCTGTGCTAACAAAAAAAGAGAACCAATAGATTTTGCTCTCTGGAACACTGCTCTGACAACATACCTTATTAAAAAACTTTAAAAGAATTGCTCGCAGCTCAGTATTAGACAAGGAAACCAACTTTCCCATCACATTGGCATCACTGTGTGAAAGGATTTCAGACGAAGCTCTGACTGAATTCTGATGGTTTTGAATACTTTCATTCTTATAAGCTATGGCTGCTTCCAAAGTTTCAATCCCTTCTTCAAGCTGGAACAGAAAATGTTCCTCCTGAAAAGAGAATAAAGATAATGAAATCAATAGCTCAGGGGAAAGCTTCCAAAGACGATACGTTGTAAATTGCCATTGTCTTATCAGAATGTATCAATATCTATATTCCAAACATAATAATTAAGGATCAAACTAAGTGTACAAGATTCTATGTATGATAATCTGACTAATACTCTTTTTCTTGAAGGAAACACTGGATATATTCTACAGTATAAGACACTATCATATAAACACTTGATGTACTAAAATCCATCAATGATACCTCTATTGGCCCACCAAAATGCACAATATACTTGTTGCAAGCTTTTGAAGCTCCATGGGCTTCTTCATTAGGCAAGATTACAAACCAAACAAGAAGGGAAAAAAGCAATTGGAGATGTTAGTCAGATTGCCTGCATGTTGTTTCAGTCCTCAGTAAAGATGGTATGCTAAGGAGGATATTTTTTGCAGGCAGGCTCCTTCTCCTTCTGGCCATGCTGGCAATAGGGAGATTTTTGAAGTCCATAATAATTAAACCATTTTGTTGCTTCATCGCTTAGTTTTATTTATTTATTTAAAAAGGAACCAAACATCACACCAATAATGACAAGACAGCACTGGGGAGGGGGGGATGGTAAACACCCCTCTGCCATTAGTCCCTCTCCTCCAGAATGCTGTGATTCCAATCTGTCATTCCCATTTGCTCAACAAGCTTTGGAATCACATTTTTTCAAAAGAACCTCTTTTTAACTAGTGTCTGGAAAAAACAGTTCATTCTCTGAAGATGCCAGCCACAGATGCTGGCAAAACGTCAGGAAGAAACTCTGCTAGAACATGGCCACATAGCCCGAAAAACCCACAAAAAACTATGGATGCCGGCCATGAAATCCTTCGGCTTCACAGTTCTTTTGTCTGCCACACTTCATCATGACAGATTCGATCACATTGCGACAGGAACCCGTTTCAAATGGGAACTAGGGTCATTTAATTTGCTCAGCAATCCGATTCCTTTTATAGTGAGAATGGGGCCATAGAGTCATAGAATAATAATACTGTAATAATAATAATAATAATAATAATAATAATAATAATAATAATAGCAGTTTAACCAGTTTCTTCAACTGAGCTGAAGACTATATTGTTCAGGAAAGTGTTCCCAGGCATTGTGTGATTGTTTATACAATTGCTATCTGAGATTTGATATTTAATTGGATATTTGATCTTTTTAATTTATTGTCTGCTTTTTTATCTAATTCTATCTTGTATTATTATCTATTGTTTTATATGTATTTTGTAGAATGTGCACTATTGGCAGGTTTCATTTTTATTGATTTTATTTTTTGTATCTACAGCGTTGTGTTAAAATACAGCACTATATAAATAAAGTATTACAATAATAATAGTCAGTGTGAAGTGGTAAGGTTGGCACAAAGGGTTAACTCACATATAGTGAATTGTTCCTTCAGCCTATCAGAGAATGAGCTGTCCAAAAGTCAAAAGCTTTAAAGTCATTGTTCTAGCTGAACCCTAAACATCAGGATGAATAACATCATCTTATTACTTTTCCTCATAGAACTCCAGAGGTTCTTATAGCAGTATGAAGAAGAAAAAATCTCCTTCAGTTTTCATAGCCAAGTGCTTCTTTTATTAAACTATTTTATCAGATAAAATGCTTCCTCATTCTTCTAAACCTGGGGGTGACTGAGGTCCAAAACACACCACAGAACAATCCAGTTTGAGACCGCTTTAAACTGCCCTGGCTCAATGCTAGGGAATTCTGGGAACTGTAGTTTTGTGAGACATTTTGTCTTCTCTATCAGAGCATTCTGGTGCCACGATAAACTACAGTTCCCAGGATTCCCTAACAGGGATTCAGGGCAGTTAAAGCAGTCTCAAACTAGATTATTCCTGCAGTGTGTTTTGTAACCAAGGCTCTGCCGGCACCCGTGTTTGCTGCGCAAGGGAGAGCCACACACAGCAAAAGCGGGTTCTTGTGGCGCAGTTGTGACGCCACAAGGCGCCAATGGCACACTTGCGGCGTCACAACCGCACTGCGATGCGCAGACACTAAGCATCCGTCACGTCAAAATGGCAGCATGGGCACTGCCATTTTTACATCCCCAGTACATACTAGGGGTGAAGCCTGATTGAACGCTGCGTGCTCGGCCAACCCCTAGTACGTACTGGGGGCGGAGCAAAGGCCCATCTGTAACGGGCCCAAGATGACTAAATTGAGGCTTTTGTATTTTGGACCTGAGAGGCTACAAGGAAAGCAGGGACACCTCTTTGAAAATCTACCTTTCATGTCTATGGGTCCCAATGATTGTAAGAAATGGGACAGAGTCATACAAATCCATAGGTGCTCACTGTCCATGTCCTAGTACAGTCGGTCCTTCTTATACGCGGATTTGCCATCTGTGGATTTGAGCATCCGTGGAAGGCAAACCTGGAAGTTGTCCCAAATGATGGCGCCTCTTCACCCCTCCTCTTTCCCTCCCTCCCTCCCTTCCTCCCTCTTTCCTTACCTACTTACCTTGTCGCTCGCTGTCGCCACCGCTGCGGAAAGGCCGGGGGGTGGAGTTGGGGGCCAAGAAGCCTCCAGCCCGCCACCCAGACCTTCCACAGTTGCAGTGGCACTGGCGGAGAGGGGGCTGAAGCTTGCCCTCCAGCACAGCCTCCCCGCAGCCGCAGCTTCCATGCCACTGCCACTGCCACTGTGGAAGGGCCAGGTGACGGGCTGGAGGCTTCTTGGCCTCCAGCCCGCCACCTGTTGCCACCACCTCCGCGAAAAGGCCGGGTCGGTTGGAGGCCACGAAGCCTCCAGCCCGCCACCTGGCCCTTTCACGGTGGCAGTGGCGGTGGCACGGAGGCCACGGCTGCGGGGAGGCCGTGCTGTAGGGCAAGGTTCGGCCCCCTCTCTGCCATTGCCACTGCCACCGCGGAAGGTCCGGGTGGCAAGGAGGCAGAGCAGCAGCTCCAGAGGCCTTCAAGGCCTCCAGCACTGCCTCCCGGCCTCCTCGTGGCCTCAGCTTCTGCCACCACCGCGAGAAAGGCCAGGGGGTGGAGTTGGAGGCCAAGGGGCCTCCAGCTCGAAACCTGGCCCTTCCGTGGCGGCAGCAGCGAGGAGGCCGGGTGACGGTGTGGGAGGACTTGAAGGCCTCTGGCGCTGCTGCGCTCTGCGCTTTTCCTTTCGGAGAGGAGGCACAGAGCGCAGCAGCACCAGAGGCCTTCAAGGTCTCCTGCACCATCACCTGGCCTCCTCGCCGCCGCCGCAGAAGGGCCGGGTGTCAGTACTGGGGGCCTCTTGGCCTCCAACACTGGTATTCGGCCCTTCTGTGGCGGTGGAGGCACTAGAGGCCTTGAAGGCCTCCATGGTGCCTCTGCCTCATCACTGCCACCGCGGGAAAGGCCCGGTGGTGGTGCTCTTGGGGGCCAAGAGGCCTCCAGCACTGCCATCGGGCCCTTCCATGGCAGCGGCGAGGAGGCCGAGGCTTGGCCTCCATTGCTACCCGGCTTTTCCCGCGGCAGCAGCAAGGCCAAGCAGTCACGCTGGAGGCCTCCCAGGCCCAAAAAGTAAGTAAGAGAAAGGCAGGGAGGAGGGAAGCGAGAGAGGGAAGGGGGGAGGGGAGGCCAGGGACTTTTGTTCCCAATGGCGGCGCGCGTGATCCCCGAGTATACCAAGGGGCCACTGTATATGCTTAGGCTCATACTGGAGCAGAAATGTGAATGTCAGGCAACTATTTTTGTGAAAAGAAGGAGGAATGTAGGTCTGAACCTCATTGGTTTCTCTTCACTTGTACTATGGGGTCAGTTTAAAAAGAAGCAATACCTGATTACTAACAAATAATTGTATTTATTGCTATTAGAACATTACAGCTGTAATGAGTGGCTTCAATAAGAATGCAGAGTCTGCTGTCTTCAAATAACAAGAGAATGTGCTCTCAGATGGCAAACTTGGAATTCACTTCCCATAGAGAAAACGGGGTGCACTCTATTGCAGGGACTTCAAACTGCCCCCCCCCTCCCGGTGTTATAAGCTATTAGAAGTCATAAGTAAATTTAAATTGCTACCAACCCAACCTGGATGAACTAATGTTCTCTAAAAAATATTTTGAATTTTTTTGAAATGAATTTTTAATTTCTATTTCAGCAGCTTCAAAAATCATTTATTTTAATAATCTACATATATTTTCCCATTAACAGTGGGTACAAGACAAGATCATAAAATGTAAATACATAAGTCTGAACACTAAAGCAAGCATCATCTATGCCACTGTATTCCCCATCACTTACTATGCATGGATGCGACAGCTGGACAATTTTTAAAAAGCCAATAGGAAGAAAATCAATTCATTTGAAATGTGGTGATGGTGAAGAGTACTGAGAATACCATGGATGACCAAGAGGACTAACAAATGGGTTCTAGAATAAATCAAGACTGAACTCTCTCTGGAAGCCAAGATCCAAAACACACTGCAGAAATAATGCAGTTTGAGACCACTTTAACTGCCCTAGCTTAATGCTATGGGATTCTGGGAACTGCAGTTTTGTGAGACCTTTTGCCTTCTCTGTCAAATAATAATAAACTACAATTCCCAGGATTCCCCAGCACTAAGCCAGAGCAGCTAAAGTAGTCTCAAACTGGATTATTTCTACAGTGTGTTTTGTATCCAAGATGACTAAACTGAGGCTTTTGTATTTTGGCCACATCATGAGGAAAAATGAATCATTACAAAAGACATACCAGGAAAGGTGGAAGTCAGCAGAAAGAGAGGAATACTGCATGCTAGATGGATGGATTCAATCAAGGAGGTCATGGGCCTGAGCCTACAGGACCTGAGCAAAGAGATTGAGGACAGGGGACTTGGAGACGTCTAATCCACAGGCTCGCCATGAATCGAGATTGACTCAAGGGCAGTTAATAGTCACAATACTTGTGGTTATCTAATGTATAATTACTTACATCTGGTGACAATACTCTGCCATTCTTCAGTTTCTCATCAACACTGCTCCTTCTTTTCAGGAGCTGATCCCTCTCCTTCTCCAGAGCCTGAACTTCTTCAAAAATCTTCTCATGCTCATTGGTGGTGCTGCTCTGAAGCTGCATATTTTTGTCACATAATTCCTGATCCAAAAAGTTCAACCGACTTGATAATTTCAAAATATCTTTACTGAGAGCCTACAAAAACACAAATGAAAATACAATCCCTTTCAGGAAAAGGCCATCCTTAAACATCCCAACGCACACATACATCAAAGTTCACTGAACATTGGTTCCAGATATAATTAGTCATCTAATTGACTCACTGAAATCAAGTCAATTATATTTCCATGAGACAATGGTACAACCAGCTTTATCTAGATCAGCAAACTTTGCAACTTAAGGACAACTATCTTAGTGTGATCCACCACCATACTAATAACATTGTAAGGACATCCATTATATGTTTTATTTTAATTTGTGTTTATTCTTGCAGATGTAGAGAAAATAAAAAGTAAGAGCAGTCAATAACAGATGGATCCAATTATTTTCAGAAAACCAGAATTTCACATTATGAAACCAGTAAAAGAAATGTTTCAAAGGCAAGCAGCCTGAGCCTCAAACTTTTGACCACAGCAGCAATTTCTTTCTAGGTTTCTAAATTCAGCTGTTAATCAGTAGCCTGGAATATGGCAAGAACAAAAGTACCTGGCTGGATCGGAGTTTTTTAATTTCTAAATGGCTCTTCTCTTGTATCAGTGCTTCCTTCTTAGAAATTATAGCTTCTCTTCTTTTCAAAACTTCTTCCAATTGAGCTAACTCTTGACGTTGATGCAAAACCTTCTCTACCTCTTCATCTAGCCATTTCTTTTTCTCTTCTAATTTCTGTGCCAAGAACAAAAAGATGTACAAGGTTAGAATAAATTCATAAATACATCTTCAGGTCCCATCATTGTACTACCTTTTTGTGGTGATGGAACTGAATACTCTTGTAAGGCAAGAGGCTATGCTGATGGCAGTACTGTTGCTGGCATGGTCTCCAATGTCAGTCAAGTTTTTGATGAGGAGCCAGACAAAATGTGCCAAACAATAGCAATAACAAAGCAAGTATTTTTCTATATGCTTATCAATGAACTAATACTCCCTATGCAGTTTACAATGTGTAAGCCAATTGCCTCTAACAAACTGGGTACTCATTTTACTGACCTACAGAAGGATGGAAGGCTGAGTAGATCTTGGAGCCTTCCTATAAATCTAACTTACAACTTTGTGGTTGCAGTGCCAGCATTTAATCACTGTGCCATCAGGGCTCTTTGTGCAACAGCATTAGTGTGTATGTGTGTGGGGGGGAACTGGTGGAGGATTTCTCAGAGACAACTACAGTGGCACTATAGCTAACACTTATTAGTACTGCACAGAAGGAGCCACTAGTTAAACACTTTTGAATGTCTTTACCATGGAAACCCTATGATGAAACACTCCAAAATGAAACAAGAAATAGTTCCAGAAGATGAGACTTCCAGGTCAGAAGGCACTCAACGAGTTACTGAGGATGACTGGAGGAAAAGCATGGGTAGAGATGTGGCTAATGACACAATTGGATTTAAGCCAAAAGGACAGTCACCTGTTGATGTGCTCAGAAAAGAAAGCAAAGTTTGAAGCTGCACAATGCACAATAATAGGAAAACTGAATGTAAGAAGCCTGAATCAGGGGAAGTCACACATAGTAAAACAAGAAATGAAACAGATACACGTTGCAATATTTGCAGTGAAAGAGCTAAACTGGACAGGAATGGGTCATTTTGAATCAAATAATTGCATAGTGTTTTGATCAGGAAATGAAAATCTAAGAAAGAAATTGGGTTGTATTAATAATGAGGAGAGATGTAACAAAAGCAGTCAGGAAATATAATGCAAATCTGAACAAATCATGTCAGGGAAAAGCCATCAGTACAACCACGATTCAAGTTTATGCTCCAGCTACACAAGCAGAATAGAAAGAAGTTGGAATAGCCTGCTGGAGTCCAGGAGTAAACTGATCACATACGAAAACAGGACATGTTAATAATCAAAGGCAACTGGAATGCAAAATTAGGAAACAGATCAAAACCATTGCTGGAAAACTTGACCTAAGATTTTTTTTAAACTGTTGGAAAATTTGACCTAGGATTAAGAAGGAGAGCGAACAAATATCTCCCTGACATACACACCAACAAATATTGCCAAGAAAATCCCTTGATAGATTTTATCTTAGGGTCACCATAAGTTAGAAACGAGTTGAAGGCATGTGACAACAATAATTTTTGACTGTTAGCACTGCCTGAAAGCACCCTCACTGCCAGTTAAGCAGGTACAATACTGAAGCCTCAGGTACTGAGTAATGTTTAACTAAATCATCCAATAGTGAGGAATGTAAATATTGTAGAAAAAAAAGATATAAATTCCTTTTGCATACAAAATATTTAATTGAACTGTGACAGACAAAAAGGAACCACATTTTACATTTAATCTTATATATAGAAAAAGACAACAAATCTAACGCATCTCTATGATTAACAAAATATAAGTCATATTCACAGGGTCACCATGAGTCAAGGTTGACTCGAAGGCGATTAACAACAGCAAAATGCACTCTATGAATTATCTCTCAGAGTTATTACTAGTGGCCCTAGCAATTAACTGATCATTTTAAAAATGTGTACTGAAAAACATAATTGTAGAAACAAAGGTACTAATAAAAAGATTCAGTTTCTTCTTATATTTTTGTCAGCGAATGAAACATTTTCCTTCTGTTTGGAATGCTGAGATCCTGCCTGGCCGAGTCAGCATGAAGGGTAAACCCAGACGTAATGGATTGTGTTTTCAGCCTTACAGACGATGAAACGTTTTCCTTGATTTGCACAATTTAAAAAACTGGACCTCTTGAGCAAACCAATTACCTGTAGTTAATTTCTTGATTTGTATGCTTTACCTTTAAAAAGCTGCAACTCTTGAACATACAAATTAGTTAGTTTCTATCACCAGGCTTTAAAAATTAGCTACCTGTAGTTGCTGTGGGGTTTCATGTGAGTTTTTCTTTTTAATTGCAGCAATTTCTTCATCTTTTAGTTTTAAAATTTTTGCCTGTTGTTCTGTCTTTTGTTGAAGCTCCTGTAAGTAAAGAAAAACATTTTAATATGTGTTACTGGAAAGATCAGCTATGCTATAAGATTAAAAATTTTGAGAATAAAAACTAAATTTTAGTTGCAAGAGATAGTTCTAAGAATGGAAAGCAGGATCCAGCACTAAATTTCTGCAACATAACACACGGTTCCCCACAGGGCTGAGATAAAATTTAAACAGGGACCTCCTAGTTTCATTGATGCTCTTAACTACTAAAACAACATCAATATATCACTATTCTTGATTTTAAATATGAAATAATAGAAGGATAATTCCCATAATTATGTAATACTGCCAGTAAAAGACAAAGAATTAATTGATTTTACAAGTTCATCAAGAAGAGAAGCAGAAAAGAACTCTCTTGCCTTGATCTGCAGCTGATCCTTCTGAATTTCTGCCTCCAAGCTTTTCTTTTTTTCACTCTCCTCTTGCAATCTTTTCTGTAATTGGGCTTGTTGGTTTTTCATGTGACTGACATTCTGTTCTACTTCAAAAACACGTTTCTCATTCTGGGTAGATAACAGTGCTAGTTTCTTGGTGTCCTGCTGTTTTTTCTGCAAGACCTACAGATCATAGTTTAGGCCATATTGTTATACTATTATTTTGTTGTTTGCACTGATCAACTTTACAATTATGTTTTGGTTTTATTGTGATTTTTGTCTATGGACTTACTGCATTTGTGAGCCACATTGAGCATACATTTTTCTGGCTATATATGTTGTTATAAACAAAACAAGGAGACAAAACGTAAAGAATCAAACAAGTCTTCTGATAAAAAGTTATTACTGTGTAGATTGCAACAGGGGAAGGTTTAAACCTCCCCTACACATGTAATGACCCTGACCCAGATTAGGGCCCTATATGCTTATGTGTGAGTAAAGGAGAGGAGGAAAATACAACTATAGTAACTATACGCTATTTATTGACATATCACATAGTTTACCACTTACATACACCAATCTTCCAGTTTATATTAGCAATAGCAAGTACATTTCTATAAAGCTTAACAGTGTACTTAAACACTTTCTATGTGGTTTACAATGTGTAAGCTAATTGCCTCCAACAAGCTGGGTGCTCATTTTAGCAACCTTGGGAGGATGCCAGACTGAGTCAACCCAGAGCCCCTGGCTGATTTAATCATGTCACAGTAGCTGGGCAATGTAATACGTTTTATTATAAGCGGTCACTATCACTATTACTACTGGTTAGCTGTACATGTTCTACTAAAAGTAAAGGGTTACAAGTACCTGCACTTTTAACTTGGCTGCATCCATTTTTTTCCTAAATTCTTTCTGCAACCTAGCTTTTTCAGCAATGTCTCTTAGCTCTTTGTTCTCTAGCTCTTGCAACTGCTTTTGTGTTTCAGCTAAATCAGTTTTGGCCTGGTCTGCTTCATGTTCCAGTTGTGCTATTTTCAGCGAATACTGTTTGCTTACAGATTGAGCATCATTACCTTGAAAAAAAGTTTTTTTTTAAAAAAAGGAGACTTACTATTTGTAGCTTTCCACACTGTAACATCTTCTTAAAACTATCCATAATCATTCAGAAGTAATCATTTAAAGTAAGCCTCAATCTCCCCCTCCCCCCATGCACACAATTTTCCTCTAAACTGCTCCAGGTGATGTCTCCTCATTCCCAATTTTATTGTCACATCCTGTGAAATGTAGCTTAGCTCGAAAGAGAATAAACAGCACAGAGTCACCCAATAAAGTTTCATGGCTGAATGGGAATCTAAAGCCATTTCCACAAACTTAATGTGATATAGACCCTGTTAAAGCCCCCTTGGCTTTAAGCTGCCTCTCTGAATTTTTCATTATTTATATAGAAGTAGACTAAATTTTTAAATTTGTTTTTGGCCCTATTACAACTTATAACTGTATAAAGCATGAATTCACAAAATCTCATTACCTGTTTTCAACAGTTCTTTAATAAGTTCTTCCTTCATTCTGATATTAAGTGTAAGTTCACTCATTTTTTGCTTAGCAGCAATAAGTTTTAGCTCTGAATGCTTTAACTTCTGCATATTTAAAATCTGACTTTTCTGGATCCATTCCATATCAGTGGAGCCTTGAACGAAAATGTAATGGTTTAGAGAACACTTAGCACCTTCCTAAACTAAAAGAGATGAAACCTAACTTTTTATAATGCAGTATAACAGAAGAGTTCATGTACAGCCTGATCAACATGGTAATTAAGCACAATTTCACAGATTGACTGGCCACTGACCAAACTATGTTCATAGTAAGGCACAAAACTGTCATAAGCCTACTGAATAATGGCTCGGTACAGATGTGCAGGAAGCGCCGTACTCGAGTCAAAACTAGGGTTCGGGAGTGCACAGTGTCTGCATGCTCCCAAACCCTAGCACGTAACAGCGGCGCCATCATGGCAGCCTCCCCTCTACACTGTGATGTACAGCGTCCAGATGTTGCTGGCAGGAAGTGGCATCATCCTTTCCTGTTTGTAGAGCCGCAAAAAAGAAGCCACTCTAGGCAGCTTCTTTTTGGCAGTGCATCGGTGCTGCAGGATCAACTCAGGGCAAAGACAGGAGGCACAGAACTGCCTGTCTGTCGAGCCCCAATATCAGGCTACTATATGAGATACCCCATTTCATGCTGTCTGGCACTGACAGCAATTTTCCTTATTGACTGTATCATATATACAGTCATCAGATGACATGTTCATGTGCAGTACCTTCCATGGCTTCATGTAAATTTGCACATTTTGAGTGTTTATGCTCATTTAGTCATGCAGCTTTGCTGTGCTGCAAATTATACTTAAGATACACTGAATTTTAGTAAATCAGTTGTAAATAACAGTACAGGACTGCAAGCAAATGGTATAATTCTATCCATTAAAATCAGTAGCAGAAGGACAGGTTGCTTACCTGTAATGGTATTTCTTTGAGTGGTCATCTGCAAATTCACACAAATGGGTTAATTTGTGCCTGTGCAGTTAGCTTTGGAGCCTTAGAGCTATTAGAAGCGTTTTGGCAGTAGCCCCATCCACTCCCCAACTGCCCTATTGGGCCAGTTTCCCGACTAAACCCTCAGTTCCATGGACGCCAAGCAGCATCTCAGAACCGAAGGAGAGGCATAGCATGACTGTGCGGCGAGGATGGGCAGGATTTGTGTGAATTTGCAGATGATCACTTGAAGAAATATCTTTACAGGTAAGCAACCTGTCTTTCCTCTTTGTGGTCTCTGCAAATCACACAAATGGGTTAGACTAAAAAGCTTCAGTCAGTGGAGGAGAGTGTGCCATGCCACACAAGAAAGGCACATTAATCCCAAACAAAATGATCATTTGTGAAGCCAAGCCCAAGGGCACGCAACATAGGAATGAACAGTCCTGCTGATATGATGGCTCTACAGAGTCTAGCGGAAAAACTAGCACTGAGACGTAGTGGTAACAGTCACCAATGCAGGTGAAACATTACCACTGGCAGAAAAACAGGCTTGCCAGGTAACCGTATGTTGCACAGACTGTAGGTGAACCTTAGTGGTCCATAATCAACAGCAGGTATAAACCAAGGCCAGGGAAAACCCTTGACCTAGATAGGATAGGGTTGTTGATAAAGGAGATTATGCCAAAGCTATCAAATAGGTAAGTGGCATGAAAACGAAGGAAGCTCATTACTGTAAGATAGCAAGATAGAAAGACGGCAAGCAAGAAGGTCTGGTATACAAACACTGTCTAATCTGAAAGGTAAATTGAAGTCAACATGAAGGCAAAAGGCTTGCAACAATGTGAGATTGTACAGGTCGAGACATTGGTACCCAAGAAAGGGGGGCTTACAAAGCCCTCAAATTTGAAGGTGAGTCATTCAAGGAACCTTGAAAATAATAAAAAGGGCAGCGACCTGATAAAGCCTATTGAAGCCATGATTTGGAGACTATGGCATTGACAGACACAGCCTAGAATGCTAAGTAGTCTAGGCTAAATGTCCTCTTTAACAGAGTATAAAATAGACAATCTGTGCTCAGCAATGAGATGGTTGGGAAGTCCATTCATAGAGAGAGAAAGCCTAATGACATCAAACTGGAGAAGAGCTCCAGTAACAATTTTTGGAACAGTGGTGGACATCAAAGAGGAGGATTATTAGCTCATCCACTCACAACAAATTTCTGACAAGAAAGAATTAAGAAGATTGCAAGATTCAATTGTTGTGACAAACAAGACATGCTGTATCTGAGCATAATGCTTCAGGCTATCAGCATGAAGCATGTAGATCCTGGCTGAAATGACAAGAAAAATCAAAGTGGTTGGTGTGATACCAATAAGACTAGTCAGTACACTGTAAAAGTGAAGGGATACCACACTGTCAGGTTGTAAGAAATCCCTGTGGGGACAATATCCCATGACACAATGTCCTGTAGAAGTTGTATCAAGCATATCATGACATGGCAGGAACAGCCAGAACTGATAGGCAAACAGTATAGCAGGAGTGAGATATTATCAATCCATCATGAATGGGGTGTGGGAACAAAAGTTTTCGGAGCTGTAAAGATGGATTAGATTTCAAGCATCACGAAGTCTAATTCCTAGTCAGGTGGTGCAAAACAACAGGCAATACAGTATGAGAAAAATTGTCATAGCGTTATCTCTAATGCTTAAGAGGTATGCCTCTAGCTGTATCATTAATCCACAGCAGCATGCCAGAATGAGCAGAAGGGCCAGGAGATCATATAACAGTGTCTCAAAATCCCTTATCGTGAAGGTCCAGGGCGTGTAATGAAGCATGAGGTGCACGTGACAGGACATAACAATTAGGGGGAGCCCAGGATTCCCTTTACAGGACAGAACCCCCGGGAGATTTGCAGAATGCATAGTGAGCCTTGTCGAGGTTGTAGGTGGAGGTCTGAAGTATTGCCACCTAATCCCATTGATGCCTTGGACCAGAGGGGAGGCGGCGGCCCCAGCCCCTTTGGCTGTTGAGAAGAGTTGATCGCGGCCACAAAATCAACCAGGTGGCTGCGAGGAGCATGCAGTGGTACCAATACCCGCGGGTAGAAGCGGATGAGTTGGAGAAGGCCCCGGCCCTTTCCTCTTCTCCTTGCAGGTGCTTTCGTTGGCACCCACGAGGAGAAGGGATGGGGAGGCGGCAGCCCCAGCCCCTTCTTGCAGGTGCTGCTAGCACTGGCACCCACGGGGAAAAAGGGAGGAGGGGGAGGCAGGGGGAATCCCAACCTGGCGACCCCCAAGAAAGGTTCGAGGGACCCCCAAAGGGGTCGCGGCCCCCAGGTTGGGAACCCCTGGTATAGAGGAAGCAAACCAATTTACAAGCACACCAACTGAGGGGAGCGGCTGTTCAATTTAAAAAGTTGCCTCAGAAAAAGACAGGGCCTTGCCAAATCCGAAGGCGAGGCAAGCTGCTGTTAAAACAACTTTACCTCAGAATTTAAATTTACATTTAAGTATGCGATTCTCTTAAGAAATTGTAGCGCTTGTTTTAAAATATGAACATTGATGTTAAAAAATTACTACCAAAACACAGACTGTTCCTGTCAAAAAGAAATTTAAAGTCTGACCGGAAAATGGATCTCTGAAGAGTTCCCAGATGCTGCTAGTGCAGAGGACGAAAGGAACTGAGGGTTTAGGTGGAAACCGACCCAATAGGGCAGTTGGGGAGGGGCTACTGCCAAAACGCCTCTAATATCTCCAAGAAGGTACCAAAGCCAAGGGCACAGGCGCAGAATAACCCATTTGTGTGATTCGCAGAGACCACGAAGAAGAACTTCTATTACATTTTTAAAAGACTGATGATAAAGGAAGATATCTCTTGTAACTCCAAATTGCAATACACTTATATCACAACATGGGCATGGCATTAGGAGATTTGCAGTGCCATCCCCCTGCAAGACACCAAGTTGGAATAGGCTGATGTAGAGAAATGTAGGACTTTGGTTAGCATGTACATGGAGTTTTGTTCCACCAGGAGCTGGTAGAAGGCATGTACAATATTATACATTGCAAGACATCTCATAACTGAGCATCAAGGATCTATACTTTTTGTATCTGATATTTGTATGGGTTTCTTGTAATATTCCATATAATTTTGCTTATCTGTTATATACTAATTTTATTTTTAGTCCACCCTGAACTAGGAAAGGGAGGACAGCAGTGTCACAAAACAAAAAGTATAAAATGGTTATGTGTTCTGTGAAGACTAAAAGACATTTGTATACTAGTACAAATGTTATGTTGCTTGTTGTTGCGTGCCTTCAAGTAGTTTCTGATTTATGGGGTTTTTCTTGGCAAGAGTTGTTCAGAGGATGTTTGCCATTGCTTTTTCCTGAGGCTGAAAGCATGTGATTTGCCCAAGGTCACCCAGTGGGTTTCATGGCCAAGCTGGGAATCAAACACTGGTATCCGAAGTCATAGCGCAACACTTAAACCACTGTGCCACACAATCTTATTAACTAATTGAACATTTACTTTAACAGCTAATTGAACAGATATGTTCTGAACCACCTTGGATACCACATTGAGTGAAAGGTGGGAGAACAAATTTCCACAAGGCATGTCCTACACTTCTATCTGGACCAGAGTTACTCTGTTATAAGATGATCACATAAAGTAGACACACAGTACTGTATTTTATATTGTAGCATCAACTGACATTTCCTTACTTGTAACAGTTTCCATCTGTGAGATATTTATGTTTTGTAAATAGGAACTCTGTTGCAGTTCTGTTTGTTGAATTGCTAAAGAGTGAGTTGCCTGTTTTCGTGTCCATGTACGGTTTAAGGAACGTCTAAAAAAAATTAAACAGCATACATAAATGTTTTTAAGCCCTAGAAACAGCTGTGACTTTAAGATCTCTGTCATACACTCAATGGTCCCCTCCACTGCATATGCCAAGTAGGATGGAACCTCTAGAGATCATCTAAGCTGCAACCACCCACTGATTTTCACCCATGTGACGCAATGACTCAGTGAGAAGTTACTTTGGGTTAAATGTGCACTTCCCACCTCTGACTCTGCAGAGACTTTCCTACCCACACTCTTGTGGGAGCTGAGACTGAGCAAGACAAGCAAAAGTGTATGAAAGAGAGGAGGTTTATAAAAGAAGCTTCATTCTAAGCAACAATCTACATTAGGAAAAAGGTATCTCATCCATGAGAGGCATGCTTAGAAGAAGCTAAAAAGTTGCAGAAAAGTCCAGGTGCAGCTGGGAGTCAAAATAAATATAGTTTCCCTAATGTACTTAGATAAAACATTTTTCCTGAACAAAAGGGTTAAGAAACCCATGTTTGTTTAGAAATAAAGATCATAAATTAAATACAGATTAGGGAAAGCAATTTAAGGTTACCAATCAGAAGTAACAAAGGAATCTGAATGGATGAGTATTTTATATATGTTTTCTGTAAATTATATTTCTTTTTTAATTTCCTTTTTTCACCCTTTCTTCTTTTTCTTTTCTTTCTTCTTTATTTTCCTTATCTTTCTTTTTTTCTTTCTTTGCTTTTCTCTCTTCCCCCCTTCTCTTCTTTTGTGTTCAGGTCTATGTCAAGAATTTTATGTCTTTTCTGTGATTAAGAATGTGTATGATATGTGTTTTTAAATGCATTAATAAAAATATTTTTAAAAATAAAACATTTTTCCTATTCTACTCATGATACAGATGGAATTTGGAGTCCTCAATGCTCATGGGGGAGCTGGAAGTCCAGTCTTGACAGCTTCTCTCTTTGTTCAACTCTCTTCTTGTGGCCTTGCTGGGAAGGATCTCAAAGCTTGGCATGTCATCTCACTGATCTTATTGGGACAATGTCTCTCATGGTCTCTACTCTTCTATGATGCAACTAAATGCAGTAAATACATCTAAACACTATCACATCATTAAACCTTTGTTTACCTGGATGGAAGCCTATACCCCTCAGCTGTGTTGCCCAGATAATGGGGAGAGCCCATTATCACAACCTAAAGTATCTTAGGTTTAAAGATGAGCAGAGGGAAGTTTTTATGAAATGCTATAATATTAAATACAAAGAAAGATCTCCGGCAATCCCACTGAATAACACTGTAGCAAACCCGCACACAACTTAATTTCAAGTGCTGAAAGAGCTAACAATGCCAGTCCTATTTATGCAAAAATATCTTTCTTAGTACCAATACTAGTCTAATGCTAGTAACACCAACTGTAGATGAGACTTATTATCGCTTATTTTAATACTGACATATCATGTATTTCAAGTCCAAGTTGGCTGAAGAACAGAATAAATATGACCAAAGATGTACCTAAATTGGGGTCTCTTTCTATTCCTGTCATTTTTTTCATCTTCGTCACTGTGGTCAGAGAAGCAGCAATGAAGAACTTCATCTTGCTCTTCTATGTGATCCAACATGATCTGACTGCGAGTCTGAAACCCAGCCATTACTCTATTTAAAGAATATGTAGGAGGACTTGTGTGTACCTTTAAAGTAATAAAAAGAAACTATTAACTCTGAAATTTTTATTACATTTATAATCCATCTTTTTATTAAATTTCTATTACATTTGAATCCTATTTTAGAGTTCAGAGCCAGCTGTATAGAGTTCACTTTGCTCACTAATTTCACCTTCCCAATGACTTTGAGTATAAAGTATATTACCACATGAAAAGAATATTAAAAGAGTACGACAGCTTTACTGGAAAAGATGGGACTAGAAAAGGATTAACACACTTAGGAACCGTACACAGGCCAAAATAAAGCTGCTTCAGGTCACTTTGGAGGTCTTAAGAGGCCAGAAGCTGTGCCAAAGCTGTGCTCCAGTCCTTTGGCTCCAGGCTTTGGCACAGCTTCTGGCCTCTTAGGACGCATGCATCATTTAAACAGCATACTACCAAAGTGACCACAAAGCAGCTTTATTTTGGCCTGTCTGTACGGGCTCTCAGTTAGCTACCAGATGAGATAGAAAATCTAGTTTCTTCCCCTGTTTCCTGAATGCAGTGGGAGAAGTCATCCATTCCAGGAAGCTTTTCTAAACTGAAGATGAAGCTGCAAATTTACATCCTGCTACAAACCTCTAAAATAAGACTGGTGTAGTTTCATTCAACAAATGATAAGACTCACTTACTATGGCAGAAGATGGACACTTTTGTACAATACTTGCAATAAATAAGAAAAGGAGGAAAAATATTCTACCTTTCGAGAGTTCAGACCCACTGCTGGATTAATGGACTGCACCAAACGTTTAGTGAGTGGGACACTGAATGGCCTCTTAACACATGTTATAGCAGGTGGTCCATCCCCACAAGCACCACTGGAAGCAGAAACTTTTTCCATTTTCTCTAATCTGTCATTTAGCTCATCAATTATAAGCTGTTGCTCCACCATTTTCTCATTCTTGGAAAAAGAAGAGTTTGCAATTATTAATTGCTGGAAGATTACAACACTGAATAAAAGATGCCCTCAATAACTCTGCAGATACTTTTTAAAGCATCTGATATTATTGGCACTTATACACATTAGAGCTTTTCCTTTTACTCATTTCAGTTCAGCAGAAAACTTTAGAATTGGTTTAACAACTATCTACAGTCAGTTAGTAAAATGGGAAATGAATTTTGCTGTTGTTGTTGCTGTATGCCTTCAAATCATTTCTGAGTTATGACATTCAAAGGAGAACCTGTCAAACAGTTTTCTTGGCAAGATTTGTTCAGATGGGGGTTGCCATTGCCTTCCTCTCAGGCTGAGAGAATGTGACTTGCCCAAGGTCACCCAGTTGGTTTGCATGGCTGAGTGAGGAGGATTCAAACTCTAGTCTCCAGAGCCATAGTCCAGCACGCAAACCACTACAGCACTCTGGCTCTGAATGAACTATATCACACAACTATATCACACAAAATTTAAGGAAAGCATTACAGTTAATTGCCTTTGAGGAAAGAAAGAACTCTGTAGCCTTAACAACACAAGGAGAAGCTGATCTAAGAATTTTTAATCAACTTTTAAAATTACACTGTGAGCCTAAATACCCCAAAGGCACCAGATCCTGTCTGATCTTGGATGTTAAGCAGGGTCAGCCCTGGTTAGTACTTGAATGACCATCAATGAACACCAGGTGTTGTAGGCTATATTTCAGAGGAAGGAACTTACAAAATCACCTCTGAGTATTCCTTGCCTAAGAAAACCCTATGAAATTCAACAGGTGACTTGAAGACACATACAGACAGAATTTTTAGAACTGTTCATATACATTTCACAGGAGACCTACCTGAGTGCTACTGATGTGGTCTTTCACTTTGTGTAATATTAGAGTCAAAAACTAAACTAATTGAGCCCTAAAAATAAATGGATTTATAGAGTACTAGTCTGACACAACTTAATTAAATCCAACATGCACTTACATGGGAGCAAATGTCAATGGGACTTCATTTCAAACGAAGAGGCATTGGGTTGTGCTATATTTAAACTACAGTGGTACCTCGGGATACGAAATACCCAGGTTACGAAATTTTCGGGATACGAAAAAATCCCATAGGGAATTATTGTTTCGGGTTACGAATGTTTTTTCGGGTTACGAAAAAACTTTTGGTGCTTTTTTCGGCTTTTTCGCACGGAATCGCGGCTTTTCCCCATTAGCGCATATGGCAATTCGGCTTACGAAGGCTTTTCGGGTTACGAAAGCGGCCGCGTTACGAATTAATTTCGTAACCCGAGGCACCACTGTACTGTATAAGAGCAACTGCTTAAATGTCATTTTACACTGACTTATGAAAGTAACCTGAACAAAGTGGTTACCTGTAGTCTATTTGTATCCTGTGCCTCCTGTAGTGACTGCAGATATTCTTGATTTTCGTTTATCAGCATCTGTATTTGATCTTGCAGTATTTTTATCTCGAGTTCTTTCTCACTAAAAACTTCTTCATCTGCAGCAAGAGCCTGCTAGATAATAAAGTACAGTGCACAGGTGGAGGGGAGGGGAGGGGAGAGGAGAGGAGGGTAAATCACTGCAGACTGGAACTTGACAGCAATTGAACTAATTATCTCATTAAATACATGGGTCCTGTTTTATCATCTTAATGGAAATGTCAAAAATTAAAGATACAATATATACAGAGCATAAAATACAAATTGTTACAAGACTGATAAACTATTATTTAGTCAGCTAAAATCAAGGACAGAGAAGCTAGATTAAAGGGGAGAATGCTTAAGTCTTTGTTGTTACTGTACTTTTGTTATGCAGGGAACACTGTATAATCAAAGCTGTTCTTTTTAAAGAAAAATCTCCTGCAAAGTAATCAAAATTGGCTCAAAAAACAGCTGTGTGTTTCACATGTGATTTTGGATGGGAAGGCTGCAATGACAACAGAAAGCCATGACTGGAATGAAAAATGAGTTGTTCTTTATAAGATGTGTGTCAAGAGCTGTTTTCAGCAGTGAAGCCTGACAAGCCATGTATGACCTAGCAGAAACAGATGATCAAGAGCTATCCATCTGAGAGTTCCCCTCTGACTTCCTCTGGTGTAACACTTCTGCTGACAATTTTTTATTTCTCAGGAGCAGGACTGTGAGGAAATAATAATTAATTAATAATTTGTTTTATTTATATACCGCTATTCCAAAGATCATAGCGGTGAACAGCAAGTAAGCTAATTAGCAAGTAAGCTAATTTGCCCCCAACAGTCTGGGTGCTCATTTTAGCGACCTCGGAAGGATGCAAGCCTGAGTCGAGCTTGGGCCCTTTTGCTGGTCTTGAACTCGCAGCCTTGTGGTTTCGAGTGAATGGCTGCAGTACAGGCATTTAACCACTGCGCCACCAGGGCTCCTTTCTCTAATCACAGCATGTATTTTATCTGTGAGCTGCATTGGGTCCCTTTCTGGGAGAAAGGCAACAGAGAAATGAAATCAAACAAACAAATATATAACACTGAATCATAAGCTTGCAGTGAAGTAAGAACAAAAGAACAAACTTTTTAAAAAATCCCACCGAGAAAAGCAACTGTGATTTCATTAATTATCGATAAATATGACAGTCATTAACCTGCTTGGTAGTATCAAAAAGACAACTTGCTCTCTTGACCCTTGCCCTTCATGGCTAGCTATCCAGGGGGGAGAAACAACAAGGATGCTTCTAAGATATATAATCAATGCATCTTTCAGGGAAGACCAATTACCAGCTTGTTTAAAAGAAGCAGTGGTAAAACTGCTTCTAAAAAAGCCTTCCCTAGATCCCCTGGATAAAAATAACTATAGGCCATTCTCCCATCTTCCTTTTTTGAGCAAGGTGCCACTCAACTCCAAGTAGACTTGGATGAAACCGATTATCTAGATCAATTTAAAACCGGCTTTAGGACAGGATATGGAGTTGAGACTGCTATGGTTGCCTTAGTTGATTATCTCCATCTGGGTATCGACAGGGGAAGTGTGATCCTGTTGGTACTCTTGGACCTCTCAGTGGCCTTTGATACCATTGACCACGATATCCTTCTGAAACGCTTGGGAGATTTGGGAATCGGGGGCACTGCGTTGCAGTGGTTCCAGTCCTATCTCTCAAACAGATTCCAGTTGGTGATGCTTGGGGACAGCTGCTCCACTAAGAGGGAGCTTAATTAAACCTGGTGTCTCTCAAGGTGCCATTCTGCCCCCAATGCTATTTAATATTTATATAAAGCTGCTGGGAGAGATCATCCGGAGACATAGGGCGGGGTGTTATCAATACGCTGATGACACCCAAATATACTTCTCCATGCCTCGAACTGCTGCAGTGACTAAGAATGGCATCTCTGCTCTGAATGAATGTCTTAAAGTGGTAATGGATGAGGAAAAACAAACTAAAATTGAATCCAGATAACACAGATGTACTCCTGTACGAAATCCAAATCTGGGTATGGAGATATGTCCACCTGTCTTAGACCTGGTCACACTTCCCCTAAAGGACTGTGTTCGCTGGTTGGGAGTACTCCTGGTCTTTTCGCTCCAGTTGACAGCCCAGATAGATGTGACGGCCAGGAGTGCCAGCCGCGACCCTAACTGGAACTGAGGGACCTAGAAATGGTGGTACATGCGCTGGTAACCTCTCAACTGGTCTTCTGTAATGTGCTCTACATGGAGCTACCCTTGTAGCTAGAGCAGAAACTTCAACTGATCCAAAATATGGAAGCCAGACCGGTCGCTGGAAAATCCAGAGGTGACCATATAACACCTATTCTAAAATCTCTCCACTGACTGCCAATCAGTTTCCGGGCACAGTACAAGGTGTTGGTAATAACTTTTAAAGCCCTTCATGGCTTAGATCCAGCTTACTTGCGGGAGCACCTTCCTCCATACAATCCACCGCACACACTCAGGTCCTCTGAGAAACCTACCAGAGCCAAAGAAGAATAGACTAGCTGCAGTTACCCAGAGGATCTTTTCATCTGCCACTCCCAAACTGTGGAACGACCTGCTGGAGGAGATCCGTCATATTACAACTCTTGATGCCTTTAAAAAAGTAATCAAGATGGATCTCTTCCTGCAGACCTTCCCTGACTGACCGTCCCATAATGTTGATATGGCCACCCTGTCTGCCCCAGGATGTCATATTTAATTTAATAATTTAACTGTAATTATAGTTATGTTTTAAGTTCTAAATAAGTGGGTAAGGGGATGATATGATTTTTACTTATGTTTGTTTTATAACTGTTATTGTCTGATTTTATGGTTGTAACTCGCTTCGATCCTTCGAGGAGAGGCAGGCTATAAATACTATTATTATTATTATTATTATTATTATTATTATTATTATTATTATTACTATTATTAATCAAGAGCCCAACTGATGTGGTGAAGCAAAACAGCAACATGTTTTCAGCACAAGATTTAAGATTTTGAAGAAGATGCTATAGGCTGATAAAGATGAGTATTTTGTACAGCGTTTCATACAGATAGATAATATCACATTGATTCACATACATAAAAAGTTTGTACAAGAGAAGGAGACATCCCATGATGTGTGAGCAAAATAGAAGCCAACACAATGGATTTTCCTTCACCCCGTCTCCCTCTCCCTTCCCCTTGATCCATTTGAAAATCTCCAAAAAAGAGGGGGAGGGAGGGTGTACCAAATGTCTTGAGTGTTTCAGAGGGTTATACTGGAGAGGAAGAGTTGAGTGGGAAAGAAATAGGAACCTGGCACAACCCTGAAAAATTCCTCCACTGAATCTATAACAATTATGAGATCTGCTCAATAAAAGCACCAATTGGCAGAGTATGAACGATAAGCAACTAACAATGCAGTTCTGCAATTCAGCTTTCACTGACCCCCCAGCACACAATCTAGTAGTGCTTCACACATTATCCTAATGAACAAAATTTTGCTTCTGTCATCTAGCACATTTGATTTGCTGTTTTAATGAATGAGCAGTGTATAGTAGATATGCAATTTATGGAAGATCTCTGACAGGAGAGTTAAGGATTACGACAATTTTTCATGTCTACTTTTTTATACTCTCATCACTTCCACTGCATTTGAAGTAAATACCTGATACTTTTTCAGCTCTCTCTTCAGTTGAAGGATTGTGATATGATATGGTCCTTCTTGGTCTCCATTTCCACTATTTATCTGAGAAATAGCTGGAGTCTCCCTTCTGAGTTCCTGAGCTGCAGAGAGCCAATCTTGCAGTCTGTCATGTTGACTTTTTGACAGACTGGCAATATTTTTTAGTTCAGCAAGGAAAATATAGGCTTCTTCTACACAATTTCTGTAGTTGTAACTTTCTATTTGAAGCTGAGCAAGTTGCTCTTCAAGAGAACGGATTTTGCTTCTCTCCTGAGACAAATCTTGTGACACTTGATTGCTAGCGTTCTGTCCGTTAACCTGCTGGTTTTGCAAAGCTTCTCGAAGCAACTTGATTGTAAATTCCATTTCATCAATGCGATCCCAATCTGGGTTGTAGTTGACAATAGGTTTGTTTCTAATATTTTTGGCTCTGTTGGCATATTTAATAGAATTGAGTGACTCATCAAAATCAGAAGATGATGGGCTAATACAGGTTATCATGACTGTCTTGGCATTGCCTCCTAAGGAGTCCTTAAGAATACGTGTAATTTTAGCATCTCTATATGGAATATGTGCACTTTTTCTCCTTGGATCTCCAAGTGCACTTATCACATTTCCCAGAGCCAGTAAGCCACTGTTTATCTGAATTGATTCTTTGAACCTTTCACCAGTGTTCCCAGTTTTTGTTACTCTTTCTGAACCAGCAAGATCCACAAAGTGGAACTTGGATGCAATTAGCTGGCTTGAACTTCGTGATGAATCTTGTTCAGAGTCTGTGTCTTTCTGAGTCTGCACAGGTTGCCGTTGTTGACAAAGGCTGATAGTAAAAACAGCATGAGATCGGCTGGAATGCTCATTCATTTGCGTCATGCCTGTATGTCGAGCAGCATTTCCAGTTTCTAACAGGCTCATCACTTCATCCACACTTTCAACTTGGCAATCTTTGGCACCAACAATTACTTGGAAAGAAAAAAATCAAGCCAGAAGAAAACGGTGAACATAAAGTTGTCAGCAAAATGTAATGGGCTATTTAAAAATATAACTAGTTATTAGTCAAATAAGACAGGATTCAGAAAATGAAATAAGATATTGGAAAGTATATAGTTATTTTAACATTATAGTCCAAGTGTCACTGAAGATGGTATTTGCAAGGTGATACGTATATACACATATAGTGTGAAAATAACATGCTTTGAAATGAAAGGTTCCAGGTTCAACCTCTGGCATTTTCAGGGAGGTCTAGGGAAAACTCTGGTCTGAAACCCTAGGACAGCAGATGCCAGCCAGTATAAATAATACTGAGCTGGGTGAGCCGATGATATGAGTGAGTATGAAATAGCACCCCATGTTGAACATTATTATTTTATAATACTGATGGCAAAAAAAAAAAAATCATACCAGAATCAACATAGGGGAAACTGACAGTTCTTAATTTATTACATTTAAGTAGCATTACAATTTCAATGATCTTACAATACTCCTCTATGAAGTACTACAACTGGAAAAAAAACTTTTTAAAGCTGAAAATGGTTACTGAGGTTGTGATGCATAACATGCAAACACATTCCCAAGAATTACAAGTATGCATTTTTCTAAATTTGCACCAAGACAAAAATAACAATTTCTTGTGTAGTATTTCCAAATGAATGATATAATCTTAAAACACAATTATATTGGCAACAGACCATTCAGAGCATATATACTATGCAACTGTTTTTTAAAATGTTTTCAATACACATTTTTAAAATTGCTTATTGGCAAGTAACAAACACATACTTTATGTTCAAATTCTTATTTATACCTGTATTGCCTTTTTCATCTTCTCTAATGTGCAGATCTTTCATAGATGTTTCCAGTTCTAATAGATCTCTGACTTCTTCTTTGTAGACCTCTATGTAAGAAACTTTCACAGTGAAGTCAACATTATGGTTTTCAAAAATAATTTGAAATATTTCCTGGATCGCACGTGGAATTATACCTCTCTCTTCCTCTGCAACTAAAGCTAAAATGTAAACAAGAATGTGAACCAAGCACACAGCTCAAATCTACAACATAGGCATACCAAAAAAGGAGTACGAAAGCCCTTAATATAATAGATCAGGGGCATGAAACTGAGGTTACCCAAGGTTGCACAAGTCAAGCACACTACTAGAAATATAAATTTGGTTACTGCTTGGAATAAGGCTTGATACCAAATCATCAAACATGACACAGATATCATGCTATCCAACTTCATGCTGGCAGAAGAGAATCTGCAGAAACTGATTTCCTCCCCCTTCATTCTACCAGCAATCCTAACATCTTCCCAAAAAGCCCCTCTTAGAAGACATCTAAAGAGTGAGGAGCAGCGGTATGAAGATCACACCTTCTGCAAACAGAAGATCCAGTTGCTGAAGACACTTTTGCCTGTTTCTTTTTCCCCAGAAAGATCCCCTACTACTCCTTAAACCCTTATGTCACAAATGACCCCATTCCAGAGGATCCCCAACCTTCAAGGTATATTTTCTGGGGGGTTCCTGGGACTGTTTCTTGAAATACTTTACTAATAGTGCACTAGTAGATACTGCATACAGTGAGTTGGTGCTTGAATATATCTTCATAAGAAATATATTGGACAGTTGTCTCTCTGCATCCATGGATATTATTTTTTCATCCACGGATTCAAGCATCCACATCTTAAAAATCTTCAGAAAATATATAAATTCCAAAATTCCTTGATTTTGCTATTTTATATAAGGGACACCATTTTACTATGCCACTGTGTTTAATAGGATGTAAGCATTCATGGATTTTGGTATCCATGGGGGGGGGGGCTGTTCCTAGAACCAAACCCCAGCAGATACCAAGAGCCCATTGAACTACAAAGCTGTATTTGAGCACCATTTTCTAGTCAATCCTTCAGCGGATTTCATGCATCCATTATTCCATCCCACTGATGTGAAACAGGTGCATAAGAGAATATGTTGCACATTCCTCCTTTGACAGAGGGCAACCACCAATATGAATATCACTACTATCCAAAGGCAGTAAATAGCTGTTCTTGTTAGGATCCTTAAACATAGACCCATAAACTCTACAGCAAAATGCCAAATTATGCAATCAGGCAACCAATTTGCAGTCCTAAAACTAGATAATTCCAAAGAAATCCTCCACTAAATTAATATTGAATAACTTTAGATAATTACATCTAGAATCTAAATAACACATATCAATTATTTTCAACACATACAAGTATTATACAAGAGCATTAGTATTATTACTACCCACTTGCTAAGTTTCAGTTCTGTAGCCTAAACGATCAGAAATAGGAAACAATATTTAGAGCAAAGGAAAAGAAAAAGTGTTGCTTTAGTACAGGATTAGGAGTTGGGCATCCCTCCAAATGGTGTTGGACTGCAACTCCCCACAGTTCTAGCCAGTATAACCAATGGTGAGGAATGCTGAGAGCTGATATTACAGTTTAATGCTTTTATCAAGAAAACTGTATCAATATAACAAGAAAGCATACATCTTTAAAGACATACCAACATGGCCTCCTCCAATGGTGTAAGTCTTCCCAGAGCTTGTCTGTCCATAGGCAAAAACAGTAGCGTTATATCCTTCTATCAGAGATGCCACTAATGGCTTAATGCATGTTGTGTACACTTCATCTTGGGTTGAATATTTGTCAAAAACAAAATCAAAAGTGAAAACACGGTCCTTTCCAATGATAATCTGTTGAGTATTTGGGATTAATTTCACACATGCTTGATGGTTGTGAAGTATTTCTTTTGAAAGCAAAGGTCTTATTCTCACTGCTACTTTAACTGGAACTTCTTCCATTGCAGTTTGCATGTGATTTCTTGTTTCACTTTGAGAGATTTCCTTGTATTTCTTTCTTCATGTTCAGTCTTCAGCATTTAAGGTATCATCTATATGAGGCAAAGACCATCATTTTAGAAACTATTCTTCACTTAACTACAGAGTATTGCTTAATATAGATTACTCTTCACAAATTACAATAAATTGACCTGACATATATTTCCCATTTTATACTGAAGTATTTCAGTCTTAATTCCCACCACAGATCTATGTGCAATGATGTTAACTTAGCCACCCAAGTGATTTGAGATTTTCTATTCAAGAGAGTATTCCTCTCAATCTCTTCTGAGTTCTCTCAAACTCAAAAGGATTTCAACTCACTTCTCAACTTACACTACTTTCTGGTATACACAAACTGCAACAAAAAAGAAGGGGCATATTTCACACGGTTATGGTCCATTCCTGAAAGAACTACCAAGATATGATTACATGTTTAATTCAAAAGCTATTAATATAAAGATCAGACATTTTGTAATGAAAAACCAGCTCTTCCTCCATTGTATAGCGACTGCACCGTGTTCATGTGAATTATATATGCTATAGAAAGCAGTCACAATAGCATTATTGTATTGTGTGGGAAGGGGTTGCAAAGGAGTCAGGGACATCTGCTATACACTGTTTGTAATGTCACTAGTGACAGATGATGTAACTCTGTCCCCAGTGCCTTCTTTCCTTTCTGTAAACTTACTTTTCATTGGATATTTTATAACCACTAAGTGCTGCATGCTTGACTGCTGTGAAGAACAGTCCCGAAAATACTCATTCAGCCATGACTTCAGCATCACAAGGGATGCAAAGTTACCCTTCTTCTCTTTAGCTAACTGAACAGTTTTTAACAAACTTGTAATTTTGTTTTGCTTTTAAATTTATTTGGCAGTTATGTGCTCAATCTGCATCCACACCCTCAAGGCTGAACACACAACCACACAGAGATGGACAGAGGACAATTACAATTCTCATTACATGGGAATGGGATCAGTGTCACTTTTTTCACTGTCGAGTTCTCTTGATATGTCATTCATTTCCAAACACAGGAGGGGAGGGGAGTGAACAATAATGCTTTTTTTCTCTGCACAGTGCTCCATCCAATATGACACAGGATTCCCAATCTGAAATGACCATTGTGACTATTCAGTGCCATTGGCTCTGCAGTGTCTACCTACGCAAGATGGTTTCTGTGATAAAATGGGAGACGGGAAAGCCATGAACCTCTGGGTAAAAAAGGATGGAATGTAAACACAATAAACATAACAACAGTGGTGGGCTGGGACATCTCAGGCTGCAGAAATAATGCAGTGTGACACCACTTTAACTGCCAAGGCTCAATACTATGTTACTCTAGGATTTGTAGTTTAGTGAGATATTCATAGTATCCTGGGGTGTGTAGTTTTGTGAGTTAGTTAGCTTTCTCTGTCAGAGAGCTCTGGTGCACAGTACTCTTTCCTGTACTCCAGCTACGTATTCTAAGGTTGGTTTCTAACTTGAAACAAGCTCAGTGGCTGTTCGGAAAGAAATGCCCAATGCCTTCAGCAGCAGGACAGAGAGACCCCCTACTTTCTCCCACGCAGTTAGGGTCAAAGCAAAGGGATCTTGCAGCACCTTGAAGACTAATTGTAAGAAAGAATTCAAAGAAGTAGCCGTGTTAGTCTCTAGAATCAGAACGTAGAGAGATCTTGTGGTGTCTTTGAGACAAACTGAAAGAAAGAAGTTGGCAGCAGGAGCTTTCGTAGACTTAGGGCCCAAATAAAGCTGCTTTGGGTCACTTTGTAGTGTAGTGTTTAAATCATGCATGTGTCCTAAGAGGCCGGAAGCTGCACCTAAGGACTGGATTGTGGCTTTGGCATGGCTTCCGGCCTCTTAGGATGCATGCATCATTTAAACAGCATACCTCCAAAGTGACCCGAAGCAGCTTTATTCTGGCCTGTCTGTTTGGGCCTTTGAGTCTACTTCCTCAGACGCATTTGCATATTCTGAGCAATGAGACTGAAGTCTGGGAAAGCTCACACTGCCCACTTCTTTCTTCCAGTTGTTCTCCAAGGTGCTACAAAACCTCTTTGGTTACTGACTTTCCAGACTGACGCAGACACCTCTTTGAATTCTCATGACAGAGGCTGCACTGGCCCTGCAGAATTAATCTGATTTGAAACCACTTTAACTGCCCTGGCTCCGTGCTGTGGAATTCTGGGAATGATCATTTGTTGTGGCAAGAGAGCGGAGCATTCAAACTACCAAACCACAATTCCCAGAATTCCCTAGTATTGGGCCAGGGCAGTTAAAGTGTTGTCAAACCGGATTATTCCTGAAGTGCGTCCTGGACTGTCAATCTAACAGGGAGGGTGCTGTCTCTGCTCCGCTCGGGTGCCACCACAACACACGACCACATTCCCAGAATTCCATAGCCTTGAGCCAGAAATGAGTTAAAGCGGTGCCAAACCGGGTTATTCCTCCAGTGTGGATGCAGCCATGGCTCCCACTTCTCCTCCTCTGGGCGGGAAGCCTCTGAAAAAGAGAAGGAAGCGTTAACGGAGGCGGCAACAGCAGCAGCAGCGTCTCCTCCTCCTCCCGAGCCTCCAGGCTTTCCAGGGCGTCTCCCTCCCCTTCCCTGCCTCTTAGCGTTACCCTTCGGGCCTAGGACCCTCACCGGAGCCCACCGACACCGCCTTCCGCCTTTAGTTTACACCCGTTGCCTAGGCAACCAGGAACTCCACTCGCCAACGCCCCCCACTTCCGGTCCCTGGCACAGAGTCTGCACTCTCGGCTAGAGCGTCGCCGTCGTCGCCCCACAGCGCCACCTGCAGGTTTGCAGCCAAATGGCGCCCCCTATTCCGCCCAGAGCCTCTCTTTCTTCTTCTCCTGCCTGGAATGGCTGAGGGCCTTCAAGTCCACCTTCTTGTGCTCAGCCCTTCCAGACTCCCAGGGCAGCTTTGGCTCAGGAGGAGCAGAAGGACAGGGCACCGCAGAAGGGAGGGCATTCGGCCAGAGGAAAGCTGAAAGCACTCAGAGAAAGAAGTCACGCCAGACAAATCTAATCTCTTTCTTTGATAAAGTTACCACCTTGTTAGATGAAGGGAATGCTGTGGATATAGTATATCTTGATTTCACTAAGGCCTTTGACAAGGTTTCCCATGAGATACTTGCATACAAGCTTGTAAAATGTGGGCTAGACAAGGCAACTGTTACATGGATCTGTAATTGGTTGACCGGCCGAACCCAAAGGGTGCTCAACAATGGCTCCTTTTCATCCTGGAGAAAAGTGACCAGTGGGGTCCCACAGGGCTCTGTCCTGGGCCCAGTGCTATTCTTTATCAATGACCTGGATGACAGCATTAAGAGCATACTTATCAAATTTGCAGATGATACCAAATTAGGGGGAATAGCTAATACCCCAGAGGACAGGATCAAGATTCAAAATGACCTGAATAGACTAGAAAGCTGGGCCAAAGCTAACAAAATGAAATTCAACACGGAGAAATGTAAGGTATTGCACTTAGGGCGGAAAAATAAAATGCACAGATATAGGATGGGTGACACCTGGCTGAATGAAACTATGTGTGAAAGGGATCTAGGAGTCCAAGTAGACCACAAGTTGAACATGAGTCAACAGTGAGATGCAGCAGCTAATAAGGCCAATGCTATTTTAGGCTGCATCAATAGAAGTATAGTGTCTAGATCAAGAGAAGTAATAGTGCCACTGTATTCTGCTCTGGTCAGGCCCCACCTAGAATATTGTGTCCAGTTCTGGGCGCCACAATTCAGAAAGGACATTGAGAAACTGGAGCGTGTCCAAAGGAGGGCGACTAAAATGGTGAAAGGTCTGGAAACCATGCCCTACGAGGAACGACTTAGGGAGCTGGGGATGTTTAGCCTGGAGAAGAGAAGGTTTAAGAGGTGATATGATAGGCCTGTTTAAATATTTGAAGGGATGTCATACTGAGGAGGGAGCAAGTTTGTTTTCTGCTGCTCCAGAGACTAGGACCCGAAGCAATGGATGCAAGCTACAGGAAAAGAGATTCCAGCTCAACATTAGGAGGAACTTCCTGACAGTAAGGGCTGTTCGACAGTGGAACAAACTCCCTCGGAGGGTGATAGAGTCTCCTTCCTTGGAGGTCTTTAAACAGAGGCTGGATGGCCATCTGTTGGGGATGCTTTGATTGTGAATTCCTGCATGGCAGGAGGTTGGACTGGATGGCCCTTGTGGTCTCTTCCGACTCCATGATTCTATGATTCATAGAAGTATGAATTCATGCTCCAAATGGAGGACCTTTTGGAATTCCTCCTGGACAGAAGGTTGAAATGGAGGACAATATAGGGCATCTTCATAGAAGTATACATTCATGGTTCAGAATGGAGGACATTTTGGAATTCCTCTAGGACAGAAGACTGAAATGTGGGACAACAGAGGATGTCTTCAAATAGAGGTCTGTCCTCTGTAAAAGAGGATGTGTGGCTATCCTAGCCATAAGAAAGCTAAGGTTAAAACTGTGGTTCCCAGACTTTGTTCCTCCAGGTGTTTTGGACTTCACTTACCAGAAACCCCAGTCAGTTTGGCAAACAATTAAGGAGTTCTGGGAGCTGAAGTCCAAAACATCTGGGGGACTAAAGTTGGGAAAACAGTTTTACCAGTGATCCCCAAACCTTGGTCCTCCAGAAGTTTTGGACTTCAGCTTCCAGAACTCCAAACAGTCAAACTGCACGGAGCCTTTGGGAGTTGAAGTTCAAAAACCTGGAGGACCAAAGAATATGTGTTAAAGAATATAGGGTAGGGAAGTGGTGGCAACAAGATAAACTGGGAGCCAGTCTCTCTTAATAGGCTCTGTCTCACTTGGTGTTGTAACTTTGGGCTAACCTGCTCATAGCAAAGAAACAGCTACGGTCATCCCATAAATGTGTGTTAACCACACCTAAGCACACTTTCTTTTCATAGTGACCAGATGTCCTCATTTTCCAGGATATGTCCTACATTTCAGCCTTCTGTCTAGGAAGAATTCCAAAATGTCCTCCATTCTTAGCATGGCCAAGACACATGAATTTACTGTATATTTCCATTGGGTTTTTTTTTAAAGCTTTTATTTGGGCATGTCCTACATTTTTCTTGAGTGGCCTACATTATGCTGCCTTGTCTTCCTTTGTGGTGAGGACATCTGGTCACCTTGTTTCTTTTGTGGGTTGTGAACTCAAGTCACATTTCCAAGTGGGGTAGCTGTACAAACATGTGGGAGGGGCTGTGCCCTACCATGTTCACTAATCACATGTCCATGTCCAGTGGATTTGTCATCTGTGTGTGAAGTAGCTCTGTTGATTGTTTAGTAAAGTTGTTGGGAGAAATAAGGAACAGGGCTCCTGCTCCTTCAGCAGCATAGAAGAGGGCATTTCAGCAGGTTTTGCTTGTGTAAAACAACAACCATTAAAGGTGCAGGATCCCTGTCTCCTTATCTCACCTGGCAAGCTGGCAACATTTAGGCTGATGAACATAAAGAAAACAAAAATAATGACAATAGTGAATCTAGACAAATTCAACCTAGACAATAAAGAAATAGAAGTAGTAAAAGAATTCCCATACCTGGGATCAAACATTGATAGAAACGGGGACTGCAGCCAGGAAATCAGAAGAAGGTTAAGAATGGAGAGAGTGGCTATGAAACAACTAGAAAAGATTCTAAAATGCAAAGATATACAACTGAACACAAAAGTCAGATTTGTACAAGCCATTGTTTTCCCTATTACCATGTATGGATGTGAGAGCTGGACAGTTAAGAAAGAAGATAGGAGGAAAACCAACTCATTTGAGATGTGATGCTGGAGAAGAGTGGTGAGGATCCCATGGACAGCCTAAAAGACAAACATGGGCCCTGGATCAGATCAAACCAGAAATCTCCCTGGAAGCCAAGATGACAAAACTTAGGCTGTCATAGTTTGGACATATCATGAGAAGGAAAGGCTAATGAGAAAAAAACCCAGCAATGCTAGGAAAGATGGGGGAAAGTAGAAAGAGAAGAAGACTGCATGCTAAATGGGCTGACTCTTATTAAGGTCAAAAGTATGAGTTTGTAGGAACACAGCAAAGCAGTGGAGGGCAGAGGGTCTTGGAGATGTTTCATCCCCGGGACAGCTATGGGTCAAGATCAACTCAAGGTCAGTTATTAACAACAAACATAGCTTCTGTCCAAAGATAGAGGAAAGAATGCTGGCTGGTCCAAATATTTTTTTCTACCACCCTCTTTCACATTAGGAGCTTTATATATATGTAAGTCTTCTTGCACCTTAATGGCACTGGATGTTGCTAGTCATGCTTTTGCAGAAAAGGATGGTGGGGCAACCTTGCTTTCCTCAACAGTCATAGGAACACCACATAAGATCAGTGACAGCAGTGTGTTGTTTTTATTAAATATTAAGTGTTCACCTGCAACCTTCTAATAAATATATTTTAACCTAATCTTCCTAGTAAGGATGAGGCAAGAAACTGTATAGTGGTGGCAATATCAAATTATTTGCATACAAAAAGATGCAGACTCAACTTCTGACATCTCCAGATGAAAACAACAGCTAACAAATTTAGTTTAGGACTCCAGAAAGAACATTTTAATTAGCTTGGGTTTGTAAAGTTCTTTTGACTGCTTTTTAGCTGTAGGTTTCCTTTTTTAATTTGTGGTTTTAGATATACATATTTTAAGCATTGTAAATGACAGATAGGAAGATTGGTTGCAAGATCTGAGTGGTTTGCAAGAGATCCAGTTCGTCTCAAAGGTGCTACAAGATCTCGCTACATACTGATTCTGCAGACTAATATGGCTGTATATTTGAATTCGGCAAGGATAGCACCCAATTGTTTAACAAGCAAAATAACAAAATTAGTTCTGCCCAGTTCTATCCTGCTTTATTTTGCTTTAACAGAGCTTGGGGCAATCAAGTAGATTTCTGCATGGAAGGACTGTGAGACTGTGAGGGGGAAATAAAACCCTGGGCTCCGAATTTTTAAATTCCAGGTGTATGCCTTTCCCATCAGGCACTAATTGTTGCATCTTGGGTTCCAAGTTAAAAACAAAACTAGACCACCCCACAAATCTGAAAGTTGCCTAGCAGTTGTTGTTGAAGTCTGCCTAGCCCTGTTGTAAACCACCATGGAAAGAATTCTGGCTTGCATAAAACCATTCTAAGTTAAACTGAGGGGCTGTGCAGACTACCCCTAAGGGGCAGCCTGCAGCCACCTTCAGCTGTGCTGGATCAGGGCCGCAGCAACTACATGCCATGCGGCTCATTTTTGTGCCCTGGAAAGGGTGTGATAGCTGCAGCACCGCAGCTTTAAGGTGCTCCTTTGGTGCTGCGTTGTGTGGACACAGCGCCAGAGGAGTGCCGTGACGCCGTGCACCATCATGGTGCCCTGGGGGCAGAGTCGGGGCATGTGTCATATGGACACCATGCCCCAACTCTGCCCCCAGGCCGGCCTTAATGGTTGGTCTGCACAGGGCCTAAGTAATTGCAGTTAACTGCCAATATTTCAGGAACTATGTAGACCTGAAAGGGGGTCTGTGTATACACACACACACACACACACACACACACACACACACACACAAACATACGTATACCATACACACATGCACATGGACACTGACCAGTTAAGCAGTTTGAAGATGCATTTTCTATTAAAATAACCATCTTTAGCCAACTTATAAAATCTTACAAAGATACAAGCTCCACATAATTATATGATATAGACTCCAGATAATTTGTTGTGTGTGCCTTCAAGTTGTTTCTGACTTATGGTGATCCCATGGGGTTTTGTTGGTGAAATTGGTTCAGAGGAGATTTGCCTTTGCCTGCCTGGGACTGAGAGAGTGTGACCTGTCCAAGGTCACCCAATGGGTTTCTTTTGGCTGAGTGGGGATTCAAACCCTTGTCTCCAGAATCATAATCCAACACTGAAACTACTACATCACACTAGACTCCAGATATCTTATTATTTAATAAAATCTCTTTATTGAATATAAAAACCTCTTGCTGGAAAGCAAATAGCAATTTAAAAATATTAATAACAGAACCAGAAGAGCTTGATACAAAGTAATCAGAGCACGCAAAGAGGAACAGTATATAAAACTGTAAGCATGACAGAAAAATGTCTTTTTTCTGACAGATTAATGGTGATAGGTTAAGAGTAACACAAAACTGTTTTGCTCATGTTCTGTTTGTTTCAAACAGCAAGTTTCAAACGTTAGATAGAAAAATTTGTTATGTTGATACTACAGTATCATTTATACGATATTAATAGTATATGCATCGTACACGGTGAAAAGGAATTCCTTTCATGTCTTCCCGATGATCCCGAGCATAGTCCCACAGATAATAATCCAAGAGAACAGGATTGATTTTGTCACTCATGTCCTCGCCTTTCTTTTTATAAAGGTCCAGCAGACGTCTGCAAATGAGTTCACAACACCAAATAGAACAGCCTCGGATTTCCACTTCCTGCTTGTCTCTAGACTGAAACATGTACCCTACAGGATATAGAAAGCACAAGTGAGATCAATATGAATTCATGAAGCAGAACAGAAGAGGAAGGATGAGCAAGATATTGAAACTTTGGGACAGTGTGTACTAGTTAGTGTCTTCAAGCTGCCTGTCAATTTATCATGACCTCATGAATTTCATATGGCTTTTTTAGGCAAGAAATACTCAGAGGTATTTGCTATTGCCTTTCTCTCAATATAACCTACAGCACCGTAATCCTTGGCAGTCTCCATTCCAAATACCAAATACCTTACTCTGTTTAGCTTCCAAAATCAGAGATAGATTAACCCTGAAATCTGGATCACAAGAGAAGCCAACTGTATGGAAAAGTTGAACATTTTCATCTATCTGCAGTTTGTTGCCTCTATTTTTTTTTAAACTACCTTATCATTGGAACTGTAGAGGGATAATAAATTATGGCAAGCTCCTTAGAGGTATGTTTACAACCCAACAGAAAGTCACTGTTCAAATGAATCTGGTTACTGATATACAAATACTGTTGGCGAAGAACAATCAAATCTACCGGACAAGCACTTTCCAAGAATGAAATCCTGGAACTATATACAATTTTTGCAGAATAACTACCAGAGTCTTATGTCTTTAATTTTCTTAAAGAGAGTAACATGGAAGAAGTTGGTTTTTCTATTGCAGATTCAGTTTAGTGTTTTAGAACACAGTCATATGCATGTCTTCTTTGTAAACCCTACTGAATGTATGCTCAAACAAGTGTATAGAAGGCACATTGAATCTGTGGGCCTCCAGATGTTGGACTACCACTCTCAAAACCCTGCCCCCTGGGCATGCTCTAGCTGAGGATGATGGGAGTTGTAGTTAAACAATACTGCTGTATAGCAGGAATGGAAATTATGTGAGCTATGAACAGCACATGGCCCACTAAACACTCCTGGGTGGCCTAGCCTTCCTCACCAGAAAAAAAGGCAATGCTTAAATGGAGAACTGCACCCATAAAAGTCCTCTGGAAACCTGATTCTCCATCTTACATGAGTTGGCAAACCTTTTTTGGGTCCAAAAGAAGCCTTTTTCAAAATTAGCAATGACCACCAATTACTGTTAGCTGGGTTGGTGTGTCTGGTAAGAGTGGAAAATTGGGCAAACACAGACCCCAGACTATGTGTGGTTGTCCAACTCTGCTGCACAGAACTGCAGACGTCCACAGGCTCAAAAAATTTGCCTGTTGTAGCATTCAGGCAAAGACCATTGCTGAATCATCAAGCACCATTAGGATTTCTCTCTCTCTACACACACACACACACACAGAGAGAGAGAGAGAGAGAGAGAGAGAGAGAGAGAAAGGATATTTAGGCAAATTTGTTTGACATAAGAATTCATAATGATCCAGAATAATGTCATACCTTCTTTGAGCTTCTTCATCAATTCATCAGAATATTTCATTGCTCCCAAATGAACAAGGACCTGTGGTATCCTATAGTCAGCAAATATAGTCACACTGGAAATGTCACTGAAGCAGCCATCTCCTTTCCCCTCCAACACACCCCAGGTGTCAGCTACAAGGATTTGTGCCCGTTTGTAAAAGGCCACCTTCCTCCCCTGAGAAAAGGAAAAATACAAACATTGCAATACTACATTTATTTTGGCATGTTTTAGTATGGAGGCACCAGATCTTGACTTCAAAAATTGGAATGCTGTTGCCAAGAAACCTCAAAAGTTCTGGCTACAGTTATAGATCACAGCCTGTGTGAACATTTTATATATAATAAGCCACCTGCTTTCATATACTTAAAAAAAGAAAAGAAATTGCAGATGCATTTCTGATTATTGTTATTATTTTCAGTTGTATCTCACCTTTCCTCCAGTGAGCGCAAAGTAGCATAGATGGCTCTCCTTCACTAAAGAGTGGGCCAAAGTCTCCCAATGAATTCCATGCCTCAGTGAAATCATAGTCTAGTACTATAAGCACTACGCCAGACTGGTTCTCAAATTACTGTGTATGTGCTTAATTTTACACTAGTGCTAGTATTTCAGCTGTATGTGGTATATTATTGTTTAAATCTGCAAGCATGATTATAGATTGAACTGGATTTCTTTTGAAAAATGACTTTCAAAGATCAGAAAAGTACTGTAATTGTATTCTTTGGTTCTGCAGACATTCTGTTCTAAACTGGTTTCTCCACTGGCTAAAACATATGCTGCTTAATTTCCATATCAAAATGCCTTTGTTAAAATTATTCTCAGATATGATTTTATCATGTGTATTTTTGTCATCTTTCATGTGTATTTTTTCTTCTGCCATAAAATTTAGCCCAAAATTCCCACATATATACATTTAAAAAACCTCACAATCAATACAATGGGCCCTTGGCATCCACTGGGGTTTGGTTCTAAGACTCCCCCGCCATGGATACCAATATTATGAATGCTCAAGTCCCATTAAAGACAATGGATAGTAAAATGGTGTCAGTTATATAAAACAGCAAAATCAAGGTTTGCTTTTTGGAATTTTTTTGGGGGGAAGGGATTTTTTCAAGCCATAGGTGGTTAAATTTGTGGACACAGAGGGTCAATTGTATTATAATGGGAAGTAATTCCAAACCACGCTGTTCTGGAGGGTCCCAGGGCCTCGTGGCACATGCTTTGGGGAAAAATAAGGTAATGCAGGGAGAGGCAGGATTCAGTAATCACTTCTTCCTCAGTTCTGCCAGCAAAACACTACTGCAGATGAAAAAAAAAGCCCTTTTGTCTTTGACAGGAAGTCTAGGTACAAACCCATCCTCATTACATATCATCAAGAGGTGCAAATTAAACACAATACTTTACTTCATGTTATTTCCAATATCATTGCTCCTCAGATTAATATTAGCTTTTCTTGCTTGTGCTCTTGTGACAAAACACATGACTGACACAAGTTGAATAAGATCTCATGTGCTACCTTCTAAAATGTGAAAAAAAATGCTAAGGCTGCATTTCAAAACAGTTATTGGATATTGCACTGAAACCAACATGACTTATTTCCACACAATATCAGGACATTAAATTATTGTACATGAAATTGTTTTTATAAATGCATTTTTATTGAAATGTGTGTTATTAATTTTCAGCACTTTAATCCCATCTCTTATTTCTTTCTGATATTGCAAAGCTCTGCCTTGCAAAATCTCAATCTGTTGCTAAGGTAACTGAGTTGACAATGTGCATCCATTTTGCTAGAATGATGGAGAAAATTGGGTCTGCCTTTGGAATATGCCACTCAGTACAAGAAAACAGTCAAGGACCCTCTCTTAAAATTACAGTCCAATTGTATAAAAGGGCACAGCTTTATTTCTATCTTGCAGTCTGCTGTTGGTTACTGTGTGTTTCAGAGAAGCTTGGTTTTGGAAAACACTCTGCGGTTCTTATAAAAAAGATGCTATATCAATGCATTTAAAAAAACCTGCAAATAGTAAGCTTATTTTCTATTTATTAAGCATTAAGAGATATTTTCGTGGGTCTTATGTATCTGTGGGGTTGCAGCTGAAGAGGCCACCTAGACGTTTCTGTGGCAAAACAAAAGTAGAGACCTTTTAGATCTGGCATAATGCATAAACCATGGCACTAGAAGCCTCTAGATTTGCAGAGGCTGATATGTAACCAATACAAACAAGATGCCACTACCACCCCTTCACCAACCCAAGCCAGACTTATTGAGCAATGAATGATCACCTCACATTATAGAACTTAATATGTAGTTTCAAATAACATTAGATGGCTACTATTAAAGGGCTGTTTTTATAGGTGAAAACCTGTCAACTTGATTTCTGGAACTTTGTTAATATATATGCTTAGTTTTAATATATATGATGATATAAATGCACACAAGCACATAGACATATACTGTTTATAGTTATATACTGTGTATAGCTATATAAAGGGCTGTTAGTCACCTTACATGTTGGTTCCTATGAACTTTCACCCTTCTTCTTTATGATAACAGTCATGGTCCATCTAAGTGGAATATGACATGAATGAATGATAAGAGCTAGCTGATCTATGACAACAGCCCTACAGAAGGATTAACTCTGGAACAGTTGCAGACAATTAGGGGGGAAACTGTCCATCTGCTCTGTCAAAATGAACACACTGTCACTACTGAGAAATGATTCGGACATACTTTTGTTAGACCATTCTCAAAGGCCTGCAAATCTCTATTTTAAAAAAATCAAAATAATATATCACAACTCTAAACTTAATAATTTGCTATGATAATAAATTATGCAAATTAAATGCAACTACAAACATTTGCTTGGTTATGGAACAATCTGCCAGAGGAGATCCATCTCATCACGACCCTAGATGCCTTTAAGAAGGCACTAAAGACGGATCTCTTCCAGTGGGCATACCCACCTGACCTTCTCTAAAGAACTTTAGGAAATCCCGCTTCCAGTCATAATAGGATAACTGCCTGCTGCCCTGCGATTACTGTAACTGAAATTTTTATACTTGTAATGTTTTTATGATATGTATTTTACATGATTGCCTGTATGGAAATTTTTGGTTGTAATCCCACTTCGATCCGTTGGGAGAAGTGGGAAAATACAAATAAACTTATTATTATTATTATTACATTTAACTACCGTATATACTCAACTATAAGTCAACATCTTGTATAAGTTGAGGGCAGGTTTTGGGGTTAAAGGGCAGGGTATAAATACCGTAAATAAATAAATAAAAATATTTGCAAAAAACTAGGGAATCACTATCAGACAGCATGGTTTTAGGTGAGTTTAAAAAAACAACAAGATTCGACTCTTTCAGATTATTGGGCAAGTGGGACTTCCGGTTGCAACGCCAAGACGCTCGGAGGCAAGTTGCTTTGGCTCTGCTCTCCTTTCTACCGCAACGCGACCCATTCAAAGGTCCCCCAAAGAAGTGGGGTGGTCAAAAGGGTACTCGAACCGAGTGAGTTTCGAGGCGAGGGTCTGTCGGGGGCTCGAGAGTCCTATTCTCCTTGCCAAGGTTGGGAGTGAGGGGCTCAAGGAGAGCCGCAAGACAGCCGGCGTTGTGGTGTGTATGTCCTAGGACACCAGTCTTGGTGCAACCTATTGTTTAAAAGAAGATTTATCCCGAACGGGTCTGAAGGGATAAGAAAGTGAGAGGAAAGTTGCGGTTGGCTTTCTCTCATTTGGAGGTCCCAAAGATCCTTTCTTTCCAGTCCTTTGGTACAAGGTATGGAAGATATGACATTTGTGTTCCACTGAACATAGAGGATTCTATATTCATGGGAAAGTTGTACCAAAAGCTAATTTGTTGGAACATTAAATTTAGTGACTTTTGATGACTTACATTTACTACTGATTTGGAAAATTTAAAGATAAGAAAAGATGAGACAAAGAGAGTAATGAAAAACTGTTTTGATTAGTATTTCCAGCTGGGGGCCGTTGGTTACACGGCTCAGCTGGGAGATATCTGTTTGTCTCCACGGATTCGACTGTTGGTAAGAAACCACAGCTGTTGAGATTTGAAGAGATTGAGTAAGATTCGAGGTAATTGTGACAGGACTGACGGAGCTCAAGCTGGATCAGTGGACTCTTTACAAGTAACATTTTAGCTCCCTAAAATAATAGCAGTAGCAAAAACAATAACAATATAGTAATAAAGAAGCCATCTCCTTGGTGAACATTAAATGGAAACAAGAGGTGCTAAGAACAGGAAAGAAATTATGAGTGGAGGACAAACAAATACGAGAAGGAACTCGATGGAATGGCTAGGGAAACAATCAGATATATCATCTATTATATTGGAGGAATTGCGAGAATTTAAAAGAAATTTTAAATTGGAAATCAGGGAAGAACAAAAAGCCCTGAGGGAAGAATTAAGAGAGGACACCCAAAAAACAAACTGAGACATTATCTGAAAAGATTGACGCAATAAATAGAGACATTCTAGAGATCAAGAAGGAGGTGCATTCCACAGTAAAAAAACCAACTGAACTGGAAAAGAAAATAATAAGATTGGAGAGGCACCAAATTCAAGAGGACAGTATTATACAACAACAAGAAAAAAGATACAGAGAAAGGGCAATCAAAATTAGAGGCTTGCCTGAGGTAGAGAATGAGAACTTAGAAGAACGATTATTACCTGCCCTTGCCCTCTTTTTGGATACATCGACAGATCTTTTGGAATCCCAGACAGACAAAATCTTCAGAGTAAGTTCTAAAGTGGCAAAAGAAAAAGGATTCCCCAGGGACGTGGTTCTCTGCTTCACGACCTCAAGATTAAAAGAGAAGTGTTTGCAAAAAAATTATAAAGAAAGCTTGACGACTGATAATTCTCAAGTCAAGATATTCAAGGATCTACCACTCCAGGTGATTAAGCAAAGACAACAATACAAATTTCTTACTACGATCCTACAAAGGAGAGCCATTAACTACAGATGGATTAATCCGGAGGGGATTACCTGTTGGCATAATAACAAAAGAGTTAAAATCAACACCCTTGAAAAAGCTAAGGATTTTCAAAAACTCTTACTTCTGCAAGAATCCACTAAAGATCAGGATCCAAACGGAGACAAGGAAAAACAGGTGGAAGATCCGGTGACCAACCCTCGACTTGTTTCTCAATTTAACAACAGCAACTTATTGGAGCTGGAGCCGGGTGAAGCATTGGACAGTGAAATGAACTTGGACAATGTACTAGGTTTCTAGCATTGGGAAGTGAACAGTTTTTGTGAGTTATATGATATTACTATTTTATTAGATATTGGATTTTTGGGGACAAAGGTAGTATGTGCATTCTAAGGGGGGAAATATTTTATAAATAAGAAAGATGGTCAAAATAGCCTCTTGGAATGTGGGGGGTATAAACAAAGAGAGGAAACGTAAACAAATATTTCATTTATTAGAAAAAAGGAATTATGATTTAATCTTTTTACAAGAAACAAAAATTAGGACAGGGGACCAAAAATACCTAAGAAACCCGAAACTAGGAAATTGCTTTACGGTAACAGTTAATAAAAGAAAGAGAGGGTTAGCGTTATATGTCAACAGGAAATACCACACGGAGGTAAAAAAAAATGATCCTGAGGGGCGATTCCAAATATTGGAAATTAATACTGGGACAACAGTAATCACAGCAGTTAACATTTATGTGCCCCTGGAAAACAAAAAAAAATTCTACCAAAAATTAAATGAAGAATTAATGGCACTAGATAGTAGAAATATTATTTTGGCAGGCGATTTTAATGGGGTTTTAAACCCCAAGACAGATAGGAAAACAACGAAAAAAACTAAAAGAGATCAGGGGTGTCTCCCGAAAAGCTGCTCAGATTTGGTCCGCGACCATGATTTGCTAGATTTATGGCCCCTTAAAAATGAGGGGAAATCAGGGTTCACTTATTATTCAGGAGTCCATAAATCTTGGTCGCGGATAGACCTATTTTTGATCTCAAAAAGTTTAGCCTCTAGATTCAAATGTATGGAAGTAGATTGCAAAACTCTATCTGACCATAACTTAATAGATTCGGTCCTAAAAGACAGAGAGAACAGGAATTTCAGTTGGCGGATGCAAAATGAGTTACTGGAAGATGACCAGTTCGTTGGGAAAATGAAAGAAGAAATTAAGACTTATTTTAAATTGAATGATATACCTGAAACGAAAAATAAGATAGTTTGGGATACAGGAAAAGCAGTTTTCTGGGGGATCTTGATTAAAAGAGCTGCCGAAATTAAGAGGGAAAGGACAGAAAGGGGAAAAAAAATTCTAGAAGCCATAAGGGTAAAAGAACAACAATTGGTGGAACATCCAGGGAATCGAAAACTAAAAAATGAAATTAAGATTTTGCAGATGCAGCTTCAACAAAAAATCAATTCAGAAATAGCGAGAGATTTAATAAGGACAAAACAAGGTTTTTTCGAAAACGGTAATAAAGTTGGTAAGTGGCTAGCCAAAAAACTAAGGAGGGAAAAGGAAAGGAGTCTCATAACAAAAATCAAAAAAGGGAATAGCACTTTAACAGTTCAAGTAGACATTATAAAAGCCTTTGGGAATTATTACAAGGAATTGTATAGGCAAAGAGGACAAGAAGTTAATAGAGATCTCAATATCAGTGATTATATAAGATCGAAATTAAACCTAAAAATTACATTGGAACATAAAGAAAATTTGAATGCCAAAATAACTAGGCAGGAGATCCTAACGGCAATATCGTCACTGAAAGAGGGGAAAGCCCCTGGAGAGGACGGCTTTACATCTGCATTTTATAAAAAGTTCCAAGAGGAATTAACGGGCCCCCTATTGAAAGTAATTGGTTCTATAGAGGTTGAAGGAATTCCTCCCTCATGGGAAAAGGCTCTCATATCGTTAATACCTAAGGAGGGGAAAGATCACGAAATTATGGCAAATTATCGTCCAATAAGTCTTCTCAATCTAGACTACAAAATATATACAAACGTTTTGGCAACTAGGTTAAAAAAAGTTTTATCTCAGCTGCTGGGTAAGGAACAAAGTGGGTTTTTACCAGGGAGGCAGATAAGGGATAATATCAGGCCAATATTGAATTCTCTGGAATACTATCATGTAAATAATAACAAAAAATTCGCCCTAATAGCTTTAGATATGGAGAAAGCCTTTGATCGTTTGAATTGGGATTTTTTATTTGAAACTTTAAAATGTATGGATCTTGGGAATGATTTCATCAACAAAATACAGCAAATCTATTGCAAGCAAACCGCAAGAGTGATAGTTAATGGTACAAGGTCCCAGGAATTTCACTTATATAGAGGAGTGAGACAGGGCTGCCCCATTTCACCATTGCTTTACCTGACGGCAATGGAGGTACTAATCTCAGCATTTAAAAGGAATGAAAAGATAAAGGGTTGCAGAAAGGGAAAGGAAGAATTGAAACTGAAAGTTTTTGCGGATGATGTTGCCCTGATAGTAGAAAACCCCAGCCTTTGTATCGAAGAGATAATGTACGAATTAAAGCAGTTTGGGATTTACTCAGGGTTAAATGTAAACAAGGAAAAGACAGACATGATAACCAAAAATATTCCTCCTATTGAGGTGGAAGCAATTAATAAAATAACTGGATTTAAAGAACAGAAAAAGATTAGATATTTGGGAATATGGTTATCAAAGGACAATTTAAAATTATACGACAATAACTACCAGAAAGTTTGGGGTGATATTAAGGAGAACTTAAGAAGATGGAATACACTTAATTTGTCATTGTTAGGCAGAATTGCAGTTTTAAAAATGGCAGTTCTGCCAAAACTAATATTTTTATTTCAGAACCTTCCCATTGTAATAAATGACAAAGTTTTTAGAGATTGGGACAGCGAATTAAAAAAATTTGTATGGAAGGGCCAGAGACCTAGAATAAATTGGATGGTTCTAAAAGACGAAAAAGCAAGGGGAGGATATGGGTTACCATACCTAAAAATATACTATTGGGCTTGTTCACTGATGTGGCTGCAAACCTGGATTAAACTAGAAGATCGTCCAATATTGGACATGGAAGCAGTGCAATTAAGGTTTGGATGGCATGCTTTCCTCTGTTGTGGGAAAATAGATCAGAACCGTGATTTTAATAACCATCCAATAAGAAAATCATTATTAGGGATATGGAACAAGATCTTTAAGTTATTTTATTTCCATTTGCCTCTCTGGACTTCCCCTCAAGAAGCCTTCTTTGGGAGATGGCATACTCAAGACAAATGGCTAACATACAAAAATATGCTAGAAAAAAATGCACAAGGAATGAGAAATATAAAACAGAGGGAAAGTTTAAGGAGAGATGGCTTCGATTTAACCTGGTTTAGTCACATGCAATTAGCTCAAAGACTCAAAACTGATATCAAGATGAGTGGAATAGAGAAAGATTTCAATTAATTAGACAAGATTTTTTGGCAACCGGACAAACACAAGATTACGAAATTTTACAAATTAATTTTGAACAGAATATTGGAACATAACACAATAAAAGATTACATGGTTAAATGGGCCAAAGATCTGGGGTCTACAATAAACTATGATGAATGGCAAAAAGCATGGCTAAAGACAGGTGAATTCACAGTAGGACAAAGTTTAAAGGAAAACCATCTGAAGATAATGAACAGATGGTATATAACTCCATGGAAATTGAAAAAAATGTATAAGTCTAGTGAGGGAATGTGTTGGAAATGTAATAAACATAAAGGGATGCTATATCATATGTGGTGGGGATGTACAGAACTAAAAAAATTTTGGAAGCTAGTTCATGACTCTACACAAAATATTTTGGGGTTTAACTTTTGTATGGATCCAAAACTGTATCTCCTTAACATAACTACGGTACTGAATGCAGAAGAAAATTTTTTTTGGAGAATTACGCTTTACCTTGTCACCGCAGCTAGGACAGAGATAGCTAGATTGTGGAAAACTAAGGAGATCCCGACATGGGAGAACTGGATGATTAAGGTAAATGAGTATAGAGAGCTGGACAGAATGACATGTTTGGTACAAAACCGTGAAGGCAAGAAGAGAAAGGAAGAATGGGAAAGGGTACTGAAAAGCATGGGAAAGGAATGGGATATTAATATAGCTTTAATCTGTAATTGAAACCGATTTAATGATTTAGAATTCTCTAATATCTAAAGGTTGGCTTATATTTTTCCCTTTTTTTATCAACAGCAAATTTAAAAATTTCAGAAAAAGAAATGACAAAATTTTTCCTTCTCATCATAGAAGTTGTGGAACTAAAAGAATGTCGTTTTATTTTTGGAGATTTGTCCTCCTTAAAGGAAATTGAAGGACTAGGAATGATTAATGAATGTGCTTCGTGACTATGTTAGCAAGTGGATGGGGCGACAGAAAGAATACAGTTAGATTGATTGAATACCTTCCGCTAGGTAATTAAGTGTGGACTACTACATTCTAGTGTAAATGTAAAATTTGAAGCTGATGTCGGATAGGGGACAAGAGAAAATAAGCACTTAATGAGAACCGACACCTATCCGAAAGGTACCACGAAACACCAAACAATAAGGAACAATTATAGAGTTCAAAAGAAAAACTCCCAAATGCAGAGAGAATGTATTAGGAAGTCAATATGACCCGATGGAATCCAGTTCATAAAATTAAGATTTGTTATTGGATAAATTTAAGGTAATACAAGTAACACTGTAGGGGAAATCTCTCTCTTTGAACTGGAAAATGTTGTTTACTTTGTTTTAATATATATTTTTATGTTTCGAAACTATCAATAAAGATTATTATAAAAAAAAAAAACAAAAAAAAAAAACAAGATTCATGCAACTATAGATTGACATGATGGCTGAATTGACAAATCACAGTTATGCACTTGAGGCCCGACAAACCTACACCAGACAAGCAGCACTAAAGCATGGTTTTGTCAACCGTTTGGCAGAAATTAAAAGATAGAGAAAAATGTGCTGCGCTGAAAAATCAGGGTGAATAGGATACTCCCTCTCAAATGGGTGCTGGCGACAACCATGGCCAAGAATAATTAAGCATTATTGTCACAGTATGTAATTATGCACTCTAGTAGGTTACAATCAGTATTCCCAAGCACTAAAGTCTTACCTGAAATGTAGCCTCATCTCTAAAGGATGGGAAATTTTCTACTATTATCTGTAATAATTTCTGGGCACTTTTTTCACTTTTTTTAACACATGTGAGGAAAGATCCTCCAAATTTCTCCAGGAGAACTGTCCCAGTCTCATTCAGTACGCGGTGTCTTTCTTCAAGTAATGGCATGGGAACAGCAGTATCTGAGCGAAATACATGCTTCACCTGCTCCAGTGTCATAGTTGCATAGTACGAAGCACTTGTAATGGGCACTCCTTGAGGTGAAAAAAATAACATCATAAACAGACAATAATGAAGAGTTTCATTTATTTATATCTCATCTACAGTGTAACTAAGGTCTAATCTGCACTGCAGAAATAATGCAGTTTGAACTGCCATGGTTCAATGCTATGGAATTCTGGGATATGTAATTCTGTGAAATAGTTAACCTTCTCTGTCAAAGCATTTTGGGGTCACAACAAACTACAAATCTCATTCTATAGGATGGAGCCATGGTAGTTAAAGTGGAATCTCGCTGCATTATTTCTGCAGTGCAAATGCAGCCATAGTTTACAGTCACAAATTATAACAGCAAAAGTCTACTCCTTTGTTAATTTACAAACTGATCTTGCTTCAGTTATACTTCAATTGTATTTTTATTTCTTGTTTATTGCTTCTATGTTCAAGATAAACTTCTCAGTTAACAAAAATTAAAAATAGATGACAATAAAACAACCATTACCAATGGAGTTTATTAATAATATGTAATGGCCAAATGAAGAATTCTGGTGAGGAGGTCACAGCTGGAGAGGGAAAAATGTAGCCCCACCTAAACACGTTGCAATTACATTCTGAAGTGGTCTCCTATGGTTACTTTTGAGAAACATAATGGCACTTCACATTACATAAATGTAATACAGCTTGATCCTTGGACGTTATGGTTCACCATCTATGTTAAGTATTAACAGCCAAGCATTACTTCTGAGACCACAGGGTCTGAATCTAAATTCAAATGAGAAATGAGCAGTGCAAATCTTCCAAAATTTTGCCTTGAATTGATTTTTGAATATCCCTCAATATCAGGGGTAAGAATTGTGTAGATGTCCAGATGTTATATTCCACCCAGGATAGCCAACATTGAGGAAAACCAGGCGCTGCAGTTCAGCAACATCAGGAGCTGCCTCAAGCCCCCCTCCCCAATCCCCATGCTGGAAAAAATTGAATATCAAATAAAACCAACATCTTGGAGGTTTGCAATTGTGCCCACCACTGTCTTAAGTTTACTGATCCATGTGCTTTTACTTAATTCAGAAAGTAGGAACTAACCCTCATCAAGTGCTCTGTTGACGGCAGCACAAAAAGCCCAGTAACCACTGTATTCTTTGCCTTTATACTTCACCAGACATTTATGGTCTTCATGTTCAGACCAAAAGGAAAAATTGAGGGTATCTGCCAGGAATACCCAGTTGACTGCATCTTCATTTGCTGCTTGAGGATTCAGCTCATGGGATTTCCAGCCAGTCACACCAAACTCCTTCTCCTTGACTTTATCAAATAACATTTCAGCAACCTTTTGTACACCATCATCTTCAATGCACACATCTTTGCTGTTTTCGGCGATGAACTTGGCAGACTCTTTTGGGTTCAAGAACGCTTCCATATTCTTTGTTATATTTCTGAGTAAAGATAACTGGCTGTTACTCCATGATACAATTTATCACAGCTCGACACACCACACAAAACAGAATATGTTTGTCACAGGACAATCAGGTGCACTTCCCAGGTCATTCTAAAGCTTATAGCCCAGTCATTATGCTATAACAAGTGTAGTGGTGTTTACTTCCAAATAAGTGTACAATGAATAAGACTGCAAGGAATGGATGCTTTTGTCAAATATTGCATGTGAATGATATGCAAAATGGACATAAGCAACTCAAACATACACTGACCCATGACTGCAGCACTATGAGTTACTCTTAACAATTAAACAGGCAGTATAGATCCTATTCTATAAATAACATTTTAAAACCATTTCTGTCACAGTGCTTTTCAGAATAGATGATTTTTCAGTTGTGATGGATTACAGTAGTTGGTGGGAATGTTTTTGCTAAGCATCTCACTAACCTGACCAGGAGGGATATAAACTGAGCTATGTGGGGAATGGAGACAGTATTCTTGAGGGCAGGAGTCCATGAAGAGCTGGAGATAATAACCAAACTGTTAGAAAGAGAACAAGGCAAATAGTACAAGAACCTAACATTGTGCGGGAAAAAATTAAACAAGCAGCTAGGTGGAATGGGCCATGATCTTAGATGTGTCTACAGTAATCCACAGAGCATAGGAAATAAACAATATAAACCAGAACTCTTAGCACAGCAAAGCAAATACGACATATTAGGCATCACTGAAACTTGATGAAATGAGTTTCCTGATTGGAATGTAGTAATAGAGGCATATAACATACGGTATTTCAGAGTAATAGATGAAACAGGAAGGGAATAGTAGTTGCATTATGTCAAGGATGATTACACCTATGAAGAGATTCATTACTCAAATCCTGGAAGACAAGTTGGGAGCATCTGGGTAAAAAAATAAGGGTGAGAGAAACAATAGGAATGTCATTGTGAAGGTCTACTATAAACTTCCAAGCCAGATGGAGAATTTGGATGATGCCTTCTTTGAATAGATGAGCAAACATTCAGAAAGGAGAAATATAGTAGTAATGAGAGATTTCAACTATCTTGTTATTTGTTGGAATTCAAACTCTGCAAAAAATATAAGGTCCAACAAATTCCTCACTTGCCTTGCAGACAATTTCATTGTCCAGAAAGTGGAAGAGGCAACAAGCTGTTTTAGACCTGATCCTAACTAATAGTGATGACCTGGTTAATGGAGTGGAAGAGGTGAGATCCTTAGGTGGGGATGGCCATGTTCTCCTGGAGTATGTTATACAGCAGAAAAGAGAAGTGAAGCATAATAGACACACATCCTAGACTTTAAGAAAGTGTTTTTAGTAAACTTATTGTTCCCAAGGTCAAGCATACTAAAAGGGAGTTCATGATGGATGAGAGTTTCTTAAAAGTGAGATGTTGAAGGAACAATTTCAAATAGTTCCAATGAGAAGGAAAAATGGGAGGCATCCAAAGGAACTAGGATGGATGTCTAAAGAACTCTCAAATCAGCTATAATTTAAAAGGAAAATTTACAAGAAATGGGAAAAAGGGGGAAATCACCAAAGAGGAATTCAAACAAATAGCCAACACAAGTAGAAAGTAAGCCAGAAAAGATAAAGCACAGGATAAGCTTGTGCTTGTTAGAGAAAGGTGAAAAACAATAAAAAGGGATTTTTTTGGTTATATCTGTAGCAAAGGGAAGAATAAGAAAATGGTAGGCTACTGCATAGAGAGGATGGTGAAAAGCTAACAGGGGACAAAAAAAAGGCAGAACTACTCCACACTGTCTTTGTCGCAGTCTTCTCTCAAAAGGAAAACAGAGCTCAACCTGGGGGAAATGGACAGGATCAAAATTAAAAATGACTTTAACAGGTTAGAGAGCTGGGCCAAAAGTAACAAAATGAGTTTCAACAGGGAAAAATGTAAGGCAATACACTTAGAGAGAGAAAAAATGAAATACACAGTTACAAGGTGATAACTTGCTTTACAATAGTTCATGTGAAAGAGGTCTAGGAGTCTTTACAGATCACAAGGTGAACATGAATCAATAGTTGGATGAAGCAGCTAAAAAGTCAATGTAATTATAGGCTGCATCAATAGTGTCTAGATTGAGGAAAGTAATAGTACCACACTATTCTGTTTTGGTCAGACTCCACCTGAAATACTATGTCCAGTTCTGGCCACCACAATTCAAAAATATGGAGAATCCGGAATGGAAAAAGAAACTGGAACAAGAAGGGCAACCAAAATGGCAAAAGGTCTGGAAACCATGTCCTATGAAGAATGGCTTAAGAAGCTGGTTATGTTTTGCCTGGTTAAGAGGTGGCATAATAGCCATGTTTGAATATCTGAAAGGATGTCATATTGAAGATGGAACAAGCCTGTTTTCTGCTGCTCCAGAGAATAGGACCCGGAGCAGTGGATTCAAACTACAGGAAAAGAGATTCCACCTAATTCTCAGGAGGAACTTCTCAGGAGGTCAGAGGTAGTGGAATATGCTGCCTCAGAGTGAGGTGGAGTCTCCTTCTTTGGAAGTTTTTAAACAGAGACTGGATGGCCATCTGTGCTTTGCATGGCAGGGGGTTGGAATGGATGGCCCTTGTGATCTCTTCCAACTCTATGTTTCTATGACAGTGTGAGTGATAAATTATTGAGTAATATATGCGAGGAAGGGGAGGGAGATGGCTCAGAAGAAAGAAGAATAAAAAAAGCTTTAAGGGAAATCACATTGATCCCCAACATTTGCAGACAGTCAAAAACAAGGATTCCCTTTAAATGTACAATATGCTGCCTGGAGAGATTTCAGCTGTTAAGGTCAAAGTGTTGACCGACTCCTGAGTTAGGTGATTAGTACAACTCTAGGCCTACAGGATTTTATGTCTGGGAAAACATGCTCTTTAATATTTGTTTTATTATATAGGTTGTGTCTCCTTTAGCCAAAATACTTGGGACCAGAAGTGCTTTCAGTTTTGGATTTTGGAATACCTGTATTTGCATTTCTTGAAATAATATGTTATCTTGGACATGGAACCCAAGTCTAAATACAAAATTCCTTTGTATTTTGTATTTAGACTTGGGTTCCATGTCCAAGATAACATATTATTTCAAGAAATGCAAATACAGGTATTCCAAAATTTGTACATGGAACACAAGTCTAAATACAAAATTCCTGTATGTTTCAAATACACATAGCCTAAAGGTAATTTTATGCAGTCACTATCAGCCACCCATGAAAAAAGTTTTTGTTTTTTTTAGTATTTCGCATTTTAGCATTCTGGATAAGGGAGATTCAACCTGTAGCAGATTAAGCAGATGTTATTCAACCATTTAAATCCATAACCAAACATACTTACACACGCACACTATTCTAGTTTTCAACTGGAGCAGCAGCCTGCTGCTGTAAGCATGGAGATCCTCTCTGTATGTGATCTGCTGCTGAAGTTGCTAATCTTCAAATCAAAGATTCTAGTCCTTTATATCTTGTTGCTGTATAATTCTTGATAACAAGACTAGTAACCTCTGTACTCAGTCAATGACAATCTTTGCCTGCTCTATTCTGCAGCTAACAAGTGGCTTTTATTTCTCTTCAGGTGGCCTCTAAAGTAGGGGCTCATCTATCAGCTTTGATCTTCCAGATCACTTTAATGTAAGAGATCATGCAGGTCTTTTTGTTAAACTCTTGGATTCTTTTTATGATGATGCACTGATAATTTGTTCTTTCTTTATCAGAAGTCACCGTTACTTATCAAAGTCTCAAAGTCCTTATTGATCTAGCCACCTGTTATTTCCACATTTATCTCTTCCTGGGTAATTCAAGACTTTTATTGCACATGAGTCACGTTTCTTGAGTGTTTATGCCTTCCTAGGCATTTTTAAAGACATTATTAGATGTCATTAAAAAAAATTCAAAGGGTTCATACAGAGAAAGTTTTCCACCACATATAATGCTGCATACCTCTTTTCTCCAAAATGCATGGGCTTAATTTGAGCAATGTCATACCAATACTAAAGTGAGTCACTACTAATATTGTTTCTTGGGACACTCCAAGACAATTGTGGATCACAAAACTTGTGGTCTTTGCAACAACTCATACATTTTTCTGAGCCCCAGGCCACTAGCAAACCCCTAATTAAAAATTGGGTGCCTCTCCTGGAAGTAGTAGTGATTATTCTTTAGAGCAAGGTGCAAGCACACCCATTGTTGTTGTTGTTCTGTGCTTTCAAATTGCTTCCAACTTATCGTGACTCCTAAGGGTAGCCAATTATAGGGTTTTCACAGGGGCAAGATTTGTTCAGAAGGGTTTTGCTATGGTCATCTTCTGAGGCTTGCCCAAGGTCACCCAGTACTGAATGGGAATTTGAACCCTGGTCTCCTGTGTCGTACTCCAACACTCAACCACTGTGGCTCTAATCATGCACATCCATGCTTTTTGTTGTTGTTGTTGTTGCCTCCTACCCCAGGTTTTCCAAAACCAGAAGTGGGATTCTGACAAGGCTCAGGAAAACCAAACTGGCCTTTGAATCCCAAGAATTTGCACACCTGTGCTCTTTTGTGCCTCCAGGTAAATAGCCAGAGATACATCTGTACATCAGAATAAAATTAAACAGCCTCTCCAGTGCAAACAGCATCAAATTTTTCAGCTTTGGCATTTTCCTTAGGATTTTAGTTCTAGCCCCTGATGCCTTGTTTGGTCATCTGTTAATACAAGTCACAGCACTCCATGCTCACACATTATAATCAGAGTAATCTCATATGTACATGCACTGAAGGGTTACATGGAATAAGTGAAGGTTTATAGCGACTTGACTTCATGGTACATTAATGAAGGCAGCATAAGCAAATGAATAGCCTAACACAGTTTCTCCCCAATTACTGTATTGATTGTATCATTAATATTCCCTACTTTGGTCATCAAGACTGCCCTGCGTTTCTTCTTCAAGGATAGCTCCATTTCCACTGATTTGCTTAGGCTGAGAGTAAATACTACCTATCAGACAATGGTGGCTGGCACACACTGGAACTGATGTGACAGGTCCCAGGTCATAAAAGGCAGGGCCAACTTTATCTAATTCCCTACCCAGCTTCTCCTGCTACAAGGTCTTAGTATACAACTAAACTGAAGAATAGTGTCTTACCTTGATCCAGAAGGAATACTTTACAGTTGATTCTGGACTGTCGAAGAAAAGGCAGACAGCTTTCAGAAGAGTGGTTTATCTGCTCTTGCAAATGAAAGAAAAACAAAGCCTTGAAAAGTCAGGCTCTCTTAGTCTCTCAGCAGCCCTAGCCAGTAAGGAAAGTTGCCGTAAGGAATGCTGCGAGTTGCAGTCTAGCATCTGTAAGGTTGGATGATTCTCTCCCAACTATTCTCAATTCATGTTTGAAAAAAGTTATGTTGTTTATTTATTTTTGTTGTATTTACATTGTACAACAGGCCTTTATAACGAAAGCTACATAACTAACATAACTAAAAGGCAAACCTGGGGGTCATTCCCATTGGCAGTTTGAATCATTCCAACAGTTGCCCCGCTTCAAAATACATGTCATTCATTAGTGACATAAGCAGCAGCCCGGACTTACAAGCCGGGGGGGGGGGGGGGTTTGAAATGGAGGGCATGTCTTGGAGAAGGAGGACCCATGGGCTCGATCTAAGCATGGCAGGGGTGAGGCAGATCCCCAAGGGTTTTATCTAGCCCCGTGCCATGCTTGGATCACTCAATCCAAGCACAGCAGGGGCGAGGGAGATCCACAGCTCCCCCTCCAAGACTCCTGCTATGCTTGGATCGCCCGAGCCAAGCATGACAGGGGACTTTTTAAAAAAATACTGTACATTCATTGAAAATTCAGTTGATTGCTTTAGCAACTACATGCCTTAGCAAATAGTTCTAAAAGCAATCAATCAAATATGTATTCAATTAATTTTTTTAAAAACAAACAAACAAACAAACAAACAAACAAACAAAAAAACCCACCAAGTACAATGGCAGCCCTGGAGGAGGGAATGGTGTATCTGTCAAAGAGTGAGGAGGGATGGTAAACACCCCTCTGCCATTTGTTCCTCCCCTTCAGAATGAATAGATTCTGATCTGTCATTTCTACTTATGGAACTCGCTTCAGAATCAATTTTTCTGAAAAGAACCTCTTTCCAAGTACTCTCTGGAAACACTTTTTTTTTTTTTGCTTTTGCTTTGCTTCCTCATGACAGGATTTGATCAGGAAGCGGTTTCAAATAGGAACAGGGGCCATTTAATCTGATTGGTAATTCAATTCTTTTTATAGTGGGAACAAGCCCCTAGAAAACAATACAGAAGCCAGGATCTAGGAGATACCAGTAATTTAAAAGAAGAATCTAGGAATCAAAAATTAATTGAAACTTTTTTCAAGGCTTTCAGTACCATAGTGGTTTGAGTGTTGGACTCTGGAAATCAAGGATTGATTCCCAGCTTGCTCAAGAAACCCACTGGGAGAACTTGGGCAAGTCGTATGCTCTCAGCCTCATGAGAAGGCAATGGCAAACCTCCTCTGAACAAATCCTGCCAAGAAAATCTCATGATAGGGTCGTCATAAGTCAGAAACAACTTGAAGGCACTCAACACCAATCCTTTCTAAAAGACACTTGTATGTATGCAAACCGAGGATATGAGTTTTGCTAATGTCTACTTACAAACTAGTATATACTCTTTTTATGTAGTGATATTATTTGCATGGCATATTTAAGGCAATATGGATCTCATAATAAGAAACCAACATATTAAAGGAAAAGATAAATACAGTGGGCCCCTGGAATCGACTGGGGTTTATTTCCTGGACACTCCGTGAATATCAAAATCCATAGAGTTCAAGTTCCACAATATACAATGGACAATAATGCCCGGAGAAGTAAAATTGCACCCCATATATAAAATTGAAAAATCAAGATTTGCTTTTTGGATTTAAATATATATATATATAAGCTGTGGATGGTTGAATCCATGGATGCAGGATGTGCGGATACAGAGGATTGACAGTAATACAGACCAGTAGGTTTCTGTCCTAAAGAACCTCACATTTACATTGCTTAAGGATAAAGGCTAGGGCTAATGATTGTGTAAAAGATACAAAAACTAAAATTAAAAGAAGGGTCAGATCAAACCTCTATTATTGTCTCTGTAATACTGGACAGATGCTCCTCCCTAGGCCAAGGTAAAAACAGCCATCTTCCACTTGTTCTCAGTATTTGACAAAGCCATAACAACCATTGGTAAAACCATCCTTCCCAAAGCTGTCTTAATATTTATTATAATATTTAAGTGAGTAATTATAGCATTATAAGGCAATAAACTGAGACCACAGCGTCAGGGTATGACCAGAGGCCAGATGCAAACACATTAAATAAAACCACTCAGAGTGCTGGTAATATGTTAGGAGTATTAATTTTTATAGCATACAACTGATTTTCTGGTGCTTGATTGATTTATGTTAATGAGAGTTTTCAGGGTATGGCATGGCCCAGAGCCACAGGGAAGAAATCGAATTTGATGCAACAAAAATAGTGACGAAATGAGGGAGGGGGAAGAGAAAAGTAAGAGATGGGAGAAAACAGTAAAATCAAGTGTATGGTAATAGGGGTCTACAGCCTGAGAAGGGATCGAGGAAAAATCAGAGCAAAGATGCACAGAATGGAGGTGGCACAGAAGGGACTGCATATCTGAAAACAAGAAGATGAATGGAGAGAGTATGAACTGGGTCAGATCAATCTACAGTTTACTAATGGGCATGCACAACAATCCTACGCATGTTTACTCTGAACTATGGACTACTTTAATAGAAATGGGTACGCCAAAGATTAGATTGTCCTCATGGATAACCTACACTCAAGACAAGAGGCTACTGTTAGCAAATGATATGGAGAAAGAGAATAGTTTTTATTGGCAACAGGGCCAGGCAAGGTTGCATTTTATCACTTTATTTACTTTATACACAGGATATATTGTACAGAAAACTGGATTAGACTTGTAGGAAGGTGTAGAAATCTGAGAAAGGAATATGAACAATTTAAGATATGCAGATGCTACGAAGGAATGAATGTTTTATTCGGTCAATGACCAGCAAAATTTAAAACAATAAACTTCAAGTGATACACAATAAAATAAAATGGGGCAATATAAAAATACACTCCTGTGATTTTATACATTTCATAATTACATTATTTGTACAAGATTTTAAAAGATTTCAAAGCCCAGTACATAAGTACAACAGTGGATTTTGAAATGATTCAGTACAATAGAGTACTATAAAGTAAAATAAATTAAAATAAAGTACAAAATTTGTATTTCCCCTGAAAATTTTCTTTAAAATTTTAAAATTAAAGTAATACTATTAAAATAAAATATGAATGTATTTAAGATTTTAAATCTGGTTTTGTCTTATTTTCATTGCAGCAACACAAAATTTAGAAGCTCTATACGTAATATGATGATTTAAGTCCTGAAGCAGATATTATCTGGATATCCCAACCATTTTTTGACTAAAGGTGCAATATATATTGACCTGATATCCTCATAAAATTTACAACATAACAGAACAGAACATGTGAAATAGTTTCTACTTCTATGCAGATGCTACCATATTACTACCAGAAGACAGCAGAGCCTATACCATGGCTCAGTCTTGGAGTCAAGAAATCAGAAGGCTTAGACGTGGAAAGACAGCCATGAAGGAACTAGATAAGATCCTTGAATGCAGAGATCTATCATTAAATGCTAAAGTCAAGATCATCCATGCCATATTTCTGATTTCTATGTAGGTTGTGAATGCTGGAAAGTGAAGAAAGCTGACAGGAAGTGAGTCAGCTCATTTGAAATGTGGTATTGAGGAGAGTTACATGGACATCATGGCAACTGTATTGTAGAAATATCATGAGGGTGTGATTCATCAGAAAGGACACTAATAATAATAATAATAATAATAATAATAATAATAATAATATGATTTATTTATAGCCCGCCTTTTTGAATGGAATCAAGGTAAAGTATTTATAAAATATTTGGTAAAGTAGGAGGCAAACTGGTGCTAGGAAAAGGGAGACATGAAAAAGCCAAGAGGGCATCTAATGTGTGCAAGCATCTGTGTGCACAACAATTTTCCAGAATAATGTTCCTTCCCTGCACTTTCATGATCTTGTTTCCGTGAGAGTAGCTGTATGACTTCTGTATGCAGTTACACAAATTCACAAGTTGGAATTTTGAAAACTGATGGGGTTGGAAGGGAAATAGACCCTTTTGTGTGGCAGGGTGGGAAGGGTTTAAACCCAAGAAATGCATTCACTGAAGAGTATCTGACCTCGGAGATTTTCACACGGTTAGGATCCTTCTCCCGCCACATGGCTTTTACCGGCTCCTGCCTCTGACTCACTCTTCCCCTTAAAACACTCTGGCCTTTCTAAGGGTGTTTCTGTCCCATGACCCGACCTTTTGTTGCTTCTATCCTGCAACTTAGCTTTCTTTGTCCGTGTCTAAGTCTGTTACAGACTGCCAAAATAAAGCTGCTTCGGGTCTCTTTGGAGGTATGCTATTTAAATGATGCATGGGTCCTAAGAGTCCAGAGGTCACGCCAAAGCCACACTCCATTCCTAAGCACTGGAGTGCAGCTTTGGTGCAGCTTCCGGATTCTTCGGATGCATGCATCATTTAAACAGCATACCTCCAAAGAGACCCCAAGCAGCTTTATTTTGGCAGTCTGTAACAGGCCTCTGTCTGCCTATAGTGTAATCATCCAAAGAAAATATAGGATTACTTGAGAATAGATAGACCAACAAATGGACTGCAATTCCCAGCAGCCCTAGCCCTAGATGTTGAGGAACAATGAGAGTTGCACTCTAACAACATTTTGGGAGGTGGTACATTTTGCCCAGCCCTGATCTGGACTATGCTATTGCTCTCTCTTGTGCATCATGCAAGGCCAGAATGTCAATGGTTTCATTGGGGCAACTGCTCTGGACACCGCCACAGTTGCATGATTCTTCTTCTTCTTCCCATGTCACTTATGCTGCATCTATGCTGCAGAAATTATCTGGTCTGGCACCACTTTAACTGCCATGGCTGAACGCTATGGAATCCTGGCACCTGTAATTTTGGGAGACATTTAGTCTTCTGTGTCAGTGAGCTCTGGTGCCACAACAAACTACAAATCCCAGAATTCCATAGCATAGAGCCAGGGCAGTAAAAGCAGTGTTAAACTGGATTATTTTTCTAGTGCGGATGCAGCCCCGGGGGGTTGTACTTTTCTTCTTCTGTCGGATGAGCAAATTTGTGTGCGTTTTCTAGGGAAGCTGAGTATTTACATACTCAGGTTCCCTAGAAGACACACACAAATCTGCTCACTCGCCACAGAAAACACACAAGCAATATTTCCCCACTACAATGTGTGTGTGTGCATGTGGCTTTCTTCCTGGGAATGAACAATTTCGGTATGAACCCCTCCCACCCATTCCCCACTCATGAGTTTAGAATCCCTTCATTTTTCTTTCCCTGTGCATAAAAATGTGACAAATGTATGGAGAGTGATTCTTCTTGCTCTCGCTTCTTCCTGCTTTTTGCCATAGGGATCCTCTGTGCAGTTGTGAACATGTGCCACACTGTTAAAACACACAGCAGGCCAAGTGGAGCATTGCAGCTGCTACTCATAAAGGGAAGCAGCAAATGGAATTTATTTTGCTAAATTGTACTCATGGGAAGGGAGTGGACTTATCGCAGCCTTCTGTAAAGTAACAGGCTGACTACCTTTGCTACCAAGACTTGGAACAGTTACTTTTCCTACTAGGCCATGGACTATGCTAGTTAGGGGATTCTGCAGGGTTCGTTTTCAGAAAACTTCCACAATCTGCCACCCATCAGTTTGCTCCATCTTTCTTCTTAGGAAGCCTGCACCAAAGCATTTTTTCCTCGATTTGATGGAGACCTTGTGAATGATGAAGACGGATAACTTTTAGCAAACATGGTGCAAATGCACCTGAGGAAGTAGACTGAAGTCTACGAAAGCCCATGCTGCCAACTTCTTTCTTCCAGCTAGTCTCAAAGGTGCTACAAGATCTCTCTACATGCCTTACAATACAGTGCTGTATGATACCCCAAGAGTGGGCCACTATGTGGACCACTGGAAGCCAGTTCTGCCCTGTGGCCTTCCCACCCCCCAGTAAGGCCAAATAAATCATGCCGCCAAACCATGTGGAAGGTATATAGTGCTGTTTTCACTTGCTTTTGGAGGCTTGCTGCCCTGGTGGGCAAAACTGCCTGAAAAACATGGCCATCATTACTGGGGGTCCCCAGGGCCTACTCTTTCCCTGCTCTGTCCTCCTTCCTGACCCATCCAGATACCCTGAAAAGTGGGAGAGGGGGTGGTGGTCCCCTAGATGGCAGTGGCTGTGTTGGACTATGACTCTGGAGACCAGGGTTCAGTTCCCTGCTCAAGCACAAAACCCCTTGGATAACCTTGGGCAAGTCACACTCTCTCAGCCTCAGAGGATGGCCAAGGCAAACCTCTCCCCCCCTGAAGAAACCTTGTAAAGAAAACCCAATGATTGGGTGGCCATAAGTCGGAAAAAAGGCCCACAACACAGAGGGGCACAGGGGTAACCCCAGTGCAGCCACTGGCTACTTCCAGGTGAGGGACTGGGGCTACATCCGCCCTGGCTCTGGCCTATGGCATTCTGGGAAACGCAGTTTGTTGTGGCACCTGCTACAAACTGTAATTCCCAGAATGCCATAGCCTTGCTGTCAAAACTGATTGATGTCCCCAGTGAGATTCTAAGTGAGGCAGGTGCCCTGGTGGCGCAGGGGTTGAAAGGCCAGTGCTGCAGCCACTCCTCACAAACGAGGAGCTGGTGAGTTCTAGCCCAGGCAGGGCTCCAGGGTCCACTCAGGCCTGCATATCCTTGGGGGTGGGGGGGGGTTGGCAGCTAAAACGAGCGCCCAGCTTGTTGGGGGCAGTTGGCTTTCACCTTGTCAACCGCTTGGGGAGTGCTGAAGTGCACTGAGAAGCGGCACAGAAATGTCCTTGCCCTTGCTCTTGCAGGGGCATGGATCCCAGGCCCTGTGCCAGTCTGCCAGGGGCGCCCACCTCATTCCTGCTGCTGCTGCTGCCTGCCCCTCACCCCCTTCCTGGGCTCACTCCCGGGGTACACTGGGGGTAAATGTCGCCCTGTTCCCAGAGAGGAGCCCCTTTTCCTTCCTCCCACGTGGCCTGGCCCCTTCCCAAGCCAGGCCTGAGGCCTCCTTCCCTGGGATGCCCAGCAGAGACTTCTCTGCCGAGGGAGAGATGCTCCCCTTCCTTCCTCCCTGGCTTCCCCTCTTACCTCGTCTGCCGCCAGGGATCCTCTCCTCCTTCGCCCTAAAGCCCCCCCCCCCTCTGGCGCCCACTTGGCAGGAAAGGCCCCCGGCCCCGCCCTCCCCCTCCTGGCCCTCCAATCAGAAGGGCCCCTTGGTCTCCGTCGGAGGAGGACGTCAGTGGAGCCTGCCCTTCCCAAGGGAAGAAGAGGCCCCCAGCCTGGCATGGCGCTCTCCCGGGGAGCCCAGGCCTCCCTTGCCAAAAAAGGGGCTCTCCTCGGGGCTCTCTACTGCTTCCATCGCCCGTTTTCTTTAGGAGCAGCCTCTCCTTACTAAACTTGCCAGGAAGAAAGGCTGGAGCCATTGGGCCTTTTGGAGTGTCAAGGGAACCCTAAGTCACAAAGGAAGACAGTTGCCTCCTGCCTGCTCTTCAGGCTCTTTGGGTTATAAAGCCTCTCTTTTCCTAAGCAAGAGCTCTCCCAATCAATGATACTCCTCGGCAACAATGGCCATTGCTTTATACTTGGTCTCAATAGGCTCCCTCCAAAAGGCCAGGCCAAGATTTCCT